>NC_092731.1:20171855-20532931 GCF_047496885.1 Scyliorhinus torazame | reverse complement strand
TGAGTCTCTCTCTCTCTTTCCCCTATCTCACTGTCTCTCCCTCTCTTTTTCCCATCTCTCAATGTCTCTGTCTCTCTCTCTTTCCCCTCTCTCACTGTCTCTCTCCGTCTCTCTTTCCCCTCTCTCACTGTGTCTCTCTCTCTCTCTCTTCCCCTCTCTCACTGTGCCTCCCTCTCTCTCTCTATCCCCTCTCTCACTGTGTCTCTCTCCCTCTCTTTTCCCCCTCTCTCACTGTGTCCATCTCCCTCTCTCGTTCCCCTCCCTCACTGTCTCTCTCTCCCTCTCTCTTTCCCCTCTCTCACTGTGTCTCCCTCTCACTTTCCCCTCTCTCACTGACTTTTTCTCCCTCTCTCTTACCCCTCTCTCACAGTGTCTCTCTCCCTCTCTCTTTCCTCTCTCTCACTGTCTCTCTCCTTCTCTCTTTCCCCTCTCTTACAGTCTCTCTCTCTCTTTCCCCTCTCTCACTTTCTCTCCCTCTCTATTTCCCCTCTATCACTGTTTCTCCCTCTCTCTTTTCCCCTCTCTTCCTGTCTCTCTCTCTCTCTTTCCCCTCTCTCACTGTGTCTCCCTCTCTCTCCCTTTCCCCTCTCTCACTGTGTCTCTCTCTCTCTTTCCCCTCTCTCACTGTCCCTCTCTCTCTTTCCCCTCTCTCACTGTCTCTCTCTCTTTCCCCTCTCTCACTGTGTGTCTCTCTCTCTTTCCCCTCTCTCACTGTCTCTCCCTCTCTCTTTCACCTCTCTGTGTCTCTCTCCCTCTCTCTTTCCCCTCTCTCTCTGTTTCTCTCTCTCTCTTTACCCTCTCTCACTGTGTCTCCCTCTCCCTTTCCCCTCTCTCACTGTGTCTCCCTCTCTCTTTCCCCTCCCTCAGTGTCTCCCTCTCTCTTTCCCCTCTCTCACTGTGTCTCTCCCTGTCACTTCCCCCTCTCTCACTGTCTCTCTTTCCCTCTCTCTTTCCCCTCTCTCACTGTGTCTCTCCCTCTCTCTTTCCCTTCTCTCACAATCTCTTTCCTCTCTCTCACCGTCTCTCTCTCTATCCCTCTCTCTTTCCCCTCTCTCACTGTCTCCTTCTCCCTCTCTCTTTCCCCTCTCTCACTGTGTCTCCCTCTCTCTTTCCCCTCTCTCACTGTGTCTCCCTCTCTCTTTCCCCTCACTCACGGTGTCTCTCTTTCCCTCTCTTTCCCCTCACTCACGGTGTCTCTCTTTCCCTCTCTCTTTCCCCTCTCTCGCTGTGTCTCCCTCTCTCTTTCCCCCCTCACTGTCTCTCCCTCCCTCTCTCTTTCCCCTCTCTCACTGTGTCTCCCTCTCTCTTTCACCTCTCTCACTGTGTCTCTCTCTTCCCCTCTCTTTCCCCTCTTCCACTGTGTCTCTCCATCTCTCTTTCCCCTCTCTCACTGTGTCCCCCTCTCTTTCACCTCTCTCACTGTGTCTCTCTCCCTCTCTCTTTCTCCTCTCTCCCTGTCTCTCTTTCCCTCTCTCTTTCCCCTCTCTCGCTGTGTCTCCCTCTCTCTTTCCCCCCTCTCACTGTCTCTCTCTCCCTCTCTCTTTCCCCTCTCCCACTGTGTGTCTCCATCTCTCTTTCCCCTCTCTCACTTTGTCTCCCTCTCTCTTCCCCACTTGATTAACCACTTCCTTACCTTGCAGGTCAGCTGTTCGGAAGAGAGAGGGAGCCGGGACCTTGGAAACAGCGCGGGAGTTTGAAAAAGCGCGGGAGCTGCGAGGCAGAGGGGACAGATTAAAAGGTTGCGGCGTGGGTGAGGTAAGTACTGATTAACCACTTCCTTACCTTGCAGGTCAGCTGTTAGTTTTGGGAGATCAGTTTCGGGAGCAGGCCTATTGGCTGACTGTAAATCAGGAAGGATACAAAGGGTGTGGCTGAAGTGCCTTTAGAAAAGGAGTGCTGGAGGCAAACAGAGTGTATCTAAGTTTGGGTAAGGCTGAGTTCGGGTAAGAGGTGAGTGAGGGCTGTGTTTGTTTTTTGGAGTTTGGTGTTTGGGGTTGAGTTTCCCCCTCCCCTCCCCCCCCCCCCAAAAAAAAATCCAATTAATTAAGTAAATGAATTAACTCATTAAGGGAATTTGGTGCTCATCTTAAGGAGGTACAGAGAAGCAGACCTGTGAGGGAGCCTCGGGAGCAATTACATCACAGCCAGCAGGTAAGTGATTGGCTTGTAACTGGTAAGTGATTTCTCTCTCTTTGACTTTCTCTTAGCTGTGTAGTGTAGTTCAAATTTAACTTCAGGTTTAAGTCATGGCAGGAGAGCTCAGACCCGTGTCATGCTCCTCTTGTGAGATGTGGCAAGTCAGGGACCCTTCTGGTGTCCCTGACTCCTTCATCTGCAAGAAGTGTGTCCAACTGCAGCTCCTGTTAGACCGCCTGACGGCTCTGGAGCTGCGGATGGACTCACTTTGGAGCATCCGCGATGCTGAGGAAGTTGTGAATAGCACATTCAGTGAGTTGGTCACACCGCAGATTAAAATTACTGAGGCAGATAGGGAATGGGTGACCAACAGACCGAGGAAGAGTAGGAAGGCAGTGCAGGGATCCCCTGCGGTCATCTCCCTCCAAAACAGATTTACCGTTTTGGAAATTGTTGGGGTAGATGGCTCACCAGGGGAAGGTGGCAGCAGCCAGGTTCATGGCACCGTGGCTGGCTCTGCTGCACAGAAGGGCGGGAAAAAGAGTGGCAGAGCTATAGTGATAGGGGATTCAATTGTAAGGGGAATAGACAGGCGTTTCTGTGGACGCAAACGAGAATCCAGGTTGGTATGTTGCCTCCCTGGTGCAAGGGTCAAGGATGTCTCGGAGCGGCTGCAGGGCATTCTGGAGGGAGAGGGTGAACAGCCAGCTGTCGTGGTGCATATAGGCACCAACGATATAGGTAAAAAACGGGATGAGGTCCTCCAAGCTGAATTTAGGGAGTTAGGAGTTAAACTAAAAAGTAGGACCTCAAAGGTAGTAATCTCAGGATTGCTACCAGTGCCACGTGATAGTCAGAGTAGGAATGACAGGATAGCTAGGATGAATACGTTGCTTGAGAGATGGTGCAAGAGGGAGGGTTTCAAATTCCTGGGACATTGGGACCGGTTCTGGGGGAGGTGGGACCTGTACAATTCGGACGGTCTGCATCTGGGTGGGACTGGAACCAATGTTCTCGGGGGTGTGTTTGCTAGTGCAGTTGGGGAGGGTTTAAACTAATGTGGCAGGGGGATGGGACCCGATGTAGGAAGTCAGTGGGGACAGAAACAAAAGGCAGGAAGGGAGAGTGTGTAAAGCATGACCTGAGAAAGCAGGGCAGAGAGCAAGGAAGGTCTACATTAAACTGCATTTATTTCAATGCAAGGGGCCTGACGGGCAAAGCGGATGAACTCGGGGCATGGATGGGCACATGGGACTGGGATATTATAGCTATGACTGAAACATGGCTAAGGGAGGGGCAGGACTGGCAGCTCAATGTTCTGGGGTTCAGATGCTATAGAAAGGATAGAACAGGAGGTAAGAGAGGAGGGGGAGTGGATACGGTAAGACGTTGTTTTCTTTCCATTCGTCCGAGCACCCAAAAGATTTTCCTGGCAGCGGGATCCCATTCCGTAGAGATAAAGTGGTTCTGCATCGCGAACCTAACGGTGCAAGGGAGGGAGTTTAAGAATTATCGGCTTTATGTCCTTCCCAAACTCTGCGCTCCCACTGTCTTGGTGTTAGATTTCCAATGTAACCTCCAGAGCCTAACGTTCCAATTCGGCGGCCCAATACCCCCACTCTCTATCTGCAGCCTTGCGACCCTCCAGGTTGAACCGCCGTCCTTGTTTGCGAACCTCACCCCGGATTGCAAACCCGTCGCCATTAGGAGCAGACGGTACAGCGCCCAGGATCGAACATTTATCCGGTCTGAAGTCCAGCGGCTGCTGAGGGAAGGCATAATCCAGGCCAGCAATAGTCCCTGGAGAGCCCAGGTGGTAGTTGTGAAGACCGGGGAGAAGCAGAGGATGGTCGTAGACTATAGTCAGACCATCAATAGGTACACTCAGCTAGATGCGTACCCTCTCCCTCGCATATCCGATATGGTCAATCGGATTGCACAGTACAAAGTCTTTTCCACCGTGGACCTCCAGTCCGCCTACCACCAGCTCCCCATCCACCCGAGTGACCGCAAGTACACGGCGTTCGAGGCAGACGGGCGGCTCTACCATTTTTTAAGGGTCACATTTGGCGTCACGAACGGAGTCTCAGTCTTCCAACGGGAGATGGACCGAATGGTTGACCAGCACGGTTTGCGGGCCACGTTCCCGTACCTCGACAATGTAACCATCTGCGGCCATGACCTGCAGGACCACAGCGCCAACCTCCGCAAATTCCTCCAGACCGCTAACGCCCTGAACCTCACATATAACGTGGAAAAATGCATTTTCTAGCACTAACCGCGTGGCCATCCTGGGATACATAGTGCGTAATGCAGTGATAGGCTCCGACCCTGAACGCATGCACTCCCTGAAGGAATTTCCCCTCCTCCACTACTCCCAAGCCCTGAAACGCTGCCTGGGCTTCTTCTCGTACTACGCCCAGTGGGTTCCCCAATACGCAGACAAGGCCCGCCCGTTAATCCAGTCCACTACCTTCCCCCTGTTGACAGAGGCCTGCCAGGCTTTAGAACATAGAACATAGAACAATACAGCGCAGTACAGGTCCTTCGGCCCACGATGTTGCACCGAAACAAAAGCCATCTAACCTACACTATGCCATTATCATCCATGATTCCGCATCAAAGCGGATATCGCAAAGGCCACGATGCACCCAATCGACGAGTCCCTCCCCTTCCAAGTCGAGAGCGACGCATCCGACGTAGCACTGGCGGCCACCCTCAACCAAGCGGGCAGACCCGTGGCCTTTTTCTCCCGAACCCTCCACGCTTCAGAAATCCGCCACTCCTCAGTAGAAAAGGAGGCCCAGGCCATAGTGGAAGCTGTGCGACATTGGAGGCATTACCTGGCCGGCAGGAGATTCACTCTCCTCACTGACCAACGGTCGGTAGCCTTTATGTTCGATAATGCACAGCGGGGCAAAATCAAGAACGACAAGATCTTAAGGTGGAGGATTGAGCTCTCCACCTATAACTATGAGATCTTGTACCGTCCCGGAAAGCTGAACGAGTCGTCCGATGCCCTATCCCGCGGCACATGTGCCAACGCACAAGTAGACCGCCTCCAAGCCCTCCACGAGGGCCTCTGCCACCCGGGGGTCACTCGATTCTACCATTTTGTGAAGTCCCGCTACCTCCCCTACTCTGTGGAGGAGGTCCGTACAGCCACCAGGAACTGCCAAATCTGCGCAGAGTGCAAACCGCACTTCTTTAGGGCAGATAGAGCGCACCTGATAAAGGCTTCCCGTCCCTTTGAACGCCTCAGTTTGGATTTCAAAGGCCACCTCCCCTCCACCGACCGCAACGCTTACTTCCTGAACGTGATTGACGAATACTCCCGGTTCCCTTTCGCCATCCCCTGCCCCGACATGACAGCGGCCACGGTCATTAGAGCCCTCGGCACCATCTTTACACTGTTCGGTTTCCCCGTGCATATCCATAGCGACAGGGGGTCCTCCTTCATGAGCGACGAACTGCGTCAGTTCCTGCTCAGCAAAGGCATTGCCTCGAGCAGGACGACCAGTTACAACCCCCGGGGGAACGGTCAGGTAGAGAGGGAGAACGGTACGGTCTGGAAGACCGTCCTACTGGCCCTGCGGTCCAGAAATCTCCCAGTTTCCCGGTGGCAGGAAGTCCTCCCGGAAGCCCTCCACTCCATCCACCACTAATCAAATGCCTCACGAGCGCCTCCTTGTCTTCCCCAGGAAGTCCTCCTCCGGAACGTCGCTGCCGACCTGGCTGGCAGCCCCGGGATCCATCCTGCTCTGAAAGCATGTGCGGACGCACAAATCGGACCCGTTGGTCGAGAGGGTTCACCTTCTCCACGCAAACCCGCAGTACGGCGTACCCCGACGGCCGACAGGACACGGTCTCCCTGTGGGACCTGGCGCCCACCGGAACCACACACACACCCCCAACACCGATCACCCCCTCCCTCCCACCGGCGCACCCCACGGCCGCTCCCTTCCCGGGTGGATCGGTCCTCCTCCCATGCCCGCCCAGGAGTAAAGAAACCGGGACGAACAGCACAGCACTCCCAGAGACGACAGTGCCCGAGCCAGCACCTGCACCACCACCGGGGCTGAGGCGATCGACAAGGACGACCAGGGCACCCCCTCGACTCGAGAATCCGTGTGACAAAAATCTGTAAATAATTCTGACGACAACCTGTAAATAGTTAACTGTTGAGCTCAATGCATAGCCACTGTACGAAAATAGTTCCAGGACCAGCTTTGTAAACCCCTACCACCATGCGACCCACCACCCCGCCGGGTTCCTTTTTAACAAGGGGTGAATGTGGTGGTATGTATTAGGTGTAGTACGGTACCTGTGAAGCCGAGAGGCTATTGGTAGACAGACACTGGGTCCTGGTTGGATCAGCCGCCTGCTGGCTCCACCCAGCAAGGCTGAGTATAAGAGCCCGGGTTCTCCCAGCAGCCGCATTCTGTAACTGAGCTGCTGGGGAACAAGTTTGCTTAATAAAGCCTCGATTGACTTCATCACTTCTCGACTTGTGAGTAATTGTGGTGCTACATTGTGTCTCTCGCCCGTTCTCTTTCCCCTCTCTCCCTGTCACTCTCTCCCGATCTCTTTCCCCTCTCTCGTTGTCTCTCTCTCTCTCTCTCTTCCCCTCTCTCACTGTCTCCCTCGCTTCTTCCCCTCTCTCACTGTCTCCCTCGCTCTTTCCCCTCTCTCACTGTGTCTCCCTCGCTCTTTCCCCTCACTCACGGTGTCTCTCCATCTCTCTTTCCCCTCACTCACGGTGTCTCTCCCTCTCTCTTTCCCCTCACTCACGGTGTCTCCCTCTCTCTTTCCCCTCACTCACGGTGTCTCTCCCTCTCTCTTTCGCCTCTCTCACTGTCTCTCCCTCTCTCACTTTGTCTCTCCCTCTCTCTTTCCCCTCTCTCACTTTGTCTCTCCCTCTCTCTTTCCCCTCACTCACGGTGTCTCTCCCTCTCTCTTTCGCCTCTCTCACTGTCTCTCCCTCTCTCTTTCGCCTCTCTCACTTTGTCTCTCCCTCTCTCTTTCCCCTCTCTCACTGTGTCTCTCCCTCTCTCTTTCCCCTCTCTCACTGCGTGTCTCTCTCCCTCTATCTTTCCCTTCTCCCACTGTGTCTCTCCCTCTCTCTTCCCCCTCTCTCACTGTCTCTCTCCCTCTCTCTTTCCCCCCTCTCACTGTCTCGCTCTCTCCCTCTCTTTCCCCCCCTCTCACTGTCTCTCTCTCTCTTTCCCCTCTCTCAGTGCCTCTCTCTCTCTCTCTCTCTCTCTCTCCTTTCCCCTCTCTCAATCTCTCTCCCTCTCTCTTTCCCCTCTCTCTGTGTCTCTCTCCCTCTATCTTTCCCTTCTCCCACTGTGTCTCTCCTTCTCTCTTTCCCCCCTCTCACTGTCTCGCTCTCTCCCTCTCTCTTTCCCCCCCCCTCTCACTGTCTCGCTCTCTCTCTCTCTTTCCCCTCTCTCAGTGCCTCTCTCTCTCTCTCTCTCTCTCTCTCCTTTCCCTTCTCTCAATGTCTCTCCCTCTCTCTTTCCCCTCTCTCTCTGTGCCTCTCTCTCTCTTCCTCTCTCTTCCCCTCTCTCACCTTGACTCTATCTCTCTTTTCCCCTCTGTCACTGTCTCCCTTTCTTTCCCTTCCCTCACTGTATCTTTCTGCCTCTATCTGTCTTTCATTCTCTGCCCTTCTGTCCCTGTGCCCCTCACTCTCTCCAGATGTCCATCTCACTGTGTGTGTGTGTGCGCGTTCATCCATGTCTCTCCCTCTCTCTTTTAGCTGTCTGTAAAAACTGTGCCTCTCTCTTTCGCACGCTGACCTCTCTCTCTCTCACCTCCCCCCAATTCAGTCTCTTTCTATCTGTCCTGCTGTGTCTCCCTGAGTTTGTCTGTCCGAATCTCTCTCCGCCTCTTTCTTTCTCTCTCTCTCCCACTCTTCCTTTTCCAATATGAAGGCTGATGTCCAGGGTCCTCCGCACTTCCCGCTGTCCGGACAGATCGATTCGATCACACACAAAGGGAATAAATGGAATCCACTCCCTTCGGATGTGGTCAGGCTCCTGTGTATCTGAGTGTCTGCTGGTATACACTGTGCAGCAAGGAGAAGGGAATGATTCACTCCAATCGTGCTCTGTACATTTTGTGTGTAACGGCACTGCCAAAAAAGGGGTTAAATCAATATTGAGTCAGACCACTGAAGGATGGAGAGACGAACAATTCCCCAGTGTTACTTAGCCAAGAAGACGGAGAAAGCAGTTTGGGACACATTTTCCTGCCTTGCCCACTGGTCCGTACGAGTCACCTCCTCCAGGCGGAGGCAACCCATTGGGGAAGGAAGAAACCTGCATTTAGATGTCGCCTTCCACACCCTTAGGCCACCCCAAGGCGTACAGGCCAATATTTATCCCTCACTAACGTCACCCGAATAGATAATCTGGTCATTGTCACGCTGCTTTTGTGGGATCCTGCTGTGCGCACACTGGCCCGTGTGGCTGGGCGCGACACCGGTCCGCTGGCCGTCAAGGGCTTCAGTGACTTCCCGAGGATGTGAAAGGTGCTAGCGAAATGCGGGCACGGCACCTACCTTTAAAAGCCTTCGCCGTCTCATAGGACGCAAATTCCACTTCAGGTGGGGGGTTGGGGGGCACTGCCGCAAAGCCGGCCAGTAAAGCAGCGAACCTGCGCACAGCAAGATCCCGCAGACAGTTACTGTAAATTATCTCTGATACCGGTTGAGGGGTGAATGTTAGTCAGGACACCGAGGGTTTGGTGTGGGAGATGGGGGGAGGGGGGACGGGGAGATGGGGGGGGGGGGGGGTGCGGCAGATACTCATTTGTTCTTTTTTAAAAAAAAGTGCCACAAAATCTCTTCTGTCCACTTGCGAGAGCAGTGCAGGAGTCTCGGTTTAGTGTCCCATTCATGAGGCGGGTGTCAGGGGCTGGTTTAGCACAGGGCTAAATCGCTGGCTTTTAAAGCAGACCAGGGCAGGCTAGCAGCACGGTTCAATTCCCGTACCAGCCTCCCCAAACAGGCGCAGGAATGTGGCGACTAGGGGCTTATCACAGTAACTTCATTTGAAGCCTACTTGTGACAATAAGCGACTTTCATTTTCATTTCATTTTAACCAATCTCAGTTGACATTGCTCGGGGTGACGTTGACACGCCTGTGGGTGGGCAGGGTATGTGGGGGTTGGATGGGGTGGGGTGTGGGGTGTGGGGGGGGGGGGGGGAATCTTTCTCCCCCGCAGTCATTGATGGATTATTATTAACTTGTTACTTAATTCATGTGGATTCTGATACCCACATCCTTCTTCTGACCGCTGGGTCTCCATGGAGACCTGTGATGGGTTCAGTCAGGGCCTACATACCTCTTGGAGCCTCACTGCTAGGATGCCATCACTATTTACCGCACCATGCTCTCACAAGAGATCCCCCCCCCTTCCCAACTACCCATCCCCAGTGGTATTGACGAAGGCGATTGACGAAGCAATCTTATCGTTGCCGCGGCAACTGGATTTTAAGAAAATGGTATTGAGCCAAGATTCAGTGAATTCCAGCTGGCGCTTGGGAATACAGATCTTGAACATTGCTGAAAAGAGGGACGTGTTGCTGAAGCCTTTCCTCTTGCAGTCATCCGGACAAACACAAGAATGCCAAATTTCAAACGATCACGACAACTTATACTCCAGGAGAAAAGAGTGCTGACTGGTTGGCAAGTAGGCTCTGATTTGCTGAGATGTTGTCATGGAGAAAGCAATGGGGAACGATAGGCACCCCAAGTTCCTGGACAATTCAAAAAAGGCTCAAGGCTTGGAAATGTTCCTTTTGTTTGCAGAGGACCGGTCCTTGTGTATGTTGCTTCTAGCAAGTGTAAATGAACAGCGTTACGAGCTTGATTGATTTTTCCCTTTAAAAAAAATTAATTCACAGGATGTGGGCATCGCTGGCTAGGCCGGGCATTTATTGCCCATCCCTAATTGCCCCATGAGAAGATGGTGGCGAGCCGCCTTCTTGAGCCGCTGCAGTCCCTGTGATTCCTCCTGCAGTATAAATTGTTGTTAGAGTTTGAAATTCGGCATTCGTGTATTTGTCCCAATGAGTGCAACATAAACAACTTCAGCAAAACATCACTCTTTTCAGCAAGATTTGGGTTCCAACGCCCCTCTAACCCCATCAACGCATCTAACCGTACACCATTACTGAGAGACAGCTCCCCACATCAGTCCCCCAACTCCTTCAGCCTAGTCCCAGGCACCTCGTTCGGCCCAGACACCCAGTTGCTGTTCAGAAGAACAGAGAAAATTACAGCACAGGAACAGGCCATTCGGCCCTCCAAGCCTGCGCCAGCCATGCTGCCCGTCTGAACTAAAAAAAACCCTACCCTTCTGAGGACCATATCCCTCTAGTCCCATCCTATTCATGTATTTGTCAAGATGCCCCTTAAATGTCACTATCGTCCCTGCTTCCACCACCTCCTCCAGCAGCGAGTTCCAGGCACCCACCACCCTCTGTGTTTTTAAAAAAAAAAAAAAAACTTGCCTCGGGCATCTCCTTTAAACTTTGCCCCTCGCACCTTAAACCTATCACCCCAGTAATTGACTCTTCCACCCTGGGAAAAAACTTCTGACTATCCACTCTATCCGTGCCCCTCATAATCCTGTAGACCTCTGTCAGTTCACCCTGGTCAACCTTTATCCCTCAACCAACATCACTGAACCAGTAATCCAGAGACGCAGGTTAATGCTTTGGGGTCCCAGGTTCGAATCCCACCAGGGCAGACAGTGGAATTTGAATTCAGTAAAAATCTGGAATTAAAAGTCTAATGATGGCCATGAAACCATTGTTGATTGTTGTAAAAACCCACCTAGTTCACTAATGTCCCCTTTAGGGAAGGAAATCCGCCGTCCTTACCCGGTCTGGTCTACATGTGACTCCAGGCACAGAGCAACATCTTAACTGCATCCTCGAGGGCCCAGCCAGCGACACCAACAGCCATGAACCCAGATTATCTGGTCTTGTGTGTGATTGGATATCTTGACTACATTACAACGATTGGCCGACTTTATTACTATTTCTAGGTGGACAGGTCACTATTGGAAAAGCGGACACTGTCTGCAGGGAGGCTGTTTTGAACTCTGACCCTGAGCTGAGTACTGATCTCCCCCCCCCCCTTCCTCCCACCCCCCCAGTCCACCCACCCCCACCACTTCCACCTTTCTAATCTTGGCCCTTCTTCAGCCCTGCCTCGATTCATCAGCTGCTGACCTCTCACCCCCTTGGACTTTGTCACCTGCCCGACCGACAATCCGGGTGATCCCTTGCCGGCCTCTCCCTCAAAGGCTGGAGCCTCCGGCCTCAGGCCTGCGTCCTGCTCCAGGAGACAAGAACAACAGGCAGGCGAGGGCGCGTGGGTCTCCCGCCTGGACGCGGGAAGACTTCCCGAGTCTAAGGCCGAAATTCTTCTCCCGGTCCCGCCGAAGTGAACGGAGGCCTTCGAAGGGCTCGCTGCGTTTTCCCGTCCACCTCCCCAGGGAATGGAAAAAGTCTGCCCCCCCCCCCCCCCCACCCCGAGCTTTGAATGGGGCCTGAACCCACGACATTCTGACTCAGACGTATGGACGCTATCCTCTGAGGGGGGGGGGGGAATTGAGTTCCTTTAGGTTGTGTCTGGATTTGAGCACAGAGATGTTGTCAGCTATTCGCCACTCCACAGACCCTCTCTCTCTCTCTCACTGGGAGCGTCTCCACTCCTGCCAGAAAACAAATTATAATTTTGTCTCTTGTGAGAGCCAGAACAACAACTAATCTCCCAGCATGCCGGGGCGTCACCGCACAAAGTGAATATAATTTCATGCAGTGTGACCTTTTGAGGGATGTCTAATTACAGGGTAGCTCTTATTTTTCTTCTCTTCTATTTGTGCCATGGATGCAGGCATCACTGAGCAGATCTTTCTCTTGGGTGCGTGGGACTAAACTGCAGATTCCTGGCTCGAGGAGGGGCCCCACCCGCCTCTTGAGAGTTGCCGCTTTACATTACGGGGCAGTTAGCTTAGGATCTCCAACTGTGCGAAGGTCATCTTTAAAATGGCAGAAACCGGAGCTGGATGAGGCAATTGACCCCTTGAACCTGTCCCGCCTTTCCACAGGGTCATGACTCTCTGCTTTCCTGCCCCGCCCCTTTAGTTTTCAAAAATCTATCGCTTCCAGTCTTGGATCCACCCGACGATTAAGCAGCCACAGCTCTCTGGGTTGAGGATTCAGAAGATTCGCATTCCTCCGAGTGAAGGGGTTTCTCCTCATCACCATCCAAAATGGCCGCCTCCTTACCCTGAGACTGTGGCCTCTAGTTCTAGGCTTTCCAGCCGGTGGGGCGCAGGCAGCCTCTCAGCATCTGCCCTGTCAAACTCTCAAAGAATGGTATATTTTTCAATGATTCTAAGCCCCAGTCAATATAGGCCGCTCGATCTCTCCATGTGGGAAAAACATCATAGGATTCAGTTTGCTTCTTATCCCTCCTCCGCTTATGGGGTATGGCTCTGCCGCCGCTAAACTTTGCCCAGCACGTCAGTGGTTGTGACTGTTCCCCATGTGCATGAGCCCAGGCAATGAGCACCCGTGTTATTTTATTACCACCCATTATGTCCTTTTCTCCTGCCCACGACTCCCTGCTACACCCGCACACACGCTTACCAGTGAGAGTCACTGGGGACCAGAGGGTGAAAGCTTGTTGATTCAGCTCAAGGCCTAGCTAGGTTCCTGGTCACATTCCAATTAATATTGTTGGGAGTGTTTGACTGTGGGTGGGTGTTGTTTGCCCATATATGTAGACGCGAACATGTATGTGGGTGTACTAATCTGTGTGTTGTGTCTCCATGTGTGTGGGTGTGTTCATGTATGTCAGTATGTCCGTTTATGTATGTGGGTATGTCTACGTGTATGATGGGTGTCCATGTATGCGGGTGTGCCCATGTCATGTGGGCATGCCCATGTCTTTGTTGGGTGTTCATGTATGTGGGTGTATCCATGTGAGTTCATGTGTGTTGGCATGTTCATGTATGTAGGTGTATCCATGTGCCTTTGCGTTTTGGCATGTTCATGTAAGTGGGTGTGTCCATGTGTGTTATGTGCCCATGTGTGTATGTTTGCACGTATGTGGGTATATCCACATGTTCTGTGTTTTCATGTGTGTGTGTGTGTTGGTATATTTATGTATGTGGGTGCATCTATGTTTGTTTGAGCATCCATGTGCGTCTGTGTGCATGCTGGCATGTTCATGTGCATGGATATTTCCAAGTGTGTTCATGTGTGTGTGTGTGTTGGCATGTTCATGAATGTGGGTGTATCCATGCGTGTAGATGTGAGAGCATCCATTACCCACTGGAATTGTCCCTCAGTGAGATTCAGGGAACAGAAAACCTCACTAGACACGGACCTCACATAAAAAGGAGGCCCGGGTACATCGGACACCCTCCCAATAAGCTTGAAGAATGACTGAATTCCCAGCCACAGACCCGCCCCTGCAGAGGTTTAAGATAATCTATAAACTGTACAACGACTGCGTAAGAGCTAACATTTGCTTTTCAACCAGACAGCACTGATGTATAATTTAATAAAGTTAGAGCCTTTGCAATGTGCAGAAGTAGTAATCTCCAGCCTGTAAATTCCTGGAAGGTCATGTGAAGCAGGGCTGGCAGAGCGCAAGAGGGTGATGGCAACTGGTTAAATATTTCCAATTCGTGGCAGCACGGTGACGCAGTGGGACCCCTGTTGCCTCACGGCGCCGAGGTCCCAGGTTCGATCCTGGCTCTGGGCCACTGTCCGTGTGGAGTTTGCACATTCTCCCCGTGTTTGCGTGGGTTTCGTCCCCACAACCAAAATATGTGCAGGGGAGGTGGATTGCTCTAAATTTATAAAAAAATATATTTCCAATTCACCTTTTACATCACTCTTTTAGGCAGGGTTCATGTGATTGAAAAAAAACCACCAGATCCCGAAAGCTTCTTGTTCACTCCTCCCTGGTCATTTTGAACAGCAAATTGCAATGTGGAGGAATTTATTTTTGGTTATAAATTTAGAGTACCCAATTTGTTTTCCAAATTGAGGGGCAATTTAGCTATAAGGCAGCAGTGCCAGCCACCGTGTTGCCCCGAGAGGAATTTTTTAACGGACGCGCTCTAGACTTGTGCTTTGGTAGATTCAGTGAATCACTTGGTCACATATTAGAATTTGAATCTTGCTGAAAAGAGAGACACGCTGTCAAAGTTTTTCAACTTGCACTCATCAGGGCAAATTTCAAACGATCACCACAATTCATGGCTCTGATTCGCCAGGACATTTTCATGGAGAAAACATCGGGTAATTATAGCTTCCCGCGACTGGGCAGCACTTGCTGAGCATTCCCGAGTGCACTAATGGCTACCAATTTAAGATAAGAAGACAAGCTTGGAACATGACTCATTTACTCTTGCTAGAAGCGACACACATTCTCTGCAAAAAAAAAAAGAGATCTGTCCAAGCTTTGCACCTTTTTTGAATCCTACCAACTGTCCGGGCTTGACACAATTCACACCTCTTTTCCCTGGGGTTACCTCATCTCTGGATCTGTAAAGATTTAATCACCTGCTAATGCTCGCATTCCAAGCATTGTCTGGCATCTTTGAAACTGTCTATATGTATGTTTCTGGAACATACCTCTTCATTCACCTGAGGAAGGAGCAGCGCTCCGAAAGCTAGTGACATCGAAACAAACCTGTTGGACTTTAACCTGGTGTTGTAAAACTTCTTACTGTGCTCACCCCAGTCCAACGCCGGCATCTCCACAATATTCAGAGAATCGTTGATCTCGACTATGTGTCTTTCTCCTCTCCACCCTCTCCCCAATCCTTGCCACTCCCAGCTTTCATCCAACCAAACATTCTTCCCATCCAAAACGAGACAAGGGCAACAACATGCCTTTATATAGCATCTTGCACGTGGTTAAAGGCCCCAAGATGCTTCAGAAGGGAATAATAAGACAAAATTTTACTCCAAGCTACATAAGGAGATATTAGGACAGGTGGAGAGGTGGTGGACAAGTGGTATTGTCACTGAACTTGTAATCCAGAGACCCAGGGCAATTCTCTGGGGACCTGGGTTCGAATCCCACCATGGCAGATGGTGAAATTTGAATCTAACAAAAATCTGGAATTAAAAGTCTAGCGATGACCATGAAACCATTGTCGATTGTTGTAAAAACCCATCTGGTTCACTAATGTTCTTCAGGGACAGAAATCTGCTGTCCGTTCACATGTGATTCTTAAATGGCCGCTCAAGGGGCAATTAGGGATGGGCAACAACTGCAGCGACACCCACATCCCACGAAGACCTCATAGCTGAGCCTTACCCTGACCCCAAAATTACCAGATGCGAACTTGCCGATGGGATTGAAGGAAATGGATGGCAACCAGGAGCAGGAATCTTGTCTGGTCTATTCCTTCCCTGGATAAAGACCCCTTGGAAATGTCAGGGGAGGATCTAACTCCTTTGTGATCTCAATGCTGCTGTGGAAGCTTGCTGTGAGCAAATTGGCTGCCCAATAGGAGAACACAACACATTGGCATAATGTGTTTTAGAATCCCTCCAGAGCAGAAGGAGGCTGTTCGGCCCATCGAGTCTGCACCGACCCTCCGAAAGAGGCCCTCACTTAGGCCCGATCACCCGCTCTACCCCTGAAACCTCACACTGTGGTAGTCTGTGTAGAGGTATTACGGTGCCTGGTAATGCTGGAACACCATTGGTAGATATTGTATGTTTCCTATTGGTCAAGCTGTATGGTAGCTCCGCCCTGCTAGGTGGGGTATAAGAGGCCGTGCCGCTCCTCTCATTCTGTACCTGAGCTGCTGGGGCATCATCGAGCTTATTAAATCCTTCAGTTGGACTACAACCTCGCTTTAGTGATCATTAATCGTGCATCACACACGAAGGGGCAATTTATCGCGGCTAATCCACCGAACCTGCACATCTTTGGTCTGTGGGAGGAAACCGGAGCACCCGGAGGAAACCCACGCAGACACGGGGAGGACGTGCAGACTCCGCACAGACAGTGACCCAAGGCCGGAATCGAACCTGGGTCTCTGGCGCTGTGAGGCAGCAGTGTTTGATCAACTTTGGGGTCTAATATCTGTCCAACTATCTCCTCGTATGGCTCGAAGTTGAACTTTCTTCGATAACACTGGCAAGAAGCCTTTGGGACCCTCATGGACAAGTGTTAGAGGGGATGGGAGACAAATGCTGATCTTGACAGTGGCTGTCACATCCGATGAAAGAATGGAAAAGGCACTACCTAAATGCAATTTGTTGGCTTGTCAGTGGGACACAGAAGGCTGCCTTCAACCAATGTGCAAATTCCAACCCTGTTCCGCGAAGGTGTGGCGCAGGAGGGTGGCGCAACGTTGAGTATCGGTTGGCAAAGACATGGCACAATCAGATTGGCATCACAGCGACTTGCCCACCCTCGCATGGGTGACAGGCCACGCACTCTGACCCGCTTGGGCTGATCAGAGCAGGGTGGTTCGCAGATTACTGTTGTGTGGGGAAGGTCAGATATGCGTGGCATGTCTCCATGTGCCAGAGGTAGGAAGGTGCGGTTTCCTTGTGCAAGAGGACTGGCCAGATAACAGCCAATGGCAGCCGCAACGTCAGAGGGCTGACATCGAGAGGTCTAGGCGCGAACAACAGCAACAACTTATGTTGGCATCGCACTTTTAACGCGATTAAACATCCCAAAGAGCTTCACAAGGTCAAAGAGGGTGGCTTTAAGGAACCTCTTACAGGAGGGGAAAGAGTCGGAGAGGTTTACGGAGGGGCTTTCAGAGCCCCCGGTCCCGGGGTAGCTGAAGGCGCAGCCACCAATGGCGGAGCGACTAAAATCAGGGATGTTCAAGAGGCCAGGACCCGAGGTGTGTCGAGATCAGGGTGGGGCCGGAGGGAGGGGGAGAGGCCATGGACGGATTTGAAAACAGGAAATGAGGATTCTAAACTCCAGAGGTTGCTTGGCCGATAGCCAAGCGAGCACCGGGAGCGGCGGAGGAACAGGACTTGGTGCTAGTCCAGACACGGGCAGTGGAGATTTGGAAGGCCTCAGGCTCACTGAGGGTAGAAAGTGGGAGGTTAGTCCGGGCTCTACCGCAACAATCAGGACGAGAGATAACAAAGGCACGAATGAGGGTTTCAGCAGCAGATCAGCTGAGGTGGGGGCCGAGCATGGGTGACGGAGGCCAAAGTTAGGCGGGCTTATTTCCTCCGCGAACAGCTTATTTCGGGATCCAATGTGACACCAAGGCTGAGAAACAGACTGGCTTGTAATCTCAGGCTGTTGCCAAGGGAGAGGGATGGAGTCCGTAGCCAAGGAACGGATTTCGGAACGGGCACCGAAAACAATGGCTTCAGTCTTTCCAACATTTAATTGGATACGTTAGTCAGGAACAAGACAGTACGTTGGCATGGGCATAAATGGTTAGCAACCAGGAGCAACATGAACATTGATGGTTTCCCAGAGCCCTTGTAGGTGGGGAGAAAAAACCCTGCCAAACATCAATAATGTATTTGCGTTGACGAAAGGATTTTCTTGACCCCGAGGCCTCTCAAAGCATTTTACAGTCAAGGAAACACTTCAATTCATTGCTACAATACAGGAAATTCAGCAGCCAATTTTGTGCACAGCGAGCTCCCAAGGCATGATCATCTGATTTTAGGTTGTCGGATTGAGGGGTAACAATTGGTCTCCTGGACACTGGTTGGGGGTGGGGGGGGGATTCTCCTGCTCTTCCTCAAGTTAGCACAAGGCAAATTTCTTTTTAATTAATTTATTGGACATCGCTGGCTAGGCCAACACTTATTGCCCATATCGGAGGCAACCACATTTCTGTGGGTCTACACATAGGTCAGGCCAAGTAAAGATGGTAGATTTCCTTCCTCAGAAAACCAGGTGGGTTTTTTTTTCCACCACAATCGTTTTCATTTAATTCCAGATTTTGTATTGAATTTCACCATCTGCCATGGTGGGATTCGAACCCAGGTATCTGGATTACTAGACGAGTGACAATACCACTGCACCACCTGAGGACGGTGAAGAGACCACAATGTGGTAATGGGGGAGTAGCGCTGAGTCATGGCAGATACTTGCGGCTGATGTTTCTGGCAGTTCAGAAGGGCGGCACCAGAGCTGAATTGAGGACCTCAAGCTCGCACTTACCGGCAGCAGAACCTGCTCGGCAAATCCACCACAGGCAGACTCCGAGTTGTCCAATTGAGCGCAATGTGCAAGCCCTCGATCAGAGGGACCGGCCCTTCTGGAGCCTCCATAGAGGTGGGCGCGCTGAGGGACACAGGAGACCCGAGGGGCGCTTCAGAGAGATAAGTATAATTTGAAATTCAGGATGGCTGAGGGCGGACGGCCCTGCCGATTGGAGGGGAAGTTGTTTCGGGGAGGGCATCATTGGGTCTGCCTTTCATGCCTGCATTCTTCGCTGTAGGGCATGGAGCCTCTGGAGCCAATCACAGCCCACACCTCCTACCCCCACTTCCCCAATCCCCTTCCAGGCCTTCTGCAGGGCATGGGCGACCTCATACCCACCCGACTGTCAGCAAAATGCTGTCAAACCTGAAAATGGCCCCTAATTAGGGTCTTATTGAGGCAGATTATCTCTCCACCTCTGTGAAGAGGGGAAGCCAAACCCCGTTCCTGCCCACCACTGGGAACCTTTCCCCTGATGGGACGGAATTGGGGGGGCCACCCCACCCGGCTCACGCTTTTGAACATGAACACCTCACGTTCGATCCCACCACCACAGAACCTGTAAAATTCTGCTTCAGTGCACAAACAGGTTGGGACTTGCCAGTGTCTTATACAGGCACATCCTAGCTGTAGGCCATCAACCCAGGCCTTGGCAACCGAGCAGCAAGGTGGCACAGTGATGAGCACTGCTGCCTTACAGTTCCAGGGACCCGAGTTCAATTCCGGCCTTGGGTCACTGTCTGTGTGGAGTCTGCCCGTTCTCCCCGTGTCTGCGCAAGTTTCCTCCGGGTGCTCCAGTTTCCTCCCACAGTCCAAAGATGTGCAGGTTAGGTGCATTGGCCACGCTAAATTGCCCCTAAAAGGTTAGGTGGTGTCACTGGATTACGGGGATAGGGTGGAGGTGTGGGCTTAAGTCGGGTGCTCATTCCAAGGGCCGGGGAAGACAATGGCATCATTCTGCACAGTAAATTCTATGTAAGTTATATGAACCAGGCCTTCAGCAACCAGGCCCTCAACAACCAAGCCTTCAGCAACCAGGCCTTCAGCAACCAAGCCCTCAACAACCAAGCCTTCAGCAACCAAGCCCTCAACAACCAATCCCTCATCCGCCAGGCCTTCAGCAACCAGGCCTTCAGCAACCAGGCCTTCAGCAACCAGGCCTTCAGCAACCAAGCCCTCAACAACCAAGCCTTCAGCAACCAGGCCTTCAGCAACCAAGCCCTCAGCAACCAGGCCTTCAGCAACCAGGCCTTCAGCAACCAGGCCTTCAGCAACCAGGCCTTCAGCAACCAAGCCTTCAACAACCAGGCCTTTAGCAACCAAGCCCTCAACAACCAAGCCCTCAACAACCAATCCCTCATCCGCCAGGACTTCAGCAACCAGGCCTTCAGCAACCAAGCCTTCAGCAACCAAGCCCTCAACAACCACGCCCTCAACAACCAATCCCTCATCCGCCAGGACTTCAACAACCAAGCCTTCAGCAACCAGGCCTTCAACAACCAGGCCTTCAGCAACCAAGCCCTCAAAACCAGGCCTTCAACAACCAGGCCTTCAGCAACCAGGCCTTCAGCAACCAGGCCTTCAGCAACCAAGCCCTCAACAACCAGGCCTTCAGCAACCAGGCCTTCAGCAACCAAGCCCTCAACAACCAATCCCTCATCCGCCAGGACTTCAACAACCAGGCCTTCAGCAACCAGGCCTTCAGCAACCAAGCCTTCAGCAACCAAGCCTTCAGCAACCAGGCCTTCAACAACCAGGCCTTCAGCAACCAAGCCTTCAGCAACCAGGCCTTCAGCAACCAAGCCCTCAACAACCAAGCCCTCAACAACCAATCCCTCATCCGCCAGGACTTCAACAACCAGGCCTTCAGCAACCAGGCCTTCAGCAACCAAGCCCTCAACAACCAGGCCTTCAGCAACCAGGCCTTCAGCAACCAAGCCCTCAACAACCAGGCCTTCAGCAACCAAGCCTTCAGCAACCAAGCCTTCAGCAACCATGCCTTCAGCAACCAGGCCTTCAGCAACCAAGCCCTCAACAACCAAGCCTTCAGCAACCAGGCCTTCAGCAACCAGGCCCTCAACAACCAGGCCTTCAGCAACCAGGCCTTCAGCAACCAAGCCCTCAACAACCAAGCCTTCAGCAACCAGGCCTTCAGCAACCAGGCCCTCAACTACCAGGCCTTCAGCAACCAGGCCTTCAACAACCAGGCCTTCAGCAACCAGGCCTTCAGCAACCAGGCCTTCAGCAACCAAGCCCTCAACAACCAATCCCTCATCCGCCAGGCCTTCAACTACCAGGCCTTCAACAACCAGGCCTTCAACAACCAGGCCTTCAGCAACCAGGCCTTCAGCAACCAGGCCTTCAGCAACCAAGCCCTCAACAACCAGGCCTTCAACAACCAGGCCTTCAACAACCAGGCCTTCAACAACCAGGCCTCAGCAACCAGGCCTCAGTCACCAGGTAACCGCTGTTTTTTTTGTACTTGCTATTTAAATATGTCCAAGGGGTTATGAAAGGGTGGCTCTTCATTGCTGCCAAAATCCAAATCCCAGGATCCCTTAAAATATCTAGAAACAGAGATTTAAACTCTATAGAAACCAGGCTTGCCAACTCTTGTCAGATGTGTTCTTCCAAGTTTCATCTTATGACCTTGTGACTCCAACCATCCTGCCGCCAACCCCCTCCCCCTCTGATTATTCCCCTCCGAAACGCCTTGGGGCATTTCACTGTGTGGAAGGTGTTATTCAAAGTCAGGGCCCCTGGTTCCAGCAGAGGAACTGCTAGTTCAGGTCCCGGCCACGCGCTCGCACGTGCGGGATGTTGTAAGAGGACGAGAGCATGACATTCCCGTGCAGCAGGCGACGTGCCTCTGAGTCACAATGTTGTGGAATCTAACCGTCCCCCCCCCCCCCCCCCCCCCACCACCTCAGGGATCTTGGCAGGAAATCGAGCCGGATATGTCAGCACAGTACCGAGGGCAGTGCAGCACTGCCAGTGGGTGCTGCCGTTTGGGTGAAGTGTCAAACTCTCTGAACTCTGGGGTCAGTTGGAAAACGTTCCCGTGGAACTGTTGGGAAAAGAGCTGAAGAGTTCTTCCCTCATCCAACACTTTAAAGTAAAAGATCAAATCTGGCTCTGACCTTGCTGTCTGCGGGATCCTGCTGTGCTGAAATGGGATGCCGCGTTTCCGTCGTCGCAAACAGTGACTTCACTTCAACAGGACTTCTCGGAGCGGTTTGAAAGGGTGCCCCATGAATGCCAGTTACTCTGTGAACAGACAAGGCTGGAGCTCACCCAGGCAGAACTGGATAGTGGCCAATTGGCGACTGGAGGTTGGCCAGTGAGTCTGGGTTCAACAATCCAGGATGGAATTGGCTCCATTACAAAGAGGATGGTGTGACAACAAGGCCAGTGAGGACCCAACCAATGCTGAACCCTCAGATGCTGCTTGGTATTCACACCAGCTGCCTGCCTTCACCAGGTCGAGGTTGCACCCCCTCCCCCACAGCGTCACAAAGCACCCACTTCCAGAGGGGGGCCGGACCCGGGACAAACACAGGCTGCCCAGGCACAATCGTCTCTCTTCCTGACAGCAAGAAGATGCAAACAGCCCTCAGGTTGTTTCAAATAGGCCAGTGAGAAAAATAGGGGATCATTCTGCAGTTATTTCACTCGCCAGAAATTCCTGAGCAAGTTATTGCAATACCCTGCTGAATAAACAGTGACTCTGTACAGTTACACAGTGAGTGATCCTCACCCTGCTGAATAAACAGTTACTCTGTACAGTTACACAGTGAGTGATCCTCACCCTGCTGAATAAACAGTGACTCTGTACAGTTACACAGTGAGTGATCCTCACCCTGCTGATTAAACAGTCACTCTGTACAGTTACACAGTGAGTGATCCTCACCCTGCTGAATAAACAGTGACTCTGTACAGTTACACAGTGAGTGATCCTCACCCTGCTGAATAAACAGTGACTCTGTACAGTTACACAGTGAGTGATCCTCACCCTGCTGAATAAACAGTGACTCTGTACACTTACACAGTGAGTGATCCTCACCCTGCTGAATAAACAGTTACTCTGTACAGTTACACAGTGAGTGACCCTCACCCTGCTGAATAAACAGTGACTCTGTACACTTACACAGTGAGCAATCCTCACCCTGCTGAATAAACAGTTACTCTGTACAGTTACACAGTGAGTGACCCTCACCCTGCTGAATAAACAGTGACTCTGTACAGTTATACAGTGAGTGATCCTCACCTTGCTGAATAAACAGTGACTCTGTACAGTTACACAGTGAGTGATCCTCACCCTGCTGATTAAACAGTCACTCTGTACAGTTACACAGTGAGTGATCCTCACCCTGCTGAATAAACAGTGACTCTGTACAGTTACACAGTGAGTGATCCTGACCCTGAATAAACAGTGACTCTGTACAGTTACACAGTGAGTGATCCTCGCCCTGCTGAATAAACAGTGACTCTGTACACTTACACAGTGAGTGATCCTCACCCTGCTGAATAAACAGTTACTCTGTACAGTTACACAGTGAGTGACCCTCACCCTGCTGAATAAACAGTTACTCTGTACAGTTACACAGTGAGTGATCCTCACCCTGCTGAATAAACAGTGACTCTGTACAGTTACACAGTGAGTGATCCTCACCCTGCTGAATAAACAGTCACTCTGTACAGTTACACAGTGAGTGATGCGCACCCTGCTGAATAAAGAGTGACTCTGTACAGTTACACAGTGAGTGATCCACACCCTGCTGAATAAACAGTGACTCTGTACAGTTACACAGTGTGTGATCCTCACCCTGCTGAATAAACAGTCACTCTGTACAGTTACACAGTGAGTGATCCTCACCCTGCTGAATAAACAGTCACTCTGTACAGTTACACAGTGAGTGATGCGCACCCTGCTGAATAAAGAGTGACTCTGTACAGTTACACAGTGAGTGATCCTCACCCTGCTGAATAAACAGTGACCCCACACTGAAGCTCGGGGAGGAGCCATGGGGGGTGGGGTGGGGGGGGGGGGTGTAATGTTTAGCGGATAACCGTGCTTTTCGAAATGGAAAAATCGACTGAGTTATTTACAAGACCGCAGTGAAAAGACTGTTCGGATCTCTCCACTCCCCCTCCCTAACCCCTCCACTTCACCCCTGCCACCAGCCTTCCAATGAAGTCAATCTTCAGCATCCCCCCCCCCCCCCCCCCCCCGCAATCCTTTCCCCCCCCCCTGATGAGAGTCCTGTTTATCTCGCAGGAGTTTCTTGGCTCACTAGCAGTAAATCCCAGATGGTGTGGCTCCTTTAAATAGATGTAATTCGCTCGATGACGTGTGATGGGATTTTTTTTCTTGCACTTGGTGGAGGTGCGGAGATGGAAGCAGTTCGACGGTGAGTCATTTTAATGTTGGGAATTGAGACTGGAGACTGCTGCATCAGATTCACTGCCACTACCACCAGCAGCAGCAGCAGCCATCGTTTCCAGTGGGTGTTTGGTGCGTCAGTTAAGTGGTGGAGTTTGTCTGTAAGATCGCATTAACTCACAGAGGAGCAATGATTGGCTCAGATTGAAATTGCAGCGCTGGCTGCCTATCACAGCTCTGCAAGCACATCCAAACGTAAACAGGCCGTGTACCTCATTCCAAAAGGGACAGAATTGAAAAGTAATTGAAAAATTGATAATCTGGTCATTGACTTCAGGAAGCAAAGTACTGTACACACCCCTGTCAGCATCAATGGGGCCGAGGTGGAGATGGTTAGCGGTTTCAAACTCCTCGGGGTACACATCTCCAAAAATCTGTCCTGGTCCACCCACGTCGACGCTACCACCAAGAAAGCACAACAGCGCCTATACTTCCTCAGGAAACTAAGGAAATTCGGCATGTCCACATTGACTCTTACCAACTTTTACAGATGCACTATTGAAAGCATCCTATCGGGCTGCATCACAGCCTGGTATGGCAACTGCTCGACCCAGGACAGCAAGAAACTTCAGAGAGTCGTGAACACCGCCCAGTCCATCACACAAACCCGCTTCCCATCCATTGACTCCATCTACACCTCCCGCTGCCTGGGGAAAGCGGGCAGCATAATCAAAGATCCCTCCCACCCGGCTGACTCACTCTTACAACTTCTTCCATCAGGCAGGAGATACAGAAGTCTGAGAACACGCATGGACAGACTCAAAAACAGCTTCTTCCCCGCTGTTACGAGACCCCTAAATGACCCTCTTATGGACTGACCTGATTAATACTACACCCCTCTAAGCTTCACCCGATGCCGGTGCTTATGTAGTTACATTTGTGTACCTTGTGTTGTCCTATTATGTATTTTCTTTTATTTCCTTTTCTTCCCATGTACTTAATGATCTGTTGAGCTACTCGCAGAAAAATACTGTTCACTGTACCTCGGTAATAAACAAATCCAAATCCAAATAGGGACGTCATGCTAAACCCTTGATTAGTTCACACTGTAGCCTCCTGGGTTGGCCAACTCCCGACGTAAAATGGAGAACAGCAAAGGCTGCAGGGAAATTCAGCCAACACAGGCAGAAACCAGCAGGTGCAAGTTTACTGTGTATTAAACTCTGCAAAAGCCCAGACACCATCGATACAAACAGCCATCTGCATAATAATGTAGCAGCCATCTACATACTAATGAGCGATCCCCAGGTACAATCGAAACATTTGGGATAAACAAAGCCAAGCCAGACTCCTCGGCGCCAGCAGGAGCCAACACAAAAGAGGTTAACGGACACCTCGAGACCGCCCATCGATCAAGGATCCGCTCCAGTATTGGAGAAATCGAATCAAGCAATTGGAATGAAGTCCAATCACTTGGAACCAGGTACAGGGTCCGCCCCGAAAGGCGGGAAGCCCCTGGGGACTATAAAGTTAAGCCCCCAAGTTCAAATCGTCCTTCTTGACAGGGTCACTTGGCAACACGAACCAACGCTTGACAGTGACCGGTGCAGCTGACGCCGAGATCCAGTAAGTCTTAAGTCAACGCTCGCTACGAGATAGGTGCTCCTAGCTACCAGTCCGTACCAACTTCGAATCCCGCAGACTCAGAACCCGAACGAAAGGCCATTTGTTCCCCTGACCTGGTGGGCCAGTCCGAAGCCAAGTATAGGCCTGTTAATTGTAGAAGTAGCTTAGACGTAGAATTTATGCATGAGTAGCGATTAATGTGTATAATAAATGCACTTTGATTTTACTAATTGGTGTATTGAGTCATTGATCATTACTTGAACTTGAACCTCGTGGCGGTATCGTAAAGATACCTGGCGACTCGAGAGCAAAGGTTATAAAACAGAGCCAATTGAACCAACCAAAAGTTAGCAACAACACTTAAGAGTTGGAGTTCTTGGCCAGCACGGTGGCCCAGTGGTTAGCACTGTTGCCTCACGGTGCCGAGGTCCCAGGTTCGATCCTGGCTCTGGGTCACTGTCCGTGTGGAGTTTGCACATTCTCCCCGTGTTTGCGTGGGTTTCACCCCCACAACCCAAAGACGTGCAGGGTAGATGGATCGGTCACGCTAAATTGCCCCTTAATTGGAAAAAATGAATTGGGTACTCTAAATTTTTTTTAAAAAGAAATCCGATCGGGAATTCAAGAGAAACTTCTTCGCAAGGTGAGAATGCGGAACTCGCTCCCACAGCGCGTGGTTGAGGTGAATAGTGTCCATACATTTAAGGGGGAGCTGGACAAGGGTATGAGGGAGAGGGGAACAGAGGGTGACGAGGGTAGATTGAGATGAGGGAAGGTGGGAGGAGGGTTGAGTGGAGCATAAACACTAGCACGGACTGCATGGGCCCAACGGCCTGTTTTTGTGCCCATAGATCTTGTGAATCGAAGCTGGGGTTCGGGCGGAGTGGTGGTGAGTGGGGGTGGTGATCCAGGTTTTCTGGGAAACCGTCAGATCATTTCAATCCGCAGGGAATAGCCTGTTGCTGATTGAGACCCAACAGCGGGGCAAACGAGCGGGTCCCAAACTTCAAACTGGTCCTTCGCTAGCGTGGGTACATACAGGAAGAGTGAACTTGGGGCGAGACGGGGAATTAGGGAGACGGAATTCTGAATCGATGCTGTGTAAGTTCACACGGGTGGAGCAGGGCCACTTCCCACCCGAGAGGCACAGCTGAAGATCTTTCACCTCCTCCCAGGGCCTGTTTGCAAACTTGGAGCGGGGCTGTTAATGAGAGCATGTAAAATAATTCAATTAGAAGCTCCGTTTTGCTAAATGGTGGGTACGCCTTTGTAATCATTTAACATGAAGTGCTAATTGGTTATCACTCAAGGGGACTGATTTCATATCGCAGGTGGTATGTGCGCATTGAAACAGCACAGGATCCACTCTGTCAATCAGATTTCTCTCACTGACTGTGTGTGCGTGTAACAGAACTGAGGGTCTCAGCACTGACTGTGTGTGTGTGTAACAGGACTGAGGGTCTCAGCACTGACTGTGTGTGTGTGCGTGTAACAGGACTGAGTGTCCAGCACTGACTGTGTGTGTGTGTAACAGGACTGAGTGTCCAGCACTGACTGTGTGTGTGTGTGTATGTGTGTGCGTGTGTGTATGTGTAACAGGACTGAGTATCTCAGCACTGACTGTGTGTGTGTGTGTGTGTGTGTGTGTGGAACATGACTGAGTGTCTCAGCACTGACTGTGTGTGTGTGCGTGTGTGTAACAGGACTGAGTGTCTCAACACTGACTGTGTGTGTGTGTGTGTGTGTGGAACAGGACTGAGTGTCTCAGTACTGACTGTGTGTGTGTGTGTGTGTGTGTGTGTAACAGGACTGAGTGTCTCAGCACTGACTGTGTGTGTGTGCGTGTGTGTAACAGGACTAAGTGACTCAGCACTGACTGTGTGTGTGTGTGTAACAGGACTGAGTGTCCAGCACTGACTGTGTGTGCGTGTGTGTAACAGGACTGAGTGTCTCAGCACTGACTGTGTGTGTGTGTGTGTGTGTGTGTAACAAGACTGAGTGTCCAGTATTGACTGTGTGTGTGTGTGTGTGTGTGTAACAGGACTGAGTGTCTCAGCACTGACTGTGTGAGTGTGTGTGTAACAGGACTGAGTGTCTCAGCACTGACTGACTGTGTGTGTCTGTGTGTGTGTAACAAGACTGAGTGTCCAGCATTGACTGTGTGTGTGTGTGTGTGTGTGTGTGTAACAGGACTGAGTGTCTCAGCACTGACTGACTGTGTGTGTCTGTGTGTGTGTAACAAGACTGAGTGTCCAGCATTGACTGTGTGTGTGTGTGTAACAGGACTAAGTGACTCAGCACTGACTGTGTGAGAGTGTGTGTGTGTGTAACAGGACTGAGTGTCTCAGCACTGACTGACTGTGTGTGTCTGTGTGTGTGTAACAAGACTGAGTGTCCAGCATTGACTGTGTGTGTGTGTGTGTGTGTGTGTGTAACAGGACTGAGTGTCCAGCACTGACTGTGTTTTACAGCAGGATTTAGATTGTTTGGAGACTTGGGCGGAGCGATGGCAGATGGAGTTTAATCCGGACAAATGTGAGGTAATGCATTTTGGAAGGTCTAATGCAGGTAGGGAATATACAGTGAATGGTAGAACCCTCAAGAGTATTGAAAGTCAGAGAGATCTAGGATTACAGGTCCACAGGTCACTGAAAGGGGCAACACAGGTGGAGAAGGTAGTCAAGAAGGCATACGGCATGCTTGCCTTCATTGGCCGGGGCATTGAGTATAAGAATTGGCAAGTCATGTTGCAGCTGTATAGAACCTTATTTAGGCCACACTTGGAGTATAGTGTTCAATTCTGGTCGCCACACTACCAGAAGGATGTGGAGGCTTTAGAGAGGGTGCAGAAGAGATTTACCAGAATATTGCCTGGTACGGAGGGCATTAGCTATGAGGGGCGGTTGAATAAACTCGGTTTGTTCTCACTGGAACGACGGAGGTTGAGGGGCGACCTGCGAGAGGTCTACAAAATTATGAGGGGCATAGACAGAGTGGATAGTCAGAGGCTTTTCCCCAGGGTAGAGGGGTCAATTACTAGGGGGCATAGGTTTAAGGTGAGAGGGGCAAGGTTTAGAGTAGATGTACGAGGCAAGGTTTTTACACAGAGGGTAGTGGGTGCCTGGAACTCGCTGCCGGAGGAGGTGGTGGAAGCAGGGACGATAGTGACATTTAAGCGGCATCTTGACAAATACATGAATAGGATGGGAATAGAGGGATACGGACCCAGGAAGTGTAGAAGATTGTAGTTTAGTCGGGCAGCATGGTCAGCGCAGGCTTGGAGGGCCGAAGGGCCTGTTCCTGTGCTGTACATTTCTTTGTTCTTTCTTCTTTGTTTGTGTGTGTGTGTGAGTAACAGGACTGAGTGTCTCAGCACTGACTGTGTGTGTGTGTGTGTGTGTGTAACAGGACTGAGTGTCCAGCACTGACTGTGTGTGTGTGTAACAGGACTGAGTGTCTCAGCACTGACTGTGTGTGTGTGTGTGTGCGTGTGTGTGTAACAGGACTGAGTGTCCAGCACTGACTGTGTGTGTGTGTAACAGGACTGAGTGTCCAGCACTGACTGTGTGTGTGTGTGTGTGCGTGTGTGTGTAACAGGACTGAGTGTCTCAGCACTGACTGTGTGTGTGTGTAACAGGACTGAGTGTCTCAGCACTGACTGTGTGTGTGTGTGTAACAGGACTGAGTGTCTCAGCACTGACTGTGTGTGTGTGTGTAACAGGACTGAGTGTCCAGCACTGACTGTGTGTGTGTGTGTGTGTGTAACATGACTGAGTGTCTCAGCACTGACTGTGTGTGTGTGTGTGTGGAACAGGACTGAGTGTCCAGCACTGACTGTGTGTGTATGTGTGGAACAGGACTGAGTGTCCAGCACTGACTGTGTGTGTGTGTAACAGGACTGAGTGTCTCAGCACTGACTGTGTGTGTGTGTGTGTGCGTGTGTGTGTAACAGGACTGAGTGTCCAGCACTGACTGTGTGTGTGTGTAACAGGACAGGACAGGCAGCACGGTAGCCTTGTGGATAGCACAATTGCTTCACAGCTCCAGGGTCCCAGGTTCGATTCCGGCTTGGGTCACTGTCTGTGCGGAGTCTGCACATCCTCCCCGTGTGTGCGTGGGTTTCCTCCGGGTGCTCCGGTTTTCTCCCACAGTCCAAAGATGTGCAGGTTAGGTGGATTGGCCATGATAAATTGCCCTTAGTGTTCAAAATTGCCCTTAGTGTTGGGAGGGGTTACTGGGTTATGGGGATAGGGTGGACGTGTTGACCTTGGGTAGGGTGCTCTTTCCAAGAGCCGGTGCAGACTCGATGGGCCGAATGGCCTCCTTCTGCACTGTAAATTCTATGAAATGAAATCTATGACTGTGTGTTTGTGTGTGTGTGTAACAGGACTGAGTGTCTCAGCACTGACTGTGTGTGTGTGTGTGTGTGTGTAACAGGACTGAGTGTCTCAGCACTGACTGTGTGTGTGGAACAGGACTGAGTGTCTCCGCACTGATTGTGTGTGTGTGGGTAACAGGACTGAGTGCCCAGCACTGACTGTGTGTGTGTGTGTAACAGGACTGAGTGTCCCAGCACTGACTGTGTGCGTGTGTGTGTGTAACAGGACTGAGTGTCTCTGCACTGACTCTGTGTGTGTGTGTCACAGAATTGAGTGTCCCCGCACTGACTGTGTGCGTGTGTAACAGGACTGAGTGTCTTGGCACTCACTGTGTGTGTCTGTGTAACAGGACTATATGTCTCAGCACTGACTGTGTGTGTGTGTGTGTGTGTGTGTAACAGGACTGAGTGTCCCAGCACTGACTGTGTGTGTGTGTAACAGGATTGAGTGTCTCAGCACTGACTGTGTGTGTGTGTGTAACAGGACTAAGTGTCTCAGCACTGACTGTGTGTGTGTGTGTGTGTGGAACAGGACTGAGTGTCTCAGCACTGACTGTGTGTTTGTGTGTAACAGGACTGAGTGTCCAGCACTGACTGTGTGTGTGTGTGTGTAACAGGACTGAGTGTCCCAGCACTGACTGTGTGTGTGTGTAACAGGATTGAGTGTCTCAGCATTGACTGTGTGTGTGTGTAACAGGATTGAGTGTCGCAGCATTGCCAGTGTGTGTGCGTGTGTAACACGACTGAGTGTCCAGCACTGACTGTGTGTGTGTGCGTAACAGGACTGAGTGCCTCAGCACTGACTGTGTGCAACAGGACTGAGTGTCTCTGCACTGACTGTGTGTGTGTGTGTCACAGAATTGAGTGTCCCCGCACTGAATGTGTGCGTGTGTAACAGGACTGAGTGTCTTGGCACTCACTGTGTGTGTCTGTGTAACAGGACTATATGTCTCAGCACTGACTGTGTGTGTGTGTGTAACAGGACTGAGTGTCCCAGCACTGACTGTGTGTGTGTGTAACAGGATTGAGTGTCTCAGCACTGACTGTGTGTGTGTGTGTAACAGGACTAAGTGTCTCAGCACTGACTGTGTGTGTGTGTGTGTGTGGAACAGGACTGAGTGTCTCAGCACTGACTGTGTGTTTGTGTGTAACAGGACTGAGTGTCCAGCACTGACTGTGTGTGTGTGTGTAACAGGACTGAGTGTCCCAGCACTGACTGTGTGTGTGTGTAACAGGATTGAGTGTCTCAGCACTGACTGTGTGTGTGTGTAACAGGACAAAGTGTCTCAGCATTGACTGTGTGTGTGTGTGTGTGTGTGGAACAGGACTGAGTATCTCAGCACAGGCTGTGTGCGTGTGTGTGGAACAGGATTGAGTAATTCAGCACTGACTGTGTGCGTGTGTGTGTAACAGGATTGAGTGTCTCAGCACTGACTGTGTGTGTGTGTGTAACAGGACTGAGTGTCCAGCACTGACTGTGTGTGTGTGTGTGTAACAGGACTGAGTGTCTCAGCACTGACTGTGTGTGTGTGTGTGGAAACAGGACTGAGTGTCCAGCACTGACTGTGTGTGTGTGTGTGTGTGTGTAACAGGACTGAGTGTCTCAGCACTGACTGTGTGTGTGTGTGTGTGTGTGTGTGTGTGTAACAGGACTGAGTGTCTCAGCACTGACTGTGTGTGTGTGTGTGTGTGTAACAGGACTGAGTGTCCCAGCACTGACTGTGTGTGTGTGTAACAGGATTGAGTGTCTCAGCACTGACTGTGTGTGTGTGTGTGTGTAATAGGACTAAGTGTCTCAGCACTGACTGTGTGTGTGTGTGTGTGTGGAACAGGACTGAGTGTCTCAGCACTGACTGTGTGTGTGTGTGTGTGTGTGTGTGTGTGTGTAACAGGACTGAGTGTCCCAGCACTGACTCTGTGTGTGTGTAACAGGACTGAGTGTCCCAGCACTGACTGTGTGTGTGTGTAACAGGATTGAGTGTCTCAGCACTGACTGTGTGTGTGTGTGTGTAACAGGACTGAGTGTCTCAGCACTGACTGTGTGTGTGTGTGTCACAGAATTGAGTGTCCCCGCACTGACTGTGTGCGTGTGTAACAGGACTGAGTGTCTCTGCACTGACTGTGTGTGTGTGTGTCACAGAAATGAGTGTCCCCGCACTGACTGTGTGCGTGTGTAACAGGACTGAGTGTCTCAGCACTGACTGTGTGTGTGTCTGTGTAACAGGACTGAGTGTCTCAGCACTGACTGTGTGCGTGTGTAACAGGACTGAGTGTCTCAGCACTGACTGTGTGTGTGTCTGTGTAACAGGACTGAGTGTCTCTGCACTGACTGTGTGTGTGTGTGTCACAGAATTGAGTGTCCCCGCACTGACTGTGTGTGTGTCTGTGTAACAGGACTGAGTGTCTCAGCACTGACTGTGTGTGTGTCTGTGTAACAGGACTGAGTGTCTCAGCAGTGACAGTGTGTGTGTGTAACAGGATTGAGTGTCGCAGCATTGCCAGTGTGTGTGCGTGTGTAACACGACTGAGTGTCGCAGCACAGACTGTGTGTGTGTGTGTGTGTGTGTGTGTGTGTGTGTAACAGGACTGAGTGCCTCAGCACTGACTGTGTGTGTGTGTGTGTAACAGGACTGAGTGTCTCAGCACTGCCAGTGTGTGTGTGTGTGTGTGTGTAACAGTACTGAGTGTCCCCACACTGACTCTGTGTGTGTGTGTGTAACAAGACTGTGTGTCTCAGCACTGACTGTGTGCAACAGGACTGAGTGTCTCTGCACTGACTGTGTGTGTGTGTGTCACAGAATTGAGTGTCCCCGCACTGAATGTGTGCGTGTGTAACAGGACTGAGTGTCTTGGCACTCACTGTGTGTGTCTGTGTAACAGGACTATATGTCTCAGCACTGACTGTGTGTGTGTGTGTGTGTGTGTGCAACAGGACTGGGTGTCCAGCATTGACTGTGTCTGTGTGTAACATGACTGAGTGTCTCAGCACTGACTGTGTGTTTGTGTGTAACAGGACTGAGTGTCCAGCACTGACTGTGTGTGTGTGTGTGTGTGTAACAGGACTGAGTGTCCCAGCACTGACTGTGTGTGTGTGTAACAGGATTGAGTGTCTCAGCACTGACTGTGTGTGTGTGTGTGTAACAGGACTAAGTGTCTCAGCACTGACTGTGTGTGTGTGTGTGTGTGTGTGGAACAGGACTGAGTATCTCAGCACAGGCTGTGTGCGTGTGTGTGGAACAGGATTGAGTAATTCAGCACTGACTGTGTGCGTGTGTGTGTAACAGGATTGAGTGTCTCAGCACTGACTGTGTGTGTGTGTGTAACAGGACTGAGTGTCCAGCACTGACTGTGTGTGTGTGTGTGTAACAGGACTGAGTGTCTCAGCACTGACTGTGTGTGTGTGTGTGTGTATATAACAGGACTGAGTGTCCAGCACTGACTGTGTGTGTGTGTGTGTAACAGGACTGAGTGTCCAGCGCTGACTGTGTGTGTGTGTGTGTGTGTAACAGGACTGAGTGTCTCAGCACTGACTGTGTGTGTGTGTGTATAACAGGACTGAGTGTCCAGCACTGACTGTGTGTGTGTGTGTGTGTGTGTAACAGGACTGAGTGTCTCAGCACTGACTGTGTGTGTGTGTGTGTGTGTGTGTGTGTGTGTAACAGGACTAAGTGTCTCAGCACTGACTGTGTGTGTGTGTGTGTGTGTGTAACAGGACTGAGTGTCCCAGCACTGACTGTGTGTGTGTGTAACAGGATTGAGTGTCTCAGCACTGACTGTGTGTGTGTGTGTGTGTGTGTGTAACAGGACTAAGTGTCTCAGCACTGACTGTGTGTGTGTGTGTGTGTGGAACAGGACTGAGTGTCTCAGCACTGACTGTGTGTGTGTGTGTGTGTGTAACAGGACTGAGTGTCTCAGCACTGACTGTGTGTGTGTGTGTGTGTGTGTGTGTAACAGGACTGAGTGTCCCAGCACTGACTGTGTGTGTGTGTAACAGGATTGAGTGTCTCAGCACTGACTGTGTGTGTGTGTGTGTGTGTGTGTGTAACAGGACTGAGTGTCTCTGCACTGACTGTGTGTGTGTGTCACAGAATTGAGTGTCCCCGCACTGACTGTGTGTGTGTGTGTGTAACAGTACTTAGTGTCCCCACACTGACTCTGTGTGTGTGTGTGTGTAACAAGACTGTGTGTCTCAGCACTGACTGTGTGTGTGTGTGCGTAACAGGACTGAGTGCCTCAGCACTGACTGTGTGCAACAGGACTGAGTGTCTCTGCACTGACTGTGTGTGTGTGTGTGTGTGTGTAACAGGACTGAGTGTCTCAGCACTGACTGTGTGTGTGTGTGTGTGTGTAACAGGACTGAGTGTCCCAGCACTGACTGTGTGTGTGTGTGTAACAGGATTGAGTGTCTCAGCACTGACTGTGTGTGTGTCTGTGTAACAGGACTGAGTGTCTCAGCACTGACAGTGTGTGTGTGTAACAGGATTGAGTGTCGCAGCATTGCCAGTGTGTGTGCGTGTGTAACACGACTGAGTGTCGCAGCACAGACTGTGTGTGTGTGTGTGTGTGTGTAACAGGGCTGAGTGTCTCTGCACTGACTGTGTGTGTGTGTGTAACAGGACTGAGTTTCTCAGCACCGACTGTGTGTGTGTAACAGGACTGAGTGTCTCAGCACTGACTGTGTGTGTGTGCGTAACAGGACTGAGTGCCTCAGCACTGACTGTGTGTGTGTGTGTGTGTAACAGTACTGAGTGTCCCCACACTGACTCTGTGTGTGTGTGTGTAACAAGACTGTGTGTCTCAGCACTGACTGTGCGTGTGTGTGTAACAGGACTGAGTGTCTCAGCACTGACTGTGTGTGTGTGTGCGTAACAGGACTGAGTGCCTCAGCACTGACTGTGTGCAACAGGACTGAGTGTCTCTGCACTGACTGTGTGTGTGTGTGTGTCACAGAATTGAGTGTCCCCGCACTGAATGTGTGCGTGTGTAACAGGACTGAGTGTCTCAGCACTCACTGTGTGTGTCTGTGTAACAGGACTATATGTCTCAGCACTGACTGTGTGTGTGTGTGTGTGTGTGTGTGCAACATGACTGAGTGTCCAGCATTGACTGTGTCTGTGTGTAACATGACTGAGTGTCTCAGGACTGACTGTGTGTTTGTGTGTAACAGGACTGAGTGTCCAGCACTGACTGTGTGTGTGTGTGTGTGTGTGTGTGTGTGTGTGTAACAGGACTGAGTGTCCCAGCACTGACTGTGTGTGTGTGTAACAGGATTGAGTGTCTCAGCACTGACTGTGTGTGTGTGTGTGTGTGTAACAGGACAGAGTGTCTCAGCACTGACTGTGTGTGTGTGTGTGTGTGTAACAGGACTGAGTGTCCCAGCACTGACTGTGTGTGTGTGTAACAGGATTGAGTGTCTCAGCACTGACTGTGTGTGTGTGTGTGTGTGTGTGTGTGTGTAACAGGACTGAGTGTCTCTGCACTGACTGTGTGTGTGTGTGTCACAGAATTGAGTGTCCCCGCACTGACTGTGTGTGTGTCTGTGTAACAGGACTGAGTGTCTCAGCACTGACTGTGTGTGTGTGCAACGGGACTGAGTGTCGCAGCATTGCCAGTGTGTGTGCGTGTGTGTGTGTGGGTAACAGGACTGAGTGTCGCAGCATTGCCAGTGTGTGTGCGTGTGTGTGTGTGTGTTACAGGACTGAGTGTCTCAGCACTGACTGTGTGTGTGTGCGTAACAGGACTGAGTGCCTCAGCACTGACTGTGTGTGTGTGTGTGTAACAGGACTGAGTGTCTCAGCACTGACTGACTGTGTGTGTCTGTGTGTGTGTAACAAGACTGAGTGTCCAGCATTGACTGTGTGTGTGTGTGTGTGTGTGTGTGTGTAACAGGACTGAGTGTCCAGCACTGACTGTGTTTTACAGCAGGATTTAGATTGTTTGGAGACTTGGGCGGAGCGATGGCAGATGGAGTTTAATTCGGACAAATGTGAGGTAATGCATTTTGGAAGGTCTAATGCAGGTAGGGAATATACAGTGAATGGTAGAACCCTCAAAGTATTGAAATTCAGAGAGATCTAGGAGTACAGGTCCACAGGTCACTGAAGGGGCAACACAGGTGGAGAAGGTAGTCAAGAAGGCATACGGCATGCTTGCCTTCATTGGCCGGGGCATTGAGTATAAGAATTGGCAAGTCATGTTGCAGCTGTATAGAACCTTATTTAGGCCACACTTGGAGTATAGTGTTCAATTCTGGTCGCCACACTACCAGAAGGATGTTGAGGCTTTAGAGAGGGTGCAGAAGAGATTTACCAGAATATTGCCTGGTACGGAGGGCATTAGCTATGAGGGGCGGTTGAATAAACTCGGTTTGTTCTCTCTGGAACGACGGAGGTTGAGGGGCGACCTGCGAGAGGTCTACAAAATTATGAGGGGCATAGACAGAGTGGATAGTCAGAGGCTTTTCCCCAGGGTAGAGGGGTCAATTACGAGGGGGCATAGGTTGAAGGTGAGAGGGGCAAGGTTTAGAGTAGATGTACGAGGCAAGGTTTTTACACAGAGGGTAGTGGGTGCCTGGAACTCGCTGCCGGAGGAGGTGGTGGAAGCAGGGACGATAGTGACATTTAAGGGGCATCTTGACAAATACATGAATAGGATGGGAATAGAGGGATACGGACCCAGGAAGTGTAGAAGATTGTAGTTTAGTCGGGCAGCATGGTCAGCGCAGGCTTGGAGGGCCGAAGGTTCTGTTCCTGTGCTGTACATTTCTTTGTTCTTTCTTCTTTGTTTGTGTGTGTGTGTGTGTAACAGGACTGAGTGTCTCAGCACTGACTGTGTGTGTGTGTGTGAGTAACAGGACTGAGTGTCCAGCACTGACTGTGTGTGTGTGTGTGTGTAACAGGGCTGAGTGTCTCTGCACTGACTGTGTGTATGTGTGTAACAGGACTGAGTGTCTCAGCACTGACTGTGTGTTTGTGTGTGTGTGTAACAGGATTGAGTGTCACAGCACTGACTGTGTGTGTGTGTGTGTGTAACAGGACTGAGTGTCTCAGCACTGACTGTGTGTGTGTGCGTAACAGGACTGAGTGTCCAGCACTGACTGTGTGTGTGTGTGTAACAGGGCTGAGTGTCTCTGCACTGACTGTGTGTATGTGTGTAACAGGACTGAGTGTCTCAGCACTGACTGTGTGTTTGTGTGTGTGTGTAACAGGATTGAGTGTCACAGCACTGACTGTGTGTGTGTGTGTGTGTGTGTAACAGGACTGAGTGTCTCAGCACTGACTGTGTGTGTGTGCGTAACAGGACTGAGTATCCAGCACTGACTGTGTGTGTGTGTAACAGGATTGAGTTTCACAGCACTGACTGTGTGTGTGTGTGTGTGTGTGTGTAACAGGACTGAACGCCTCAGCACTGACTGTGTGCAAAAGGACTGAGTGTCTCTGCACTGACTGTGTGTGTGTAACAGGACTGAGTGTCTTAACATTGACAGTGGGTGTGTGTGTGTGGAACAAGACTGTGTGTCTCAGCACTGACTGTGCGTGTGTGTGTAACAGGACTGAGTGTCTCAGCACTGACTGTGTGTGTGTGTGCGTAACAGGACTGAGTGCCTCAGCACTGACTGTGTGCAACAGGACTGAGTGTCTCTGCACTGACTGTGTGTGTGTGTCACAGAATTGAGTGTCCCCGCACTGACTGTGTGCGTGTGTAACAGGACTGAGTGTCTCAGCATTGACTGTGTGTGTGTCTGTGTAACAGGACTGAGTGTCTCAGCACTGACAGTGTGTGTGTGTAACAGGATTGAGTGTCGCAGCATTGCCAGTGTGTGTGCGTGTGTAACACGACTGAGTGTCGCTGCACAGACTGTGTGTGTGTGTGTGTGTGTGTGTGTGTAACAGGGCTGAGTGTCTCTGCACTGACTGTGTGTGTGTGTGTGTGTGTGTGTGTAACAGGACTGAGTTTCTCAGCACTGACTGTGTGTGTGTGTGTGTGTGTGTAACAGGACTGAGTGTCTCAGCACTGACTGTGTGTGTGTGTGCGTAACAGGACTGAGTGCCTCAGCACTGACTGTGTGTGTGTGTGTGTAACAGTACTGAGTGTCCCCACACTGACTCTGTGTGTGTGTGTGTAACAAGACTGTGTGTCTCAGCACTGACTGTGCGTGTGTGTGCGTAACAGGACTGAGTGCCTCAGCACTGACTGTGTGCGTGTGTGTGTGTAACAGGACTGAGTGTCTCTGCACTGACTGTGTGTGTGTGTGTCACAGAATTGAGTGTCCCCGCACTGAATGTGTGCGTGTGTAACAGGACTGAGTGTCTTGGCACTCACTGTGTGTGTCTGTGTAACAGGACTATATGTCGCAGCACTGACTGTGTGTGTGTGTGTGTGTGTGTAACAGGACTGAGTGTCCCAGCACTGACTGTGTGTGTGTGTAACAGGATTGAGTGTCTCAGCACTGACTGTGTGTGTGTGTGTGTGTAACAGGACTAAGTGTCTCAGCACAGACTGTGTGTGTGTGTGTGTGTAACAGGACTAAGTGTCTCAGCACAGACTGTGTGTGTGTGTGTGTAACAGGACTAAGTGTCTCAGCACTGACTGTGTGTGTGTGTGTGTGGAACAGGACTGAGTGTCTCAGAACTGACTGTGTGTTTGTGTGTAACAGGACTGAGTGTCCAGCACTGACTGTGTGTGTGTGTGTGTGTCTGTGTGTGTGTGTGTGTAACAGGACTGAGTGTCCCAGCACTGACTGTGTGTGTGTGTAACAGGTTTGAGTGTCTCAGCACTGACTGTGTGTGTGTGTGTGTAACAGGACTAAGTGTCTCAGCACAGGCTGTGTGCGTGTGTGTCGAACAGGATTGAGTAATTCAGCACTGACTGTGTGCGTGTGTGTGTAACAGGATTGAGTGTCTCAGCACTGACTGTGTGTGTGTGTGTAACAGGACTGAGTGTCCAGCACTGACTGTGTGTGTGTGTGTGTGTGTGTGTAACAGGACTGAGTGTCTCAGCACTGACTGTGTGTGTGTGTGTGTATAACAGGACTGAGTGTCCAGCACTGACTGTGTGTGTGTGTGTGTGTGGAACGGGACTGAGTGTCTCAGCACTGACTGTGTGTGTGTGTGTAACAGGACTGTGTGTCCCAGCACTGACTGTGTGTGTGTGTAACAGGATTGAGTGTCTCAGCACTGACTGTGTGTGTGTGTGTGTGTGTGTAACAGGACTAAGTGTCTCAGCACTGACTGTGTGTGTGTGTGTGTGTGGAACAGGACTGAGTGTCTCAGCACTGACTGTGTGTGTGTGTGTGTGTGTAACAGGACTGAGTGTCCCAGCTCTGACTGTGTGTGTGTAACAGGATTGAGTGTCTCAGCACTGACTGTGTGTGTGTGTGTGTGTAACAGGACTGAGTGTCTCTGTACTGACTGTGTGTGTGTGTGTCACAGAATTGAGTGTCCCCGCACTGACTGTGTGCGTGTGTACCAGGACTGAGTGTCTCAGCACTGACTGTGTGTGTGTGTGTGTGTGTGTGTGTGTAACAGGACTGAGTGTCTCTGCACTGACTGTGTGTGTGTGTGTCACAGAATTGAGTGTCCCCGCACTGACTGTGTGCGTGTGTAACAGGACTGAGTGTCTCAGCAGTGACAGTGTGTGTGTGTAACAGGATTAAGTGTCGCAGCATTGCCAGTGTGTGTGCGTGTGTAACACGACTGAGTGTCGCAGCACAGACTGTGTGTGTGTGTGTGTGTGTGTGTGTGTGTAACAGGACTGAGTGCCTCAGCACTGACTGTGTGTGTGTGTGTGTGTAACAGTACTGAGTGTCCCCACACTGACTCTGTGTGTGTGTGTGTAACAAGACTGTGTGTCTCAGCACTGACTGTGCGTGTGTGTGTAACAGGACTGAGTGTCTCAGCACTGACTGTGAGTGTGTGTGCGTAACAGGACTGAGTGCGTCAGCACTGACTGTGTGCAACAGGACTGAGTGTCTCTGCACTGACTGTGTGTGTGTGTGTGTCACAGAATTGAGTGTCCCCGCACTGAATGTGTGCGTGTGTAACAGGACTGAGTGTCTTGGCACTCACTGTGTGTGTCTGTGCAACAGGACTATATGTCTCAGCACTGACTGTGTGTGTGTGTGTGTGTGTGCAACAGGACTGGGTGTCCAGCATTGACTGTGTCTGTGTGTAACATGACTGAGTGTCTCAGCACTGGCTGTGTGTTTGTGTGTAACAGGACTGAGTGTCCAGCACTGACTGTGTGTGTGTGTGTGTGTGTAACAGGATTGAGTTTCTCAGCACTGACTGTGTGTGTGTGTGTGTAACAGGACTAAGTGTCTCAGCACTGACTGTGTGTGTGTGTGTGTGGAACAGGACTGAGTATCTCAGCACAGGCTGTGTGTGTGGAACAGGATTGAGTAATTCAGCACTGACTGTGTGCGTGTGTGTGTAACAGGATTGAGTGTCTCAGCACTGACTGTGTGTGTGTGTGTATAACAGGACTGAGTGTCCAGCACTGACTGTGTGTGTGTGTGTGTGTGTGTGTGTAACAGGACTGAGTGTCTCAGCACTGACTGTGTGTGTGTGTGTGTGTAACAGGACTGAGAGTCTCAGCACTGACTGTGTGTTTGTGTGTGTGTGTAACAGGACTGAGTGTCCCAGCACTGAATGTGTGTGTGTGTAACAGGATTGAGTGTCTCAGCACTGACTGTGTGTGTGTGTGTGTGTGTGTGTAACAGGACTAAGTGTCTCAGCACTGACTGTGTGTGTGTGTGTGTGTGTGTGGAACAGGACTGAGTGTCTCAGCACTGACTGTGTGTGTGTGTGTGTGTGTGTAACAGGACTGAGTGTCTCAGCACTGACTGTGTGTGTGTGTGTGTGTGTGTAACAGGACTAAGTGTCTCAGCACTGACTGTGTGTGTGTGTGTGTGGAACAGGACTGAGTGTCTCAGAACTGACTGTGTGTTTGTGTGTAACAGGACTGAGTGTCCAGCACTGACTGTGTGTGTGTGTGTGTGTGTGTGTGTGTAACAGGACTGAGTGTCTCAGCACTGACTGTGTGTGTGTGTGTGTAACAGGACTAAGTGTCTCAGCACTGACTGTGTGTGTGTGTGTGTGGAACAGGACTGAGTATCTCAGCACAGGCTGTGTGTGTGTGTGTGGAACAGGATTGAGTAATTCAGCACTGACTGTGTGCGTGTTTGTGTAACAGGATTGAGTGTCTCAGCACTGACTGTGTGTGTGTGTGTAACAGGACTGAGTGTCCAGCACTGACTGTGTGTGTGTGTGTGTGTGTGTAACAGGACTGAGTGTCTCAGCACTGACTGTGTGTGTGTGTGTGTATAACAGGACTGAGTGTCCAGCACTGACTGTGTGTGTGTGTGTGTGTGGAACGGGACTGAGTGTCTCAGCACTGACTGTGTGTGTGTGTGTGCGTGTGTGTGTAACAGGACTGAGTGTCTCAGCACTGACTGTGTGTGTGTGTGTGTGTGTAACAGGACTGAGTGTCCCAGCACTGACTGTGTGTGTGTGTAACAGGATTGAGTGTCTCAGCACTGACTGTGTGTGTGTGTGTGTGTGTGTAACAGGACTAAGAGTCTCAGCACTGACTGTGTGTGTGTGTGTGTGTGGAACAGGACTGAGTGTCTCAGCACTGACTATGTGTGTGTGTGTGTGTGTAACAGGACTGAGTGTCCCAGCTCTGACTGTGTGTGTGTGTAACCGGATTGAGTGTCTCAGCACTGACTGTGTGTGTGTGTGTGTGTAACAGGACTGAGTGTCTCTGTACTGACTGTGTGTGTGTGTGTCACAGAATTGAGTGTCCCCGCACTGACTGTGTGCGTGTGTAACAGGACTGAGTGTCTCAGCACTGACTGTGTGTGTGTGTGTGTGTGTGTAACAGGACTGAGTGTCTCTGCACTGACTGTGTGTGTGTGTGTCACAGAATTGAGTGTCCCCGCACGACTGTGTGCGTGTGTAACAGGACTAAGTGTCTCAGCAGTGACAGTGTGTGTGTGTAACAGGATTGAGTGTCGCAGCATTGCCAGTGTGTGTGCGTGTGTAACACGACTGAGTGTCGCAGCACAGACTGTGTGTGTGTGTGTGTGTGTGTGTGTGTGTAACAGGACTGAGTGCCTCAGCACTGACTGTGTGTGTGTGTGTAACAGGACTGAGTGTCTCTGCACTGACTGTGTGTGTGTGTGTCACAGAATTGAGTGTCCCCGCACTGACTGTGTGTGTGTCTGTGTAACAGGACTGAGTGTCTCAGCACTGACTGTGTGTGTGTGCAACGGGACTGAGTGTCGCAGCATTGCCAGTGTGTGTGCGTGTGTGTGTGTGGGTAACAGGACTGAGTGTCGCAGCATTGCCAGTGTGTGTGCGTGTGTGTGTGTGTGTAACAGGACTGAGTGTCTCAGCACTGACTGTGTGTGTGTGCGTAACAGGACTGAGTGCCTCAGCACTGACTGTGTGTGTGTGTGTGTAACAGGACTGAGTGTCTCAGCACTGACTGACTGTGTGTGTCTGTGTGTGTGTAACAAGACTGAGTGTCCAGCATTGACTGTGTGTGTGTGTGTGTGTGTGTGTGTGTAACAGGACTGAGTGTCCAGCACTGACTGTGTTTTACAGCAGGATTTAGATTGTTTGGAGACTTGGGCGGAGCGATGGCAGATGGAGTTTAATTCGGACAAATGTGAGGTAATGCATTTTGGAAGGTCTAATGCAGGTAGGGAATATACAGTGAATGGTAGAACCCTCAAAGTATTGATAGTCAGAGAGATCTAGGAGTACAGGTCCACAGGTCACTGAAGGGGCAACACAGGTGGAGAAGGTAGTCAAGAAGGCATACGGCATGCTTGCCTTCATTGGCCGGGGCATTGAGTATAAGAATTGGCAAGTCATGTTGCAGCTGTATAGAACCTTATTTAGGCCACACTTGGAGTATAGTGTTCAATTCTGGTCGCCACACTACCAGAAGGATGTTGAGGCTTTAGAGAGGGTGCAGCAGAGATTTACCAGAATATTGCCTGGTACGGAGGGCATTAGCTATGAGGGGCGGTTGAATAAACTCGGTTTGTTCTCTCTGGAACGACGGAGGTTGAGGGGCGACCTGCGAGAGGTCTACAAAATTATGAGGGGCATAGACAGAGTGGATAGTCAGAGGCTTTTCCCCAGGGTAGAGGGGTCAATTACGAGGGGGCATAGGTTTAAGGTGAGAGGGGCAAGGTTTAGAGTAGATGTACGAGGCAAGGTTTTTACACAGAGGGTAGTGGGTGCCTGGAACTCGCTGCCGGAGGAGGTGGTGGAAGCAGGGACGATAGTGACATTTAAGGGGCATCTTGACAAATACATGAATAGGATGGGAATAGAGGGATACGGACCCAGGAAGTGTAGAAGATTGTAGTTTAGTCGGGCAGCATGGTCAGCGCAGGCTTGGAGGGCCGAAGGTTCTGTTCCTGTGCTGTACATTTCTTTGTTCTTTCTTCTTTGTTTGTGTGTGTGTGTGTGTAACAGGACTGAGTGTCTCAGCACTGACTGTGTGTGTGTGTGTGAGTAACAGGACTGAGTGTCCAGCACTGACTGTGTGTGTGTGTGTGTGTAACAGGGCTGAGTGTCTCTGCACTGACTGTGTGTATGTGTGTAACAGGACTGAGTGTCTCAGCACTGACTGTGTGTTTGTGTGTGTGTGTAACAGGATTGAGTGTCACAGCACTGACTGTGTGTGTGTGTGTGTGTAACAGGACTGAGTGTCTCAGCACTGACTGTGTGTGTGTGCGTAACAGGACTGAGTGTCCAGCACTGACTGTGTGTGTGTGTGTAACAGGGCTGAGTGTCTCTGCACTGACTGTGTGTATGTGTGTAACAGGACTGAGTGTCTCAGCACTGACTGTGTGTTTGTGTGTGTGTGTAACAGGATTGAGTGTCACAGCACTGACTGTGTGTGTGTGTGTGTGTGTGTAACAGGACTGAGTGTCTCAGCACTGACTGTGTGTGTGTGCGTAACAGGACTGAGTATCCAGCACTGACTGTGTGTGTGTGTAACAGGATTGAGTTTCACAGCACTGACTGTGTGTGTGTGTGTGTGTGTAACAGGACTGAGTGTCCAGCACTGACTGTGTGTGTGTGTGTGTGTAACAGGACTGAACGCCTCAGCACTGACTGTGTGCAAAAGGACTGAGTGTCTCTGCACTGACTGTGTGTGTGTAACAGGACTGAGTGTCTTAACATTGACAGTGGGTGTGTGTGTGTGGAACAAGACTGTGTGTCTCAGCACTGACTGTGCGTGTGTGTGTAACAGGACTGAGTGTCTCAGCACTGACTGTGTGTGTGTGTGCGTAACAGGACTGAGTGCCTCAGCACTGACTGTGTGCAACAGGACTGAGTGTCTCTGCACTGACTGTGTGTGTGTGTCACAGAATTGACTGTCCCCGCACTGACTGTGTGCGTGTGTAACAGGACTGAGTGTCTCAGCATTGACTGTGTGTGTGTCTGTGTAACAGGACTGAGTGTCTCAGCACTGACAGTGTGTGTGTGTAACAGGATTGAGTGTCGCAGCATTGCCAGTGTGTGTGCGTGTGTAACACGACTGAGTGTCGCTGCACAGACTGTGTGTGTGTGTGTGTGTGTGTGTGTAACAGGGCTGAGTGTCTCTGCACTGACTGTGTGTGTGTGTGTGTGTGTGTGTGTGTAACAGGACTGAGTTTCTCAGCACTGACTGTGTGTGTGTGTGTGTAACAGGACTGAGTGTCTCAGCACTGACTGTGTGTGTGTGTGCGTAACAGGACTGAGTGCCTCAGCACTGACTGTGTGTGTGTGTGTGTAACAGTACAGAGTGTCCCCACACTGACTCTGTGTGTGTGTGTGTAACAAGACTGTGTGTCTCAGCACTGACTGTGCGTGTGTGTGCGTAACAGGACTGAGTGCCTCAGCACTGACTGTGTGCGTGTGTGTGTGTAACAGGACTGAGTGTCTCTGCACTGACTGTGTGTGTGTGTGTCACAGAATTGAGTGTCCCCGCACTGAATGTGTGCGTGTGTAACAGGACTGAGTGTCTTGGCACTCACTGTGTGTGTCTGTGTAACAGGACTATATGTCGCAGCACTGACTGTGTGTGTGTGTGTGTGTGTGTAACAGGACTGAGTGTCCCAGCACTGACTGTGTGTGTGTGTAACAGGATTGAGTGTCTCAGCACTGACTGTGTGTGTGTGTGTGTGTAACAGGACTAAGTGTCTCAGCACAGACTATGTGTGTGTGTGTGTGTAACAGGACTAAGTGTCTCAGCACAGACTGTGTGTGTGTGTGTGTAACAGGACTAAGTGTCTCAGCACTGACTGTGTGTGTGTGTGTGTGGAACAGGACTGAGTGTCTCAGAACTGACTGTGTGTTTGTGTGTAACAGGACTGAGTGTCCAGCACTGACTGTGTGTGTGTGTGTGTGTGTCTGTGTGTGTGTGTGTGTAACAGGACTGAGTGTCCCAGCACTGACTGTGTGTGTGTGTAACAGGTTTGAGTGTCTCAGCACTGACTGTGTGTGTGTGTGTGTAACAGGACTAAGTGTCTCAGCACAGGCTGTGTGCGTGTGTGTCGAACAGGATTGAGTAATTCAGCACTGACTGTGTGCGTGTGTGTGTAACAGGATTGAGTGTCTCAGCACTGACTGTGTGTGTGTGTGTGTAACAGGACTGAGTGTCCAGCACTGACTGTGTGTGTGTGTGTGTGTGTGTGTAACAGGACTGAGTGTCTCAGCACTGACCGTGTGTGTGTGTGTGTATAACAGGACTGAGTGTCCAGCACTGACTGTGTGTGTGTGTGTGTGTGGAACGGGACTGAGTGTCTCAGCACTGACTGTGTGTGTGTGTGTGTGTGTGTGTGTGTGTGTAAAAGGACTGAGTGTCTCAGCACTGACTGTGTGTGTGTGTGTAACAGGACTGTGTGTCCCAGCACTGACTGTGTGTGTGTGTAACAGGATTGAGTGTCTCAGCACTGACTGTGTGTGTGTGTGTGTGTGTGTGTAACAGGACTAAGTGTCTCAGCACTGACTGTGTGTGTGTGTGTGTGTGGAACAGGACTGAGTGTCTCAGCACTGACTGTGTGTGTGTGTGTGTGTGTAACAGGACTGAGTGTCCCAGCTCTGACTGTGTGTGTGTAACAGGATTGAGTGTCTCAGCACTGACTGTGTGTGTGTGTGTGTGTGTGTGTAACAGGACTGAGTGTCTCTGTACTGACTGTGTGTGTGTGTGTCACAGAATTGAGTGTCCCCGCACTGACTGTGTGCGTGTGTACCAGGACTGAGTGTCTCAGCACTGACTGTGTGTGTGTGTGTGTGTGTAACAGGACTGAGTGTCTCTGCACTGACTGTGTGTGTGTGTGTCACAGAATTGAGTGTCCCCGCACTGACTGTGTGCGTGTGTAACAGGACTGAGTGTCTCAGCAGTGACAGTGTGTGTGTGTAACAGGATTGAGTGTCGCAGCATTGCCAGTGTGTGTGCGTGTGTAACACGACTGAGTGTCGCAGCACAGACTGTGTGTGTGTGTGTGTGTGTGTGTGTGTAACAGGACTGAGTGCCTCAGCACTGACTGTGTGTGTGTGTGTGTGTAACAGTACTGAGTGTCCCCACACTGACTCTGTGTGTGTGTGTGTAACAAGACTGTGTGTCTCAGCACTGACTGTGCGTGTGTGTGTAACAGGACTGAGTGTCTCAGCACTGACTGTGAGTGTGTGTGCGTAACAGGACTGAGTGCGTCAGCACTGACTGTGTGCAACAGGACTGAGTGTCTCTGCACTGACTGTGTGTGTGTGTGTGTCACAGAATTGAGTGTCCCCGCACTGAATGTGTGCGTGTGTAACAGGACTGAGTGTCTTGGCACTCACTGTGTGTGTCTGTGTAACAGGACTATATGTCTCAGCACTGACTGTGTGTGTGTGTGTGTGTGTGTGCAACAGGACTGGGTGTCCAGCATTGACTGTGTCTGTGTGTAACATGACTGAGTGTCTCAGCACTGGCTGTGTGTTTGTGTGTAACAGGACTGAGTGTCCAGCACTGACTGTGTGTGTGTGTGTGTGTGTGTGTGTAACAGGATTGAGTTTCTCAGCACTGACTGTGTGTGTGTGTGTGTAACAGGACTAAGTGTCTCAGCACTGACTGTGTGTGTGTGTGTGTGGAACAGGACTGAGTATCTCAGCACAGGCTGTGTGTGTGGAACAGGATTGAGTAATTCAGCACTGACTGTGTGCGTGTGTGTGTAACAGGATTGAGTGTCTCAGCACTGACTGTGTGTGTGTGTGTATAACAGGACTGAGTGTCCAGCACTGACTGTGTGTGTGTGTGTGTGTGTGTAACAGGACTGAGTGTCTCAGCACTGACTGTGTGTGTGTGTGTGTGTAACAGGACTGAGAGTCTCAGCACTGACTGTGTGTTTGTGTGTGTGTGTAACAGGACTGAGTGTCCCAGCACTGAATGTGTGTGTGTGTAACAGGATTGAGTGTCTCAGCACTGACTGTGTGTGTGTGTGTGTGTGTGTGTAACAGGACTAAGTGTCTCAGCACTGACTGTGTGTGTGTGTGTGTGTGTGTGGAACAGGACTGAGTGTCTCAGCACTGACTGTGTGTGTGTGTGTGTGTGTGTAACAGGACTGAGTGTCTCAGCACTGACTGTGTGTGTGTGTGTGTGTGTGTAACAGGACTAAGTGTCTCAGCACTGACTGTGTGTGTGTGTGTGTGGAACAGGACTGAGTGTCTCAGAACTGACTGTGTGTTTGTGTGTAACAGGACTGAGTGTCCAGCACTGACTGTGTGTGTGTGTGTGTGTGTGTGTGTGTGTGTAACAGGACTGAGTGTCCCAGCACTGACTGTGTGTGTGTGTAACAGGTTTGAGTGTCTCAGCACTGACTGTGTGTGTGTGTGTGTAACAGGACTAAGTGTCTCAGCACTGACTGTGTGTGTGTGTGTGTGGAACAGGACTGAGTATCTCAGCACAGGCTGTGTGCGTGTGTGTGGAACAGGATTGAGTAATTCAGCACTGACTGTGTGCGTGTGTGTGTAACAGGATTGAGTGTCTCAGCACTGACTGTGTGTGTGTGTGTAACAGGACTGAGTGTCCAGCACTGACTGTGTGTGTGTGTGTGTGTGTGTAACAGGACTGAGTGTCTCAGCACTGACTGTGTGTGTGTGTGTGTATAACAGGACTGAGTGTCCAGCACTGACTGTGTGTGTGTGTGTGTGTGGAACGGGACTGAGTGTCTCAGCACTGACTGTGTGTGTGTGTGTGTGTGTGCGTGTGTGTGTAACAGGACTGAGTGTCTCAGCACTGACTGTGTGTGTGTGTGTGTGTGTAACAGGACTGAGTGTCCCAGCACTGACTGTGTGTGTGTGTAACAGGATTGAGTGTCTCAGCACTGACTGTGTGTGTGTGTGTGTGTGTGTAACAGGACTAAGAGTCTCAGCACTGACTGTGTGTGTGTGTGTGTGTGGAACAGGACTGAGTGTCTCAGCACTGACTATGTGTGTGTGTGTGTGTGTAACAGGACTGAGTGTCTCAGCACTGACTGTGTGTGTGTGTGTGTGTGTGTGTGTAACAGGACTGAGTGTCTCTGTACTGACTGTGTGTGTGTGTGTCACAGAATTGAGTGTCCCCGCACTGACTGTGTGCGTGTGTAACAGGACTGAGTGTCTCAGCACTGACTGTGTGTGTGTGTGTGTGTGTGTGTGTGTGTGTAACAGGACTGAGTGTCTCTGCACTGACTGTGTGTGTGTGTGTCACAGAATTGAGTGTCCCCGCACGACTGTGTGCGTGTGTGTGTGTAACAAGACTGTGTGTCGCAGCATTGCCAGTGTGTGTGCGTGTGTAACACGACTGAGTGTCGCAGCACAGACTGTGTGTGTGTGTGTGTGTGTGTGTGTGTGTGTGTAACAGGACTGAGTGCCTCAGCACTGACTGTGTGTGTGTGTGTGTAACAGTACTGAGTGTCCCCACACTGACTCTGTGTGTGTGTGTGTGTAACAAGACTGTGTGTCTCAGCACTGACTGTGCGTGTGTGTGTAACAGGACTGAGTGTCTCAGCACTGACTGTGAGTGTGTGTGCGTAACAGGACTGAGTGCGTCAGCACTGACTGTGTGCAACAGGACTGAGTGTCTCTGCACTGACTGTGTGTGTGTGTGTGTCACAGAATTGAGTGTCCCCGCACTGAATGTGTGCGTGTGTAACAGGACTGAGTGTCTTGGCACTCACTGTGTGTGTCTGTGTAACAGGACTATATGTCTCAGCACTGACTGTGTGTGTGTGTGTGTGTGTGTGTGTGTGCAACAGGACTGAGTGTCCAGCATTGACTGTGTCTGTGTGTAACATGACTGAGTGTCTCAGCACTGGCTGTGTGTTTGTGTGTAACAGGACTGAGTGTCCAGCACTGACTGTGTGTGTGTGTGTGTGTGTGTGTAACAGGACTGAGTGTCCCAGCACTGACTGTGTGTGTGTGTAACAGGATTGAGTGTCTCAGCACTGACTGTGTGTGTGTGTGTGTAACAGGACTAAGTGTCTCAGCACTGACTGTGTGTGTGTGTGTGTGTGGAACAGGACTGAGTATCTCAGCACAGGCTGTGTGCGTGTGTGTGGAACAGGATTGAGTAATTCAGCACTGACTGTGTGCGTGTGTGTGTAACAGGATTGAGTGTCTCAGCACTGACTGTGTGTGTGTGTGTATAACAGGACTGAGTGTCCAGCACTGACTGTGTGTGTGTGTGTGTGTGTGTAACAGGACTGAGTGTCTCAGCACTGACTGTGTGTGTGTGTGTGTGTGTAACAGGACTGAGTGTCTCAGCACTGACTGTGTGTGTGTGTGTGTGTGTAACAGGACTGAGTGTCCCAGCACTGAATGTGTGTGTGTGTAACAGGATTGAGTGTCTCAGCACTGACTGTGTGTGTGTGTGTGTGTGTGTGTAACAGGACTAAGTGTCTCAGCACTGACTGTGTGTGTGTGTGTGTGTAACAGGACTGAGTGTCTCAGCACTGACTGTGTGTGTGTGTGTGTGTGTAACAGGACTGAGTGTCTCAGCACTGACTGTGTGTGTGTGTGTGTGTGTAACAGGACTGAGTGTCCCAGCACTGACTGTGTGTGTGTGTAACAGGATTGAGTGTCTCAGCACTGACTGTGTGTGTGTCTGTGTAACAGGACTGAGTGTCTCAGCACTGACAGTGTGTGTGTGTAACAGGATTGAGTGTCGCAGCATTGCCAGTGTGTGTGCGTGTGTAACACGACTGAGTGTCGCAGCACAGACTGTGTGTGTGTGTGTGTGTGTGTGTGTAACAGGGCTGAGTGTCTCTGCACTGACTGTGTGTGTGTGTGTAACAGGACTGAGTTTCTCAGCACCGACTGTGTGTGTGTAACAGGACTGAGTGTCTCAGCACTGACTGTGTGTGTGTGCGTAACAGGACTGAGTGCCTCAGCACTGACTGTGTGTGTGTGTAACAGTGCTGAGTGTCCCCACACTGACTCTGTGTGTGTGTGTGTAACAAGACTGTGTGTCTCAGCACTGACTGTGCGTGTGTGTGTAACAGGACTGAGTGTCTCAGCACTGACTGTGTGTGTGTGTGCGTAACAGGACTGAGTGCCTCAGCACTGACTGTGTGCAACAGGACTGAGTGTCTCTGCACTGACTGTGTGTGTGTGTGTCACAGAATTGAATGTCCCCGCACTGAATGTGTGCGTGTGTAACAGGACTGAATGTCTCAGCACTCACTGTGTGTGTCTGTGTAACAGGACTATATGTCTCAGCATTGACTGTGTGTGTGTGTGTGTGTGTGTGCAACAGGACTGAGTGTCCAACATTGACTGTGTCTGTGTGTAACATGACTGAGTGTCTCAGCACTGACTGTGTGTTTGTGTGTAACAGGACTGAGTGTCCAGCACTGACTGTGTGTGTGTGTGTGTGTGTAACAGGACTGAGTGTCCCAGCACTGACTGTGTGTGTGTGTAACAGGATTGAGTGTCTCAGCACTGACTGTGTGTGTGTGTGTGTGTGTAACAGGACTGAGTGTCTCAGCACTGACTGTGTGTGTGTGTGTGTGTGTGTAACAGGACTGAGTGTCCCAGCACTGACTGTGTGTGTGTGTAACAGGATTGAGTGTCTCAGCACTGACTGTGTGTGTGTGTGTGTGTGTGTAACAGGACTGAGTGTCTCTGCACTGACTGTGTGTGTGTGTGTCACAGAATTGAGTGTCCCCGCACTGACTGTGTGTGTGTCTGTGTAACAGGACTGAGTGTCCAGCACTGACTGTGTGTGTGTGTGTGTGTGTGTAACAGGACTGAGTGTCCCAGCACTGACTGTGTGTGTGTGTAACAGGATTGAGTGTCTCAGCACTGACTGTGTTTGTTTGTGTGTAACAGGACTAAGTGTCTCAGCACTGACTGTGTGTGTGTGTGTGTGTGTGTGTGGAACAGGACTGAGTATCTCAGCACAGGCTGTGTGAGTGTGTGTGGAACAGGATTGAGTAATTCAGCACTGACTGTGTGCGTGTGTGTATAACAGGATTGAGTGTCTCAGCACTGACTGTGTGTGTGTGTGTAACAGGACTGAGTGTCCAGCACTGACTGTGTGTGTGTGTGTGTGTGTAACAGGACTGAGTGTCTCAGCACTGACTGTGTGTGTGTGTGTGTGTGTGTAACAGGACTGAGTGTCCCAGCACTGACTGTGTGTGTGTGTAACAGGATTGAGTGTCTCAGCACTGACTGTGTGTGTGTGTGTGTGTGTGTAACAGGATTGAGTGTCTCAGCACTGACTGTGTGTGTGTGTGTGTGTGTGTGTGTGTAACAGGACTAAGAGACTCAGCACTGACTGTGTGTGTATGTGTGTGGAACAGGACTGAGTGTCTCAGCACTGACTGTGTGTGTGTGTGTGTGTGTGTGTAACAGGACTGAGTGTCTCAGCACTGACTGTGTGTGTGTGTGTGTGTGTAACAGGACTGAGTGTCCCAGCACTGACTGTGTGTGTGTGTAACAGGATTGAGTGTCTCAGCACTGACTGTGTGTGTGTCTGTGTAACAGGACTGAGTGTCTCAGCACTGACAGTGTGTGTGTGTAACAGGATTGAGTGTCGCAGCATTGCCAGTGTGTGTGCGTGTGTAACACGACTGAGTGTCGCAGCACAGACTGTGTGTGTGTGTGTGTGTGTGTGTGTGTGTGTGTAACAGGGCTGAGTGTCTCTGCACTGACTGTGTGTGTGTGTGTAACAGGACTGAGTTTCTCAGCACCGACTGTGTGTGTGTAACAGGACTGAGTGTCTCAGCACTGACTGTGTGTGTGTGCGTAACAGGACTGAGTGCCTCAGCACTGACTGTGTGTGTGTGTGTGTGTGTGTAACAGTACTGAGTGTCCCCACACTGACTCTGTGTGTGTGTGTGTAACAAGACTGTGTGTCTCAGCACTGACTGTCCGTGTGTGTGTAACAGGACTGAGTGTCTCAGCACTGACTGTGTGTGTGTGTGCGTAACAGGACTGAGTGCCTCAGCACTGACTGTGTACAACAGGACTGAGTGTCTCTGCACTGACTGTGTGTGTGTGTGTGTCACAGAATTGAGTGTCCCCGCACTGAATGTGTGCATGTGTAACAGGACTGAGTGTCTCAGCACTCACTGTGTGTGTCTGTGTAACAGGACTATATGTCTCAGCACTGACTGTGTGTGTGTGTGTGTGTGTGTGTGTGTGTGCAACAGGACTGAGTGTCCAGCATTGACTGTGTCTGTGTGTAACATGACTGAGTGTCTCAGCACTGACTGTGTGTTTGTGTGTAACAGGACTGAGTGTCCAGCACTGACTGTGTGTGTGTGTGTGTAACAGGACTGAGTGTCTCTGCACTGACTGTGTGTGTGTGTGTGTGTGTCACAGAATTGAGTGTCCCCGCACTGACTGTGTGTGTGTCTGTGTAACAGGACTGAGTGTCTCAGCACTGACAGTGTGTGTGTGTAACAGGATTGAGTGTCGCAGCATTGCCAGTGTGTGTGCGTGTGTAACACGACTGAGTGTCGCAGCACAGACTGTGTGTGTGTGTGTGTGTGTGTGTGTGTGTGTGTAACAGGGCTGAGTGTCTCTGCACTGACTGTGTGTGTGTGTGTGTGTGTGTGTGTAACAGGACTGAGTGTCTCAGCACTGACTGTGTGTGTGTAACAGGACTGAGTGTCTCAGCACTGACTGTGTGTGTGTGTAACAGGGCTGAGTGTCCCTGCACTGACTGTGTGTGTGTGTGTGTGTGTAACAGGACTGAGTTTCTCAGCACTGACTGTGTGTGTGTAACAGGACTGAGTGTCTCAGCACTGACTGTGTGTGTGTGTAACAGGACTAAGTGACTCAGCACTGATTGTGTGTGTGTAACACGACTGAGTGTCGCAGCACAGACTGTGTGTGTGTGTGTGTGTGTGTGTGTGTGTGTGTAACAGGGCTGAGTGTCTCTGCACTGACTGTGTGTGTGTGTGTGTGTGTGTGTGTGTAACAGGACTGAGTGTCTCAGCACTGACTGTGTGTGTGTAACAGGACTGAGTGTCTCAGCACTGACTGTGTGTGTGTGTAACAGGGCTGAGTGTCCCTGCACTGACTGTGTGTGTGTGTGTGTGTGTAACAGGACTGAGTTTCTCAGCACTGACTGTGTGTGTGTAACAGGACTGAGTGTCTCAGCACTGACTGTGTGTGTGTGTAACAGGACTAAGTGACTCAGCACTGACTGTGTGTGTGTAACAGGACTGAGTGTCGCAGCACAGACTGTGTGTGTGTGTGTGTGTGTGTGTGTGTAACAGGGCTGAGTGTCTCTGCACTGACTGTGTGTGTGTGTGTGAGTAACAGGACTGAGTGTCCAGCACTGACTGTGTGTGTGTGTGTGAGTAACAGGACTGAGTGTCTCAGCACTGACTGTGTGTGTGTGTGTGAGTAACAGGACTGAGTGTCCAGCACTGACTGTGTGTGTGTGTGTGTGTGTAACAGGACTGAGTGTCCAGCACTGACTGTGTGTGTGTGTGTGTGTGTAACAGGGCTGAGTGTCTCTGCACTGACTGTGTGTATGTGTGGAACAGGACTGAGTGTCTCAGCACTGACTGTGTGTTTGTGTGTGTGTGTGTAACAGGATTGAGTGTCACAGCACTGACTGTGTGTGTGTGTGTGTGTAACAGGACTGAGTGTCTCAACACTGACTGTGTGTGTGTGTGCGTAACAGGACTGAGTGTCTCAGCACTGACTGTGTGTGTGTGTGTGTGTGTAATAGGACTGAGTGTCCAGCACTGACTGTGTGTGTGTGTAACAGGACTGAGTGTCCAGCACTGACTGTGTGTGTGTGTGTGTGTAACAGGGCTGAGTGTCTCTGCACTGACTGTGTGTATGTGTGTAACAGGACTGAGTGTCTCAGCACTGACTGTGTGTTTGTGTGTGTGTGTAACAGGATTGAGTGTCACAGCACTGACTGTGTGTGTGTGTGTGTGTGTGTAACAGGACTGAGTGTCTCAGCACTGACTGTGTGTGTGTGCGTAACAGGACTGAGTGCCTCAGCACTGACTGTGTGTGTGTGTGTGTGTGTAACAGTACTGAGTGTCCCCACACTGACTCTGTGTGTGTGTGTGTAACAAGACTGTGTGTCTCAGCACTGACTGTGCGTGTGTGCGTAACAGGACTGAGTGTCTCAGAACTGACTGTGTGCAACAGGACTGAGTGTCTCTGCACTGACTGTGTGTGTGTGTGTCTCAGAATTGAGTGTCCCCGCACTGAATGTGTGCGTGTGGAACAGGACTGAGTGTCTCAGCACTGACTGTGTGTGTGTGTGTGTGTGTGTGTGCAACAGGACTGAGTGTCCAGCATTGACTGTGTCTGTGTGTAACTTGACTGAGTGTCTCAGCACTGACTGTGTGTTTGTGTGTAACAGGACTGAGTGTCCAGCACTGACTGTGTGTGTGTGTGTGCGTGTGTCTAACAGGACTAAGTGTCTCAGCACTGACTGTGTGTGTGTGCGTAACAGGACTGAGTGCCTCAGCACTGACTGTGTGTGTGTGTGTGTAACAGTACTGAGTGTCCCCACACTGACTCTGTGTGTGTGTGTGTAACAAGACTGTGTGTCTCAGCACTGACTGTGCGTGTGTGCGTAACAGGACTGAGTGTCTCAGCACTGACTGTGTGCAACAGGACAGAGTGTCTCTGCACTGACTGTGTGTGTGTGTGTCACAGAATTGAGTGTCCCCGCACTGAATGTGTGCGTGTGTAACAGGACTGAGTGTCTCAGCACTGACTGTGTGTGTGTGTGTGTGTGTGTGTGTGCAACAGGACTGAGTGTCCAGCATTGACTGTGTCTGTGTGTAACATGACTGAGTGTCTCAGCACTGACTGTGTTTTTGTGTGTAACAGGACTGAGTGTCCAGCACTGACTGTGTGTGTGTGTGTGTGTGTGTGTGTGGAACAGGACTGAGTATCTCAGCACAGGCTGTGTGCGTGTGTGTGGAACAGGATTGAGTAATTCAGCACTGACTGTGTGCGTGTGTGTGTAACAGGATTGAGTGTCTCAGCACTGACTGTGTGTGTGTGTGTAACAGGACTGAGTGTCCAGCACTGACTGTGTGTGTGTGTGTGTGTAACAGGACTGAGTGTCTCAGCACTGACTGTGTGTGTGTGTAACAGGACTGAGTGTCTCAGCACTGACTGTGTGTGTGTGTGTAACAGGACTGAATGTCCCAGCACTGACTGTGTGTGTGTGTAACAGGACTGAGTGTCTCAGCACTGACTGTGTGTGTGTGTGTGTAACAGGACTGAGTGTCCCAGCACTGACTGTGTGTGTGTGTAACAGGATTGAGTGTCTCAGCACTGACTGTGTGTGTGTGTGTGTGTGTGTGTGTGTGTAACAGGACTGAGTGTCTCTGCACTGACTGTGTGTGTGTGTGTCACAGAATTGAGTGTCCCCGCACTGACTGTGTGCGTGTGTAACAGGACTGAGTGTCTCAGCACTGACTGTGTGTGTGTCTGTGTAACAGGACTGAGTGTCTCAGCACTGACAATGTGTGTGTGTAACAGGATTGAGTGTCGCAGCATTGCCAGTGTGTGTGCGTGTGTAACACGACTGAGTGTCGCAGCACAGACTGTGTGTGTGTGTGTGTGTGTGTGTGTGTGTGTGTGTGTAACAGGGCTGAGTGTCTCTGCACTGACTGTGTGTGTGTGTGTGTGTGTGTAACAGGACTGAGTGTCTCAGCACTGACTGTGTGTGTGTAACAGGACTGAGTGTCTCAGCACTGACTGTGTGTGTGTGTAACAGGGCTGAGTGTCCCTGCACTGACTGTGTGTGTGTGTGTGTGTGTAACAGGACTGAGTTTCTCAGCACTGACTGTGTGTGTGTAACAGGACTGAGTGTCTCAGCACTGACTGTGTGTGTGTGTAACAGGACTAAGTGACTCAGCACTGACTGTGTGTGTGTAACAGGACTGAGTGTCGCAGCACAGACTGTGTGTGTGTGTGTGTGTAACAGGGCTGAGTGTCTCTGCACTGACTGTGTGTGTGAGTGTGTGTGTGTGTAACAGGACTGAGTGTCCAGCATTGACTGTGTGTGTGTGTGTGTAACAGGACTGAGTGTCCAGCACTGACTGTGTTTTACAGCAGGATTTAGATTGTTTGGAGACTTGGGCGGAGCGATGGCAGATGGAGTTTAATCCGGACAAATGTGAGGTAATGCATTTTGGAAGGTCTAATGCAGGTAGGGAATATACAGTGAATGGTAGAACCCTCAAGAGTATTGAAAGTCAGAGAGATCTAGGAGTACAGGTCCACAGGTCACTGAAAGGGGCAACACAGGTGGAGAAGGTAGTCAAGAAGGCATACGGCATGCTTGCCTTCATTGGCCGGGGCATTGAGTATAAGAATTGGCAAGTCATGTTGCAGCTGTATAGAACCTTATTTAGGCCACACTTGGAGTATAGTGTTCAATTCTGGTCGCCACACTACCAGAAGGATGTGGAGGCTTTAGAGAGGGTGCAGAAGAGATTTACCAGAATATTGCCTGGTACGGAGGGCATTAGCTATGAGGGGCGGTTGAATAAACTCGGTTTGTTCTCACTGGAACGACGGAGGTTGAGGGGCGACCTGCGAGAGGTCTACAAAATTATGAGGGGCATAGACAGAGTGGATAGTCAGAGGCTTTTCCCCAGGGTAGAGGGGTCAATTACTAGGGGGCATAGGTTTAAGGTGAGAGGGGCAAGGTTTAGAGTAGATGTACGAGGCAAGGTTTTTACACAGAGGGTAGTGGGTGCTTGGAACTCGCTGCCGGAGGAGGTGGTGGAAGCAGGGACGATAGTGACATTTAAGGGGCATCTTGACAAATACATGAATAGGATGGGAATAGAGGGATACGGACCCAGGAAGTGTAGAAGATTGTAGTTTAGTCGGGCAGCATGGTCAGCGCAGGCTTGGAGGGCCGAAGGGCCTGTTCCTGTGCTGTACATTTCTTTGTTCTTTCTTCTTTGTTTGTGTGTGTGTGTGTGTAACAGGACTGAGTGTCTCAGCACTGACTGTGTGTGTGTGTGTGAGTAACAGGACTGAGTGTCTCAGCACTGACTGTGTGTGTGTGTGTGAGTAACAGGACTGAGTGTCCAGCACTGACTGTGTGTGTGTGTGTGTGTGTAACAGGACTGAGTGTCCAGCACTGACTGTGTGTGTGTGTGTGTGTAACAGGGCTGAGTGTCTCTGCACTGACTGTGTGTATGTGTGGAACAGGACTGAGTGTCTCAGCACTGACTGTGTGTTTGTGTGTGTGTGTAACAGGATTGAGTGTCACAGCACTGACTGTGTGTGTGTGTGTGTGTGTGTAACAGGACTGAGTGTCTCAACACTGACTGTGTGTGTGTGTGCGTAACAGGACTGAGTGTCTCAGCACTGACTGTGTGTGTGTGTGTGTGTGTAACAGGACTGAGTGTCCAGCACTGACTGTGTGTGTGTGTAACAGGACTGAGTGTCCAGCACTGACTGTGTGTGTGTGTGTGTGTAACAGGGCTGAGTGTCTCTGCACTGACTGTGTGCATGTGTGTAACAGGACTGAGTGTCTCAGCACTGACTGTGTGTTTGTGTGTGTGTGTAACAGGATTGAGTGTCACAGCACTGACTGTGTGTGTGTGTGTGTGTGTGTGTGTAACAGGACTGAGTGTCTCAGCACTGACTGTGTGTGTGTGCGTAACAGGACTGAGTGCCTCAGCACTGACTGTGTGTGTGTGTGTGTGTGTAACAGTACTGAGTGTCCCCACACTGACTCTGTGTGTGTGTGTGTAACAAGACTGTGTGTCTCAGCACTGACTGTGCGTGTGTGCGTAACAGGACTGAGTGTCTCAGAACTGACTGTGTGCAACAGGACTGAGTGTCTCTGCACTGACTGTGTGTGTGTGTGTCTCAGAATTGAGTGTCCCCGCACTGAATGTGTGCGTGTGGAACAGGACTGAGTGTCTCAGCACTGACTGTGTGTGTGTGTGTGTGCAACAGGACTGAGTGTCCAGCATTGACTGTGTCTGTGTGTAACTTGACTGAGTGTCTCAGCACTGACTGTGTGTTTGTGTGTAACAGGACTGAGTGTCCAGCACTGACTGTGTGTGTGTGTGTGCGTGTGTCTAACAGGACTAAGTGTCTCAGCACTGACTGTGTGTGTGTGCGTAACAGGACTGAGTGCCTCAGCACTGACTGTGTGTGTGTGTGTGTAACAGTACTGAGTGTCCCCACACTGACTCTGTGTGTGTGTGTGTGTGTAACAAGACTGTGTGTCTCAGCACTGACTGTGCGTGTGTGCGTAACAGGACTGAGTGTCTCAGCACTGACTGTGTGCAACAGGACAGAGTGTCTCTGCACTGACTGTGTGTGTGTGTGTCACAGAATTGAGTGTCCCCGCACTGAATGTGTGCGTGTGTAACAGGACTGAGTGTCTCAGCACTGACTGTGTGTGTGTGTGTGTGTGTGTGTGTGTGTGCAACAGGACTGAGTGTCCAGCATTGACTGTGTGTTTGTGTGTAACAGGACTGAGTGTCCAGCACTGACTGTGTGTGTGTGTGTGTGTGTGTGTGTGTGTCTAACAGGACTCAGTGTCTCAGCACTGACTGTGTGTGTGTGCGTGTGGAACAGGACTGAGTATCTCAGCACAGGCTGTGTGCGTGTGTGTGGAACAGGATTGAGTAATTCAGCACTGACTGTGTGCGTGTGTGTGTAACAGGATTGAGTGTCTCAGCACTGACTGTGTGTGTGTGTGTAACAGGACTGAGTGTCCAGCACTGACTGTGTGTGTGTGTGTGTGTGTGTGTGTAACAGGACTGAGTGTCTCAGCACTGACTGTGTGTGTGTGTGTGTATAACAGGACTGAGTGTCCAGCACTGACAGTGTGTGTGTGTGTGTGTAACAGGACTGAGTGTCTCAGCACTGACTGTGTGTGTGTGTAACAGGACTGAGTGTCTCAGCACTGACTGTGTGTGTGTGTGTAACAGGACTAAATGTCCCAGCACTGACTGTGTGTGTGTGTAACAGGACTGAGTGTCTCAGCACTGACTGTGTGTGTGTGTGTGTAACAGGACTGAGTGTCCCAGCACTGACTGTGTGTGTGTGTAACAGGATTGAGTATCTCAGCACTGACTGTGTGTGTGTGTGTGTGTGTGTGTGTGTAACAGGACTGAGTGTCTCTGCACTGACTGTGTGTGTGTGTGTCACAGAATTGAGTGTCCCCGCACTGACTGTGTGCGTTTGTAACAGGACTGAGTGTCTCAGCACTGACTGTGTGTGTGTCTGTGTAACAGGACTGAGTGTCTCAGCACTGACAATGTGTGTGTGTAACAGGATTGAGTGTCGCAGCATTGCCAGTGTGTGTGCGTGTGTAACACGACTGAGTGTCGCAGCACAGACTGTGTGTGTGTGTGTGTGTGTGTGTGTGTGTGTAACAGGACTGAGTGTCTGAGCACTGACTGTGTGTGTGTGTGCGTAACAGGACTGAGTGCCTCAGCACTGACTGTGTGTGTGTGTGTGTAACAGTACTGAGTGTCCCCACACTGACTCTGTGTGTGTGTGTGTAACAAGACTGTGTGTCTCTGCACTGACTGTGCGTGTGTGTGTAACAGGACTGAGTGTCTCAGCACTGACTGTGTGTGTGTGTGCGTAACAGGACTGTGTGCCTCAGCACTGACTGTGTGCAACAGGACTGAGTGTCTCTGCACTGACTGTGTGTGTGTGTGTCACAGAATTGAGTGTCCCCGCACTGAATGTGTGCATGTGTAACAGGACTGAGTGTCTCAGCACTCACTGTGTGTGTCTGTGTAACAGGACTATATGTCTCAGCACTGACTGTGTGTGTGTGTGTGTGTGCAACAGGACTGAGTGTCCAGCATTGACTGTGTCTGTGTGTAACATGACTGAGTGTCTCAGCACTGACTGTGTGTTTGTGTGTAACAGGACTGAGTGTCCAGCAATGACTGTGTGTGTGTGTGTGTGTAACAGGACTGAGTGTCCCAGCACTGACTGTGTGTGTGTGTAACAGGATTGAGTGTCTCAGCACTGACTGTGTGTGTGTGTGTGTGTGTGTGTGTGTGTAACAGGACTTAGTGTCCCAGCACTGACTGTGTGTGTGTGTAACAGGATTGAGTGTCCCAGCACTGACTGTGTGTGTGTGTGTGTGTGTGTGTAACAGGACTGAGTGTCTCTGCACTGACTGTGTGTGTGTGTGTCACAGAATTGAGTGTCCCCGCACTGTCTGTGTGCGTGTGTAACAGGACTGAGTGTCTCAGCACTGGCTGTGTGTCTGTCTGTGTAACAGGACTGAGTGTCTCAGCACTGACAGTGTGTGTGTGTAACAGGATTGAGTGTCGCAGCATTGCCAGTGTGTGTGCGTGTGTAACACTACTGAGTGTCGTAGCACAGACTGTGTGTGTGTGTGTGAGTGTGTGTGTGTAACAGGGCTGAGTGTCTCTGCACTGACTGTGTGTGTGTGTGTGTGTGTGTGTGTAACAGGACTGAGTGCCTCAGCACTGACTGTGTGTGTTTGTGTGTGTGTAACAGTACTGAGTTTCTCAGCACTGACTGTGTGTGTGTAACAGGACTGAGTGTCTCAGCACTGACTGTGTGTGTGTGTGCGTAACAGGACTGAGTGCCTCAGCACTGACTGTGTGTGTGTGTGTGTGTGTAACAGTACTGAGTGTCTCCACACTGACTCTGTGTGTGTGTGTGTAACAAGACTGTGTGTCTCAGCACTGACTGTGCGTGTGTGTGTAACAGGACTGAGTGTCTCAGCACTGACTGTGTGTGTGTGTGCGTAACAGGACTGAGTGCCTCAGCACTGACTGTGTGCAACAGGACTGAGTGTCTCTGCACTGACTGTGTGTGTGTGTGCAACAGGACTGAGTGTCCAGCATTGACTGTGTCTGTGTGTAACATGACTGAGTGTCTCAGACCTGGCTGTGTGTTTGTGTGTAACAGGACTGAGTGTCCAGCACTGACTGTGTGTGTGTGTGTGTGTGTGTGTGTAACAGGACTGAGTGTCCCAGCAGTGACTGTGTGTGTGTGTAACAGGATTGAGTGTCTCTGCACTGACTGTGTGTGTGTGTGTGTGTAACAGGACAGAGTGCCCAGCACTGACTGTGTGTGTGTGTGTGTAACAGGACTAAGTGTCTCAGTACTGACTGTGTGTGTGTGTGTGTGGAACAGGACTGAGTATCTCAGCACAGGCTGTGTGCGTGTGTGTGGAACAGGATTGAGTAATTCAGCACTGACTGTGTGCGTGTGTGTGTAACAGGATTGAGTGCCTGAGCACTGACTGTGTGTGTGTGTGTAACAGGACTGAGTGTCCAGCACTGACTGTGTGTGTGTGTGTGTGTAACAGGACTGAGTGTCTCAGCACTGACTGTGTGTGTGTGTATGTGTGTGTATTACAGGACTGAGTGTCCAGCACTGACTGTGTGTGTGTGTGTGTGTGTAACAGGACTGAGTGTCCCAGCACTGACTGTGTGTGTGTGTAACAGGATTGAGTGTCTCAGCACTGACTGTGTGTGTGTGTGTGTGTGTGTGTAACAGGACTGAGTGTCTCAGCACTGACTGTGTGTGTGTGTGAGTAACAGGACTGAGTGTCTCAGCACTGACTGTGTGCATGTGTGTAACAGGACTGAGTGTCTCAGCACTGACTGTGTGTGTGTGTGTGTGTAACAGGACTGAGTGTCTCAGCACTGACTGTGTGTGCGTAACAGGACTGAGTGTCCAGCACTGACTGTGTGTGTGTGTGTGTGTAACAGGACTGAGTGTCTCAGCACTGACTGTGTGCATGTGTGTAACAGGACTGAGTGTCCAGCACTGACTGTCTGTGTGTGTGTGTGTAACAGGACTGAGTGTCTCAGCACTGACTGTGTGTGTGTGTGTGTGTGTAACAGGACTGAGTGTCTCAGCACTGACTGTGTGTGTGTGTGTGTAACAGGACTGAGTGTCTCAGCACTGACTGTGTGTGTGTGTGTAACAGGACTGAGTGTCTCAGCACTGACTGTGTGTGTGTGTGTGTAACAGGACTGAGTGTCTCAGCACTGACTGTGTGTGTGTGTGTAACAGGACTGAGTGTCTCAGCACTGACAGTGTGTGTGTGTGAGTAACAGGACTGAGTGTCTCAGCACTGACTGTGTGTGTGTGTGTAACAGGACTGAGTGTCTCAGCACTGACTGTGTGTGTGTGTGAGTAACAGGACTGAGTGTCTCAGCACTGACTGTGTGCATGTGTGTAACAGGACTGAGTGTCTCAGCACTGACTGTGTGTGTGTGAGTAACAGGACTGAGTGTCTCAGCACTGACTGTGTGCATGTGTGTAACAGGACTGAGTGTCTCAGCACTGACTGTGTGTGTGTAACAGGACTGAGTGTCCAGCACTGACTGTGCGTGTGTGTGTGTAACAGGACTGAGTGTCTCAGCACTGACTGTGTGCATGTGTGTAACAGGACTGAGTGTCTCAGCACTGACTGTGTGTGTGTGTGTGTGTGTAACAGGACTAAGTGTCTCAGCACTGACTGTGTGTGTGTGTGTAACAGGACTGAGTGTCTCAGCACTGACTGTGTGTGTGTGTGTGTGTAACAGGATTGAATATCTCAGCACAGACTGTGTGCGTGTGTGTGGAACAGGATTGAGTAATTCAGCACTGACTGTGTGTGTGTGAGTAACAGGACTGAGTGTCTCAGCACTGACTTTGTGTGTGTGTGTGTGTAACAGGACTGAGTGTCTCAGCACTGACTGTGTGTGTGTGTGTGTGTAACAGGACTAAGTGTCTCAGCACTGACTGTGTGTGTGTGTGTAACAGGACTGAGTGTCTCAGCACTGACTGTGTGTGTGTGAGTAACAGGACTGAGTGTCTCAGCACTGACTGTGTGTGTGTGTGTGTAACAGGACTGAGTGTCTCAGCACTGACTGTGTGTGTGTGTGTGTGTGTGTGTGTGCAACAGGACTGAGTGTCTCAGCACTGACTGTGTGTGTGTGTGTAACAGGACAGAGTGCCCAGCACTGAGTGTGTGTGTGTGTGTGTAACAGGACTGAGTGTCTCAGCACTGACTGTGTGTGTGTAACAGGACTGAGTGTCTCAACACTGACTGTGTGTGTGTGTGTGTGTAACAGGATTGAGTGTCTCAGCACTGACTGTGTGTGTGTGTGTGTGTGTGTGTAACAGGACTAAGTGTCTCAGCACTGACTGTGTGTGTGTGTGCGTGTGTGTGGAACAGGATTGAGTAATTCAGCACTGACTGTGTGTGTGTAACAGGACTGAGTGTCTCAGCACTGCCACTGTGTGTGTGTGTGAGTAACAGGACTGAGTGTCTCAGCACTGACTCTGTTTGTGTGTGTGTGTGTGTGCAACAGGACTGAGTGTCCAGCACTGACTGTGTGTGTGTGTGAGTAACAGGACTGAGTGTCTCAGCACTGACTGTGTGCATGTGTGTAACAGGACTGAGTGTCTCAGCACTGACTGTGTGTGTGTGTGTAACAGGACTGAGTGTCTCAGCACTGACTGTGTGTGTGTAACAGGACTGAGTGTCTCAGCACTGACTGTGTGTGTGTGTGTAACAGGACTGAGTGTCTCAGCACTGACTGTGTGTGTGTGTGTGTGTAACAGGACTGAGAGTCTCAGCACTGACTGTGTGTGTGTAACAGGACTGAGTGTCTCAGCACTGCCAGTGTGTATGTGTGTGTGTGTGAAACAGGACTGAGTGTCTCAGCACTGACTGTGTGTGTGTGTGTGTAACAGGACTGAGTGTCTCAGCACTGACTGTGTGTGTGTGTGTGTAACAGGACTGAGTGTCTCCGCACTGACTATGTGTGTGTGTGTGTGTAACAGGACTGAGTGTCTCAGCACTGACTGTGTGTGTATAACAGGACTGAGTGTCTCAGCACTGACTGTGTGTGTGTGCGTAACAGGACTGAGTGTCTCAACACTGACTCTGTGTGTGTGTGTGTGTAACAGGACTGAGTGTCCAGCACTGGCTGTGTGTGTGTGTGTGTGAGTAACAGGACTGAGTGTCTCAGCACTGACTGTGTGTGTGTGTATGTAACAGGACTGAGTGTCTCAGCACTGACTCTGTGTGTGTTTGCAACAGGACTGAGTGTCACAGCACTGACTGTGTGCGTGTGTGTGTGACAGGATTGAGTGTCTCAGCACTGACTGTGTGTGTGTGTGTAACAGGATTGGGTGTCGCAGCACTGACTGTGTGTGCAACAGGACTGAGTGTCTCAGCACTGACTGTGTGTGTGTGTGTGTGGAACAGGACTGAGTGTCTCAGCACTGACTGTGCGTGTGTGTGTAACAGGATTGGGTGTCGCAGCACTGACTGTGGGTGTGTGTGTGTAACAGGACTGTATGTCTCAGCACTGACTATGCGTGTGTGTGGAACCGGACTGAGTGTCTCAGTACTGACTGTGTTTGTGTGTGTGTGTGTAACAAGACTGAGTGTCTCAGCACTGACTGTGTGTGTGTGTGTGTGTGTGTGTGTAACAGGAGTGAGTGTCTCAGCACTGCCAGTGTGTGTGTGTGTGTGTAACAGGACTGAGAGTCTCTGCACTGACTGTGTGTGTGTGTGTCACAGAATTGAGCGCCCCCGCACTTACTGTGTGTGTATGTGTATGTAACAGGATTGAGTGTCCCCGCACTGATTGTGTGTGTGTGTAACAGAATTGAGTGTCCCCGCACTGTCTGTGTGTGTGTGTGTAACAGGACTGTGTCTCCCAGCACTGTCTGTGTGTGTGCGTGTAACAGGACTGTGTGTCCCAGCACTGACTGTGTGTGTGTGTGTAACAGGACTGAGTGACTCAGCACTGACTGTGTGTGTGTGTAACAGGACTGTGTGTCCCAGCACTGACTGTGTGTGTGTAACAGGACTGAGTGTCCCAACACTGACTGTGTGTGTGTGTGTGTGTGTAACAGGACTGTGTGTCCCAGCACTGACTGTGTGTGTGTGTGTAACAGGACTGAGTGTCTCAGCACTGACTGTGTGTGTGTGTAACAGGACTGTGTGTCCCAGCACTGACTGTGTGTGTGTAACAGGACGGTCTGTCCCAGCACTGACTGTGTGTGTGTGTGTGTGTCACAGGACTGTGTGTCCCAGCACTGACTGTGTGTGTGGAACAGGACTGAGTGTCTCAGCACTGACTGTGTGTGTGTGTCACAGGACTGTGTGTCCCAGCACTGACTGTGTGTGTGTGTGTAACAGGACTGAGTGTCTCAGCACTGACTGTGCGTGTGTGTGTGTAACAGGACTGAGTGTCTCAGCACTGACTGTGTGTGTGTGTAACAGGACTGAGTGTCTCAGCACTGACTGTGTGTGTGTGTGTAACAGGACTGTGTGTCCCAGCACTGATTGTGTGTGTGTGTGTAACAGGACTGTGTGTCCCAGCACTGACTCTGTGTGTGTGTGTGTGTAACAGGACTGAGTGTCCAGCACTGACTGTGCGTGTGTGTGTGTAACAGGACTGAGTGTCTCAGCACTGACTCTGTGTGTGTGTGTGTAACAGGACTGAGTGTCCAGCACTGACTGTGTGTGTGTGTGTGTAACAGGATTGAGTGGCTCAGCACTGACTGTGTGTGTGTGTGTAACAGGACTGAGTGTCTCAGCACTGACTGTGTGTGTGTGTGTGTGTAACAGGACTGAGTGTCTCAACACTGACTGTGTGTGTGTGTGTGTAACAGGACTGAGTGTCTCAGCACTGACTGTGTGTGTGTGTGTGTGTGCAACAGGACTGAGTGTCTCAGCACTGACTGTGTGTGTGTGTGTCTGTGTGTGTGCAACAGGACTGAGTGTCTCAGCACTGACTGTGTGTGTAACAGGACTGAGTGTCTCAACACTGACTGTGTGTGTGTGTGTGTAACAGGACTTAGTGTCTCTGCACTGACTGTGTGTGTGTGTGTGTGTGCAACAGGACTGAGTGTCTCAGCACTGACTGTGTGTGTGTGTGCAACAGGACTGACTGTCTCAGCACTGACAGTGTGTGTGTGTGTGTGCAACAGGACTGAGTGTCTCAGCACTGACTGTGTGTGTGTGTGTGTGCAACAGGACTGTGTCTCAGCACTGACTGTGTGTGTGTGTAACAGGACTGAGTGTCTCAACACTGACTGTGTGTGTGTAACAGGACTGAATGTCTCAGCACTGACTGTGTGTGTGTGTAACAGGACTGAGTGTCTCAGCACTGACTGTGTGTGTGTGTGTAACAGGACTGAGAGTCAGCACTGACTGTGTGTGTGTGTGTAACAGGACTGTGTGTCTCTGCACTGACTGTGTGTGTGTGTGTGTAACAGGACTGAGTGTCTCAACACTGACTGTGTGTGTGTGTAACAGGACTGAGTGTCCCAGCACTGACTGTGTGATTCTGTGTAACAGGACTGAGTGTCTCAACACTGACTGTGTGTGTGTGTGTGTAACAGGACTGAGTGTCTCGACACTGACTGTGTGTGTGTGAGTGTGTGTGCAACAGGACTGCGTGTCTCAGCACTGACTCTGTGCGTGTGTGTAACAGGACTGAGTGTCTCAGCACTGACTCTGTGCGTGTGTGTAACAGGATTGAGTGTCTCAGCACTGAATGTGTGATTCTGTGTAACAGGACTGAGTGTCTCAACACTGACTGTGTGTGTGTGTGTGTGTAACAGGACTGAGTGTCTCAGCACTGACTGTGTGTGTGTGTGTGTAACAGCACTGAGTGTCTCAACACTGACTGTGTGTGTGTGTGTGTAACAGGACTGAGTGTCTCAGCACTGACTGTGTGTGTGTGTGTGTGTCACAGGACTGTGTGTCCCAGCACTGACTGTGTGTGTGGAACAGGACTGAGTGTCTCAGCACTGACTGTGTGTGTGTGTCACAGGACTGTGTGTCCCAGCACTGACTGTGTGTGTGTGTGTAACAGGACTGAGTGTCTCAGCACTGACTGTGCGTGTGTGTGTGTGTAACAGGACTGAGTGTCTCAGCACTGACTGTGTGTGTGTGTAACAGGACTGAGTGTCTCAGCACTGACTGTGTGTGTGTGTGTAACAGGACTGTGTGTCCCAGCACTGATTGTGTGTGTGTGTAACAGGACTGTGTGTCCCAGCACTGACTCTGTGTGTGTGTGTGTGTAACAGGACTGAGTGTCCAGCACTGACTGTGCGTGTGTGTGTGTAACAGGACTGAGTGTCTCAGCACTGACTCTGTGTGTGTGTGTGTAACAGGACTGAGTGTCCAGCACTGACTGTGTGTGTGTGTGTGTAACAGGATTGAGTGGCTCAGCACTGACTGTGTGTGTGTGTGTAACAGGACTGAGTGTCTCAGCACTGACTGTGTGTGTGTGTGTGTGTAACAGGACTGAGTGTCTCAACACTGACTGTGTGTGTGTGTGTGTAACAGGACTGAGTGTCTCAGCACTGACTGTGTGTGTGTGTGTGTGCAACAGGACTGAGTGTCTCAGCACTGACTGTGTGTGTGTGTGTCTGTGTGTGTGCAACAGGACTGAGTGTCTCAGCACTGACTGTGTGTGTAACAGGACTGAGTGTCTCAACACTGACTGTGTGTGTGTGTGTGTAACAGGACTTAGTGTCTCAGCACTGACTGTGTGTGTGTGTGCAACAGGACTGACTGTCTCAGCACTGACAGTGTGTGTGTGTGTGTGCAACAGGACTGAGTGTCTCAGCACTGACTGTGTGTGTGTGTGTGTGCAACAGGACTGAGTGTCTCAGCACTGACTGTGTGTGTGTGTAACAGGACTGAGTGTCTCAACACTGACTGTGTGTGTGTAACAGGACTGAATGTCTCAGCACTGACTGTGTGTGTGTGTAACAGGACTGAGTGTCTCAGCACTGACTGTGTGTGTGTGTGTAACAGGACTGAGAGTCAGCACTGACTGTGTGTGTGTGTGTAACAGGACTGTGTGTCTCTGCACTGACTGTGTGTGTGTGTGTGTAACAGGACTGAGTGTCTCAACACTGACTGTGTGTGTGTGTAACAGGACTGAGTGTCCCAGCACTGACTGTGTGATTCTGTGTAACAGGACTGAGTGTCTCAACACTGACTGTGTGTGTGTGTGTGTAACAGGACTGAGTGTCTCGACACTGACTGTGTGTGTGTGAGTGTGTGTGCAACAGGACTGCGTGTCTCAGCACTGACTCTGTGCGTGTGTGTAACAGGACTGAGTGTCTCAGCACTGACTCTGTGCGTGTGTGTAACAGGATTGAGTGTCTCAGCACTGAATGTGTGATTCTGTGTAACAGGACTGAGTGTCTCAACACTGACTGTGTGTGTGTGTGTGTGTAACAGGACTGAGTGTCTCAGCACTGACTGTGTGTGTGTGTGTGTAACAGCACTGAGTGTCTCAACACTGACTGTGTGTGTGTGTGTGTAACAGGACTGAGTGTCTCAGCACTGACTGTGTGTGTGTGTGTGTGTGTGTGCAACAGGACTGAGTGTCTCAGCACTGACTGTGTGTGCGTCTGTGTGTGTGCAACAGGACTGAGTGTCTCAGCACTGACTGTGTGTGTAACAGGACTGAGTGTCTCAACACTGACTGTGTGTGTGTGTGTGTAACAGGACTCAGTGTCTCTGCACTGACTGTGTGTGTGTGTGTGTGTGTGTGTGTGTGTGTGTATAACAGGACTGAGTGTCTCAGCACTGACGGTGTGTGTAACAGGACTGAGTGTCCAGCACTGACTGTGTGTGTGTGTGTGTAACAGGACTGAGTGTCTCAGCACTGACTGTGTGTGTGTGTGTGTAACAGGACTGAGTGTCTCAGCACTGACTGTGTCTGTGTGTGTGTGTGTGTGCAACAGGACTGAGTGTCTCAGAACTGACTGTGTGCGTGTGTGTAACAGGACTGAGTGTCTCAGCACTGCCCGTTTGTGTGTGTGTGTGTGTGTAACAGGACTGAGTGTCTCAACACTGACTGTGTGTGTGTGTGTGTGTGTGTGTGTGTGTGTGTGTGTGTAACAGGACTGAGTGTCTCAGCACTGACTGTGTGTGTGTGTAACAGGACTGAGTGTCTCAGCACTGACTGTGTGTGTGTAACAGGACTGAGTGTCTCAGCACTGCCAGTGTGTGTGTGTGTGTATGTAACAGGAATGAGTGTCACAGCACTGACTGTGTGTGTGTGTGTGTAACAGGACTGAGTGCCCAGCACTGACTGTGTGTGTGTGTGTAACAGGACTGAGTGTCTCAGCACTGACTGTGTGTGTGTGTAACAGGACTGAATGTCTCAGCACTGACTGTGTGTGTGTGTGTAACAGGACTGAGTGTCTCAACACTGACTGTGTGTGTGTGTGTGTGTGTGTGTGTGTGTAACAGGACTGAGTGTCTCAGCACTGACGGTGTGTGTAACAGGACAGAGTGTCCAGCACTGACTGTGTGTGTGTGTGTGTAACAGGACTGAGTGTCTCAGCACTGACTGTGTGTGTGTGTGTGTGTGTGTGTGTGTGCAACAGGACTGAGTGTCTCAGAACTGACTATGTGCGTGTGTGTAACAGGACTGAGTGTCTCAGCACTGCCCGTTTGTGTGTGTGTGTGTGTGTGTAACAGGACTGAGTGTCTCAACACTGACTGTGTGTGTGTGTGTGTGTGTGTGTGTAACAGGACTGAGTGTCTCAGCACTGACTGTGTGTGTGTGTAACAGGACTGAGTGTCTCAGCACTGACTGTGTGTGTGTAACAGGACTGAGTGTCTCAGCACTGACTGTGTGTGTGTGTGTAACAGGACTGAGTGTCTCAGCACTGACTGTGTGTGTGTGTGTGTAACAGGACTGAGTGCCCAGCACTGACTGTGTGTGTGTGTAACAGGACTGAGTGTCTCAGCACTGACTGTGTGTGTGTGTGTAACAGGACTGAGTGTCTCAACACTGACTGTGTGTGTAACAGGACTGAGTGTCTCAGCACTGACTGTGTGTGTGTGTGTGTGTGTGTGTGTGCAACAGGACTGAGTGTCTCAGAACTGACTGTGTGCGTGTGTGTAACAGGACTGAGTGTCTCAGCACTGCCCGTTTGTGTGTGTGTGTGTGTGTAACAGGACTGAGTGTCTCAACACTGACTGTGTGTGTGTGTAACAGGACTGAGTGTCTCAGCACTGACTGTGTCTGTGTAACAGGACTGAGTGTCTCAGCACTGACTGTGTGTGTGTGTGTAACAGGACTGAGTGTCTCAGCACTGACTGTGTGTGTGTGTGTGTAACAGGACTGAGTGCCCAGCACTGACTGTGTGTGTGTGTGTAACAGGACTGAGTGTCTCAGTACTGACTGTGTGTGTGTGTGTGTGTGTGTGTAACAGGAATGAGTGTCACAGCACTGACTGTGTGTGTGTGTAACAGGACTGAGTGCCCAGCACTGACTGTGTGTGTGTGTGTAACAGGACTGAGTGTCTCAGCACTGACTGTGTGTGTGTGTAACAGGACTGAATGTCTCAGCACTGACTGTGTGTGTGTGTGTGTAACAGGACAGAGTGCCCAGCACTGACTGTGTGTGTGTGTGTGTAACAGGACTGAGTCTCTCAACACTGACTGTGTGTGTGTGTGTGTGTGTGTAACAGGACTGAGTGTCTCAGCACTGACTGTGTGTGTGTGTAACAGGACTGAGTGTCTCAGCACTGCCAGTGTGTGTGTGTGTAACAGGACTGAGTGTCTCAGCACTGACTGTGTGTGTGTGTGTGCAACAGGACTGAGTGTCTCAGCACTGACTGTGTGTGTGTGTGTGTGTGTGTGCAACAGGACTGAGTGTCTCAGCACTGACTGTGTGTGTGTGTAACAGGACTGAGTGTCTCAACACTGACTGTGTGTGTGTAACAGGACTGAGTGTCTCAGCACTGACTGTGTGTGTGTGTAACATGACTGGGTGTCTCAGCACTAACTGTGTGTGTGTGTGTAACAGGACTGAGTGTCTCAGCACTGACTGTGTGTGTGTGTGTGACAGGACTGAGTATCTCAGCACTGACTGTGTGTGTGTGTGTGTTCCAGGACTGAGTGTCTCTGCACTGACTGTGTGTGTGTGTGTGTTACAGGACTGAGTGTCTCAACACTGACTGTGTGTGTGTGTAACAGGACTGAGTGTCCCGGCACTGACTGTGTGTGTGTGTGTGTGACAGGACTGAGTGCCTCTGCACTGACTGTGTGTGTGTATGTAACAGGACTGAGTGTCTCAGCACTGACTGTGTGTAACAGGACTGAGTGTCTCAGCACTGACTGTGTGTGTGTGTCTGTGTGTAACAGAACGGAGTGTCTCAGCACTGACTGGGTGTGTATGTGTGTGCAACAGGACTGAGTGTCTCAGCACTGACTCTGTGTGTGTGTGTGTGTGTGTATGTGTGTGTTTGGAACAGGACTGAGTGTCTCAGCACTGCCAGTTTGTGTGTGTGTGTGTCTCAGCACTGACTGTGTGTGTGTGTGTGTGCAACAGCACTGAGTGTCTCAGCACTGACTGTGTGTGTGTGTGTGTGCGTGTGCAACAGGACTGAGTGTCACAGCACTGCCAGTTTGTGTGTGTGTGTGTGTAACAGGACTGAGTGTCTCAGCAATGACTGTGTGTGTGTGCGTGTGTGTGTGTAGCAGGACAGAGTGCCCAGCACTGACTGTGTGTGTGTGTGTAATAGGACTGAGTGTCTCAGCACTGACTGTGTGTTTGTGTGTGTGTGTGTGTAACAGGACTGAGTGTCTCAGCACTGACTGTGTGTATAACAGGACAGAGTGTCCAGCACTGACTGTGTGTGTGTGTGTGTAACAGGACTGAGTGTCTCAGCACTGACTGTGTGTGTGTGTGTGTAACAGGACTGAGTGTCTCAGCACTGACTGTGTGTGTGTGTGTGTGTGTGTGTGTGTGCAACAGGACTGAGTGTCTCAGAACTGATTGTGTGCGTGTGTGTAACAGGACTGAGTGTCTCAGCACTGACTGTGTGCGTAACAGGACAGAGTGTCCAGCACTGACTGTGTGTGTGTGTGTAACAGGACTGAGTGTCTCAACACTGACTCTGTGTGTGTGTGTGTGTGTGTGTGTAACAGGACTGAGTGTCTCAGCACTGACTGTGTGTGTGTAACAGGACAGAGTGTCCAGCACTGACTGTGTGTGTGTGTGTAACAGGACTGAGTGTCTCAACACTGACTGTGTGTGTGTGTGTGTAACAGGACTGAGTGTCTCAGAACTGACTGTGTGCGTGTGTGTAACAGGACTGAGTGTCTCAGCACTGCCAGTTTGTGTGTGTGTGTGTGTGTACCAGGACTGAGTGTCTCAGCACTGACTGTGTGTGTGTGTAACAGGACTGAGTGTCTCAGCACTGACTGTGTGTGTGTGTAACAGGACTGAGTGTCTCAGCACTGACTGTGTGTGTGTGTGTAACAGGACTGTGTGTCCCAGCACTGATTGTGTGTGTGTGTAACAGGACTGTGTGTCCCAGCACTGACTCTGTGTGTGTGTGTGTGTAACAGGACTGAGTGTCCAGCACTGACTGTGCGTGTGTGTGTGTAACAGGACTGAGTGTCTCAGCACTGACTCTGTGTGTGTGTGTGTAACAGGACTGAGTGTCCAGCACTGACTGTGTGTGTGTGTGTGTAACAGGATTGAGTGGCTCAGCACTGACTGTGTGTGTGTGTGTAACAGGACTGAGTGTCTCAGCACTGACTGTGTGTGTGTGTGTGTGTAACAGGACTGAGTGTCTCAACACTGACTGTGTGTGTGTGTGTGTAACAGGACTGAGTGTCTCAGCACTGACTGTGTGTGTGTGTGTGTGCAACAGGACTGAGTGTCTCAGCACTGACTGTGTGTGTGTGTGTCTGTGTGTGTGCAACAGGACTGAGTGTCTCAGCACTGACTGTGTGTGTAACAGGACTGAGTGTCTCAACACTGACTGTGTGTGTGTGTGTGTAACAGGACTTAGTGTCTCTGCACTGACTGTGTGTGTGTGTGTGTGTGCAACAGGACTGAGTGTCTCAGCACTGACTGTGTGTGTGTGTGCAACAGGACTGACTGTCTCAGCACTGACAGTGTGTGTGTGTGTGTGCAACAGGACTGAGTGTCTCAGCACTGACTGTGTGTGTGTGTGTGTGCAACAGGACTGAGTGTCTCAGCACTGACTGTGTGTGTGTGTAACAGGACTGAGTGTCTCAACACTGACTGTGTGTGTGTAACAGGACTGAATGTCTCAGCACTGACTGTGTGTGTGTGTAACAGGACTGAGTGTCTCAGCACTGACTGTGTGTGTGTGTGTAACAGGACTGAGAGTCAGCACTGACTGTGTGTGTGTGTGTAACAGGACTGTGTGTCTCTGCACTGACTGTGTGTGTGTGTGTGTAACAGGACTGAGTGTCTCAACACTGACTGTGTGTGTGTGTAACAGGACTGAGTGTCCCAGCACTGACTGTGTGATTCTGTGTAACAGGACTGAGTGTCTCAACACTGACTGTGTGTGTGTGTGTGTAACAGGACTGAGTGTCTCGACACTGACTGTGTGTGTGTGAGTGTGTGTGCAACAGGACTGCGTGTCTCAGCACTGACTCTGTGCGTGTGTGTAACAGGACTGAGTGTCTCAGCACTGACTCTGTGCGTGTGTGTAACAGGATTGAGTGTCTCAGCACTGAATGTGTGATTCTGTGTAACAGGACTGAGTGTCTCAACACTGACTGTGTGTGTGTGTGTGTGTAACAGGACTGAGTGTCTCAGCACTGACTGTGTGTGTGTGTGTGTAACAGCACTGAGTGTCTCAACACTGACTGTGTGTGTGTGTGTGTAACAGGACTGAGTGTCTCAGCACTGACTGTGTGTGTGTGTGTGTGTGTGCAACAGGACTGAGTGTCTCAGCACTGACTGTGTGTGCGTCTGTGTGTGTGCAACAGGACTGAGTGTCTCAGCACTGACTGTGTGTGTAACAGGACTGAGTGTCTCAACACTGACTGTGTGTGTGGGTGTGTGTAACAGGACTCAGTGTCTCTGCACTGACTGTGTGTGTGTGTGTGTGTGTGTGCAACAGGACTGAGTGTCTCAGCACTGACTGTGTGTGTGTGTGTGTGCAACAGGACTGAGTGTCTCAGCACTGACTGTGTGTGTGTGCAACGGGACTGAGTGTCTCTGCACTGACTGTGTGTGTGTGTGTGTGTGTGCAACAGGACTGAGTGTCTCAGCACTGACTGTGTGTGTGTGTAACAGGACTGAGTGTCTCAACACTGACTGTGTGTGTGTGTGTGTGTGTGTGTGTGTGTGTGTATAACAGGACTGAGTGTCTCAGCACTGACGGTGTGTGTAACAGGACAGAGTGTCCAGCACTGACTGTGTGTGTGTGTGTGTAACAGGACTGAGTGTCTCAGCACTGACTGTGTGTGTGTGTGTGTAACAGGACTGAGTGTCTCAGCACTGACTGTGTCTGTGTGTGTGTGTGTGTGCAACAGGACTGAGTGTCTCAGAACTGACTGTGTGCGTGTGTGTAACAGGACTGAGTGTCTCAGCACTGCCCGTTTGTGTGTGTGTGTGTGTGTAACAGGACTGAGTGTCTCAACACTGACTGTGTGTGTGTGTGTGTGTGTGTGTGTGTGTAACAGGACTGAGTGTCTCAGCACTGACTGTGTGTGTGTGTAACAGGACTGAGTGTCTCAGCACTGACTGTGTGTGTGTAACAGGACTGAGTGTCTCAGCACTGCCAGTGTGTGTGTGTGTGTATGTAACAGGAATGAGTGTCACAGCACTGACTGTGTGTGTGTGTGTGTAACAGGACTGAGTGCCCAGCACTGACTGTGTGTGTGTGTGTAACAGGACTGAGTGTCTCAGCACTGACTGTGTGTGTGTGTAACAGGACTGAATGTCTCAGCACTGACTGTGTGTGTGTGTGTAACAGGACTGAGTGTCTCAACACTGACTGTGTGTGTGTGTGTGTGTGTGTGTAACAGGACTGAGTGTCTCAGCACTGACGGTGTGTGTAACAGGACAGAGTGTCCAGCACTGACTGTGTGTGTGTGTGTGTAACAGGACTGAGTGTCTCAGCACTGACTGTGTGTGTGTGTGTGTGTGTGTGTGTGCAACAGGACTGAGTGTCTCAGAACTGACTATGTGCGTGTGTGTAACAGGACTGAGTGTCTCAGCACTGCCCGTTTGTGTGTGTGTGTGTGTGTAACAGGACTGAGTGTCTCAGCACTGACTGTGTGTGTGTGTGTCTGTGTGTGTGCAACAGGACTGAGTGTCTCAGCACTGACTGTGTGTGTAACAGGACTGAGTGTCTCAACACTGACTGTGTGTGTGTGTGTCTGTGTGTGTGCAACAGGACTGAGTGTCTCAGCACTGACTGTGTGTGTAACAGGACTGAGTGTCTCAACACTGACTGTGTGTGTGTGTGTGTGCAACAGGACTGAGTGTCTCAGCACTGACTGTGTGTGTGTGTGTCTGTGTGTGTGCAACAGGACTGAGTGTCTCAGCACTGACTGTGTGTGTAACAGGACTGAGTGTCTCAACACTGACTGTGTGTGTGTGTGTGTAACAGGACTTAGTGTCTCTGCACTGACTGTGTGTGTGTGTGTGTGTGCAACAGGACTGAGTGTCTCAGCACTGACTGTGTGTGTGTGTGCAACAGGACTGACTGTCTCAGCACTGACAGTGTGTGTGTGTGTGTGCAACAGGACTGAGTGTCTCAGCACTGACTGTGTGTGTGTGTGTGCAACAGGACTGAGTGTCTCAGCACTGACTGTGTGTGTGTGTAACAGGACTGAGTGTCTCAACACTGACTGTGTGTGTGTAACAGGACTGAATGTCTCAGCACTGACTGTGTGTGTGTGTAACAGGACTGAGTGTCTCAGCACTGACTGTGTGTGTGTGTGTGTAACAGGACTGAGAGTCAGCACTGACTGTGTGTGTGTGTGTAACAGGACTGTGTGTCTCTGCACTGACTGTGTGTGTGTGTGTGTAACAGGACTGAGTGTCTCAACACTGACTGTGTGTGTGTGTGTAACAGGACTGAGTGTCCCAGCACTGACTGTGTGATTCTGTGTAACAGGACTGAGTGTCTCAACACTGACTGTGTGTGTGTGTGTGTAACAGGACTGAGTGTCTCGACACTGACTGTGTGTGTGTGAGTGTGTGTGCAACAGGACTGCGTGTCTCAGCACTGACTCTGTGCGTGTGTGTAACAGGACTGCGTGTCTCAGCACTGACTCTGTGCGTGTGTGTAACAGGATTGAGTGCCTCAGCACTGAATGTGTGATTCTGTGTAACAGGACTGAGTGTCTCAACACTGACTGTGTGTGTGTGTGTGTGTAACAGGACTGAGTGTCTCAGCACTGACTGTGTGTGTGTGTGTGTAACAGCACTGAGTGTCTCAACACTGACTGTGTGTGTGTGTGTGTAACAGGACTGAGTGTCTCAGCACTGACTGTGTGTGTGTGTGTGTGTGTGTGCAACAGGACTGAGTGTCTCAGCACTGACTGTGTGTGCGTCTGTGTGTGTGCAACAGGACTGAGTGTCTCAGCACTGACTGTGTGTGTAACAGGACTGAGTGTCTCAACACTGACTGTGTGTGTGGGTGTGTGTAACAGGACTCAGTGTCTCTGCACTGACTGTGTGTGTGTGTGTGTGTGTGTGCAACAGGACTGAGTGTCTCAGCACTGACTGTGTGTGTGTGTGTGTGCAACAGGACTGAGTGTCTCAGCACTGACTGTGTGTGTGTGCAACGGGACTGAGTGTCTCTGCACTGACTGTGTGTGTGTGTGTGTGTGTGCAACAGGACTGAGTGTCTCAGCACTGACTGTGTGTGTGTGTAACAGGACTGAGTGTCTCAACACTGACTGTGTGTGTGTGTGTGTGTGTGTGTGTGTGTATAACAGGACTGAGTGTCTCAGCACTGACGGTGTGTGTAACAGGACAGAGTGTCCAGCACTGACTGTGTGTGTGTGTGTGTAACAGGACTGAGTGTCTCAGCACTGACTGTGTGTGTGTGTGTGTAACAGGACTGAGTGTCTCAGCACTGACTGTGTCTGTGTGTGTGTGTGTGTGCAACAGGACTGAGTGTCTCAGAACTGACTGTGTGCGTGTGTGTAACAGGACTGAGTGTCTCAGCACTGCCCGTTTGTGTGTGTGTGTGTGTGTAACAGGACTGAGTGTCTCAACACTGACTGTGTGTGTGTGTGTGTGTGTGTGTGTGTAACAGGACTGAGTGTCTCAGCACTGACTGTGTGTGTGTGTAACAGGACTGAGTGTCTCAGCACTGACTGTGTGTGTGTAACAGGACTGAGTGTCTCAGCACTGCCAGTGTGTGTGTGTGTGTATGTAACAGGAATGAGTGTCACAGCACTGACTGTGTGTGTGTGTGTGTAACAGGACTGAGTGCCCAGCACTGACTGTGTGTGTGTGTGTAACAGGACTGAGTGTCTCAGCACTGACTGTGTGTGTGTGTAACAGGACTGAATGTCTCAGCACTGACTGTGTGTGTGTGTGTAACAGGACTGAGTGTCTCAACACTGACTGTGTGTGTGTGTGTGTGTGTGTGTAACAGGACTGAGTGTCTCAGCACTGACGGTGTGTGTAACAGGACAGAGTGTCCAGCACTGACTGTGTGTGTGTGTGTGTAACAGGACTGAGTGTCTCAGCACTGACTGTGTGTGTGTGTGTGTGTGTGTGTGTGTGCAACAGGACTGAGTGTCTCAGAACTGACTATGTGCGTGTGTGTAACAGGACTGAGTGTCTCAGCACTGCCCGTTTGTGTGTGTGTGTGTGTGTAACAGGACTGAGTGTCTCAACACTGACTGTGTGTGTGTGTGTGTGTGTGTGTGTGTGTGTAACAGGACTGAGTGTCTCAGCACTGACTGTGTGTGTGTGTAACAGGACTGAGTGTCTCAGCACTGACTGTGTGTGTGTAACAGGACTGAGTGTCTCAGCACTGACTGTGTGTGTGTGTGTAACAGGACTGAGTGTCTCAGCACTGACTGTGTGTGTGTGTGTGTAACAGGACTGAGTGCCCAGCACTGACTGTGTGTGTGTGTAACAGGACTGAGTGTCTCAGCACTGACTGTGTGTGTGTGTGTAACAGGACTGAGTGTCTCAACACTGACTGTGTGTGTAACAGGACTGAGTGTCTCAGCACTGACTGTGTGTGTGTGTGTGTGTGTGTGTGTGTGCAACAGGACTGAGTGTCTCAGAACTGACTGTGTGCGTGTGTGTAACAGGACTGAGTGTCTCAGCACTGCCCGTTTGTGTGTGTGTGTGTGTGTGTAACAGGACTGAGTGTCTCAACACTGACTGTGTGTGTGTGTGTGTGTGTGTGTGTGTGTGTGTAACAGGACTGAGTGTCTCAGCACTGACTGTGTGTGTGTGTAACAGGACTGAGTGTCTCAGCACTGACTGTGTCTGTGTAACAGGACTGAGTGTCTCAGCACTGACTGTGTGTGTGTGTGTAACAGGACTGAGTGTCTCAGCACTGACTGTGTGTGTGTGTGTGTAACAGGACTGAGTGCCCAGCACTGACTGTGTGTGTGTGTGTAACAGGACTGAGTGTCTCAGTACTGACTGTGTGTGTGTGTGTGTGTGTGTGTAACAGGAATGAGTGTCACAGCACTGACTGTGTGTGTGTGTGTAACAGGACTGAGTGCCCAGCACTGACTGTGTGTGTGTGTGTAACAGGACTGAGTGTCTCAGCACTGACTGTGTGTGTGTGTAACAGGACTGAATGTCTCAGCACTGACTGTGTGTGTGTGTGTGTAACAGGACAGAGTGCCCAGCACTGACTGTGTGTGTGTAACAGGACTGAGTCTCTCAACACTGACTGTGTGTGTGTGTGTGTGTGTGTAACAGGACTGAGTGTCTCAGCACTGACTGTGTGTGTGTGTAACAGGACTGAGTGTCTCAGCACTGCCAGTGTGTGTGTGTGTAACAGGACTGAGTGTCTCAGCACTGACTGTGTGTGTGTGTGTGCAACAGGACTGAGTGTCTCAGCACTGACTGTGTGTGTGTGTGTGTGTGTGTGCAACAGGACTGAGTGTCTCAGCACTGACTGTGTGTGTGTGTAACAGGACTGAGTGTCTCAACACTGACTGTGTGTGTGTAACAGGACTGAGTGTCTCAGCACTGACTGTGTGTGTGTGTAACATGACTGGGTGTCTCAGCACTAACTGTGTGTGTGTGTGTAACAGGACTGAGTGTCTCAGCACTGACTGTGTGTGTGTGTGTGACAGGACTGAGTATCTCAGCACTGACTGTGTGTGTGTGTGTGTTCCAGGACTGAGTGTCTCTGCACTGACTGTGTGTGTGTGTGTGTTACAGGACTGAGTGTCTCAACACTGACTGTGTGTGTGTGTAACAGGACTGAGTGTCCCGGCACTGACTGTGTGTGTGTGTGTGTGACAGGACTGAGTGCCTCTGCACTGACTGTGTGTGTGTATGTAACAGGACTGAGTGTCTCAGCACTGACTGTGTGTAACAGGACTGAGTGTCTCAGCACTGACTGTGTGTGTGTGTCTGTGTGTAACAGAACGGAGTGTCTCAGCACTGACTGGGTGTGTATGTGTGTGCAACAGGACTGAGTGTCTCAGCACTGACTCTGTGTGTGTGTGTGTGTGTGTGTGTATGTGTGTGTTTGGAACAGGACTGAGTGTCTCAGCACTGCCAGTTTGTGTGTGTGTGTGTCTCAGCACTGACTGTGTGTGTGTGTGTGTGCAACAGCACTGAGTGTCTCAGCACTGACTGTGTGTGTGTGTGTGTGCGTGTGCAACAGGACTGAGTGTCACAGCACTGCCAGTTTGTGTGTGTGTGTGTGTAACAGGACTGAGTGTCTCAGCAATGACTGTGTGTGTGTGCGTGTGTGTGTAACAGGACAGAGTGCCCAGCACTGACTGTGTGTGTGTGTGTAATAGGACTGAGTGTCTCAGCACTGACTGTGTGTTTGTGTGTGTGTGTGTGTAACAGGACTGAGTGTCTCAGCACTGACTGTGTGTATAACAGGACAGAGTGTCCAGCACTGACTGTGTGTGTGTAACAGGACTGAGTGTCTCAGCACTGACTGTGTGTGTGTGTGTGTAACAGGACTGAGTGTCTCAGCACTGACTGTGTGTGTGTGTGTGTGTGTGTGTGTGCAACAGGACTGAGTGTCTCAGAACTGATTGTGTGCGTGTGTGTAACAGGACTGAGTGTCTCAACACTGACTCTGTGTGTGTGTGTGTGTGTGTGTAACAGGACTGAGTGTCTCAGCACTGACTGTGTGTGTGTAACAGGACAGAGTGTCCAGCACTGACTGTGTGTGTGTGTGTAACAGGACTGAGTGTCTCAACACTGACTGTGTGTGTGTGTGTGTAACAGGACTGAGTGTCTCAGAACTGACTGTGTGCGTGTGTGTAACAGGACTGAGTGTCTCAGCACTGCCAGTTTGTGTGTGTGTGTGTGTGTACCAGGACTGAGTGTCTCAGCACTGACTGTGTGTGTGTGTAACAGGACTGAGTGTCTCAGCACTGACTGTGAGTGTGTAACAGGACTGAGTGTCTCAGCACTGCCAGTGTGTGTGTGTGTGTGTGTGTGTAACAGGACTGAGTGTCACAGGACTGACTGTGTGTGTGTGTGTAACAGAACTGAGTGTCTCAGCACTGACTGTGTGTATAACAGGACAGAGTGTCTCAGCACTGACTGTGTGTGTGTAACAGGACTTAATGTCTCAGCACTGACTGTGTGTGTGTGTGTGTGTAACAGGACAGAGTGCCCAGCACTGACTGTGTGTGTGTGTGTGTGTAACAGGACTGAGTGTCTCAACACTGACTGTGTGTGTGTGTGTGTGTGTGTGTAACAGGACTGAGTGTCTCAGCCCTGACTGTGTGTGTGTGTGTAACAGGACTGAGTGTCTCAGCACTGACTGTGTGTGTAACAGGACTGAGTGTCTCAGCACTGCCAGTGTGTGTGTGTGTAACAGGACTGAGTGTCACAGCACTGACTGTGTGTGCGTGTGTGTAACAGGACTGAGTGTCTCAGCACTGACTGTGTGTGTGTAACAGGACTGAGTGTCTCAGCACTGACTGTGTGTATAACAGGACAGAGTGTCTCAGCACTGACTGTGTGTGTGTGTAACAGGACAGAGTGCCCAGCACTGACTGTGTGTGTGTGTGTGTGTGTAACAGGACTGAGTGTCTGAACACTGCCAGTGTGTGTGTGTGTGTGTGTAACAGGACTGAGTGTCTCAGCACTGAATGTGTGTGTGTGTGTGTGTAACAGGACTGAGTGTCTCAGCACTGACTGTGTGCGTGTGTGTCACAGGACTGTGTGTCTCAACACTGACTGTGTGTGAGTGTAACTGGACTGAGTGTCTCAACACTGACTGTGTGTGTGTGTATGTGTGTGTGCAACAGGACTGAGTGTCTCAGCACTGACTGTGTGCATGTGTGTGTAACAGGACTGAGTGTCTCAACACTGACTGTGTGTGTGTGTGTGTGTAACAGGACTGAGTGTCTCAACACTGACTGTGTGTGTGTGTGTGTAACAGGACTGAGTGTCTCAGCACTGACTCTGTGTGTGTGTGTGGAACAGGACTCAGTGTCTCTGAACTGACTGTGTGTGTGTGTGTGCAACAGGACTGAGTGTCTCAGCACTGACCGTGTGTGTGTGTGTGTGTGTGCAACAGGACTGTGTGTCTCAGCACTGACAGTGTGTGTGTGTGTGTTTGTGCAACAGGACTGAGTGTCTCAGCACTGACTGTGTGTGTGTGTGTGTGTGTGTGTGCAACAGGACTGAGTGTCTCAGAACTGACTGTGTGCGTGTGTGTAACAGGACTGAGTGTCTCAGCACTGACTGTGTGTGTGTGTGTGTGTGTGTGTGTGTAACAGGACTGAGTGTCTCAGCACTGACTGTGTGTGTAACAGGACACAGTGTCCAGCACTGACTTTGTGTGTGTGTGTGTAACAGGACTGAGTGTCTCAGCACTGACTGTGCGTGTGTGTGTGTAACAGGACTGAGTGTCTCAGCACTGCCTGTGTGTGTGTGTGTGTGTGTGTGTGTGTGTGTGCAACAGGACTGAGTGCCTCAGCACTGACTGTGTGTGTGTGTGTAACAGGACTGAGTGTCTCAGCACTGCCAGTTTGTGTGTGTGTGTGTGTAACAGGACTGAGTGTCTCAGCACTGACTGTGTGTGTGTGTGTGTAACAGGACTGAGTGTCTCAGCACTGACAGTGTGTGTGTGTGTGTGTGTAACAGGACTGAGTGTCTCAACACTGACTGTGTGTGTGTGTGTGTGTGTGTGTGTGTGTAACAGGACTGAGTGTCTCAGCACTGACTGTGTGTGTAACAGGACACAGTGTCCAGCACTGACTGTGTGTGTGTGTGTAACAGGACAGAGTGTCTCAGCACTGACTGTGTGTGTGTGTGTGTAACAGGACTGAGTGCCCAGCACTGACTGTGTGTGTGTGTGTAACAGGACTGAGTGTCTCAGTACTGACTGTGTGTGTGTGTAACAGGAATGAGTGTCACAGCACTGACTGTGTGTGTGTGTGTAACAGGACTGAGTGCCCAGCACTGACTGTGTGTGTGTGTGTAACAGGACTGAGTGTCTCAGCACTGACTGTGTGTGTGTGTAACAGGACTGAATGTCTCAGCACTGACTGTGTGTGTGTGTGTGTAACAGGACAGAGTGCCCAGCACTGACTGTGTGTGTGTGTGTGTAACAGGACTGAGTCTCTCAACACTGACTGTGTGTGTGTGTGTGTGTGTGTGTAACAGGACTGAGTGTCTCAGCACTGACTGTGTGTGTGTGTAACAGGACTGAGTGTCTCAGCACTGCCAGAGTGTGTGTGTGTAACAGGACTGAGTGTCTCAGCACTGACTGTGTGTGTGTGTGTGCAACAGGACTGAGTGTCTCAGCACTGACTGTGTGTGTGTGTGTGTGTGTGTGCAACAGGACTGAGTGTCTCAGCACTGACTGTGTGTGTGTGTAACAGGACTGAGTGTCTCAACACTGACTGTGTGTGTGTAACAGGACTGAGTGTCTCAGCACTGACTGTGTGTGTGTGTAACATGACTGGGTGTCTCAGCACTAACTGTGTGTGTGTGTGTAACAGGACTGAGTGTCTCAGCACTGACTGTGTGTGTGTGTGTGACAGGACTGAGTATCTCAGCACTGACTGTGTGTGTGTGTGTGTTACAGGACTGAGTGTCTCTGCACTGACTGTGTGTGTGTGTGTGTTACAGGACTGAGTGTCTCAACACTGACTGTGTGTGTGTGTAACAGGACTGAGTGTCCCGGCACTGACTGTGTGTGTGTGTGTGTGACAGGACTGAGTGCCTCTGCACTGACTGTGTGTGTGTATGTAACAGGACTGAGTGTCTCAGCACTGACTGTGTGTAACAGGACTGAGTGTCTCAGCACTGACTGTGTGTGTGTGTCTGTGTGTAACAGAACGGAGTGTCTCAGCACTGACTGGGTGTGTATGTGTGTGCAACAGGACTGAGTGTCTCAGCACTGCCAGTTTGTGTGTGTGTGTGTCTCAGCACTGACTGTGTGTGTGTGTGTGTGCAACAGCACTGAGTGTCTCAGCACTGACTGTGTGTGTGTGTGTGTGTGCGTGTGCAACAGGACTGAGTGTCACAGCACTGCCAGTTTGTGTGTGTGTGTGTGTAACAGGACTGAGTGTCTCAGCAATGACTGTGTGTGTGTGCGTGTGTGTGTGTAACAGGACAGAGTGCCCAGCACTGACTGTGTGTGTGTGTGTAACAGGACTGAGTGTCTCAGCACTGACTGTGTGTTTGTGTGTGTGTGTGTGTAACAGGACTGAGTGTCTCAGCACTGACTGTGTGTATAACAGGACAGAGTGTCCAGCACTGACTGTGTGTGTGTGTGTGTGTAACAGGACTGAGTGTCTCAGCACTGACTGTGTGTGTGTGTGTGTAACAGGACTGAGTGTCTCAGCACTGACTGTGTGTGTGTGTGTGTGTGTGTGTGTGTGCAACAGGACTGAGTGTCTCAGAACTGATTGTGTGCGTGTGTGTAACAGGACTGAGTGTCTCAGCACTGACTGTGTGCGTAACAGGACAGAGTGTCCAGCACTGACTGTGTGTGTGTGTGTGTAACAGGACTGAGTGTCTCAACACTGACTCTGTGTGTGTGTGTGTGTGTGTGTGTGTAACAGGACTGAGTGTCTCAGCACTGACTGTGTGTGTGTAACAGGACAGAGTGTCCAGCACTGACTGTGTGTGTGTGTGTAACAGGACTGAGTGTCTCAACACTGACTGTGTGTGTGTGTGTGTGTGTGTAACAGGACTGAGTGTCTCAGAACTGACTGTGTGCGTGTGTGTAACAGGACTGAGTGTCTCAGCACTGCCAGTTTGTGAGTGTGTGTGTGTGTACCAGGACTGAGTGTCTCAGCACTGACTGTGTGTGTGTGTAACAGGACTGAGTGTCTCAGCACTGCCAGTGTGTGTGTGTGTGTGTGTGTAACAGGACTGAGTGTCACAGGACTGACTGTGTGTGTGTGTGTAACAGAACTGAGTGTCTCAGCACTGACTGTGTGTATAACAGGACAGAGTGTCTCAGCACTGACTGTGTGTGTGTAACAGGACTGAGTGTCTCAACACTGACTGTGTGTGTGTGTAACAGGACTGAATGTCTCAGCACTGACTGTGTGTGTGTGTGTGTGTAACAGGACTGAGTGTCTCAACACTGACTGTGTGTGTGTGTGTGTGTGTGTGTGTAACAGGACTGAGTGTCTCAGCCCTGACTGTGTGTGTGTGTAACAGGACTGAGTGTCTCAGCACTGACTGTGTGTGTAACAGGACTGAGTGTCTCAGCACTGCCAGTGTGTGTGTGTGTAACAGGACTGAGTGTCACAGCACTGACTGTGTGTGCGTGTGTGTAACAGGACTGAGTGTCTCAGCACTGACTGTGTGTGTGTAACAGGACTGAGTGTCTCAGCACTGACTGTGTGTATAACAGGACAGAGTGTCTCAGCACTGACTGTGTGTGTGTGTAACAGGACAGAGTGCCCAGCACTGACTGTGTGTGTGTGTGTGTGTAACAGGACTGAGTGTCTGAGCACTGCCAGTGTGTGTGTGTGTGTGTGTAACAGGACTGAGTGTCTCAGCACTGACTGTGTGCGTGTGTGTCACAGGACTGTGTGTCTCAACACTGACTGTGTGTGAGTGTAACTGGACTGAGTGTCTCAACACTGACTGTGTGTGTGTGTATGTGTGTGTGCAACAGGACTGAGTGTCTCAGCACTGACTGTGTGCATGTGTGTGTAACAGGACTGAGTGTCTCAACACTGACTGTGTGTGTGTGTGTGGAACAGGACTCAGTGTCTCTGAACTGACTGTGTGTGTGTGTGTGCAACAGGACTGAGTGTCTCAGCACTGACCGTGTGTGTGTGTGTGTGTGCAACAGGACTGTGTGTCTCAGCACTGACAGTGTGTGCGTGTGTGTGTGTGCAATAGGACTGAGTGTCTCAGAACTGACTGTGTGCGTGTGTGTAACAGGACTGAGTGTCTCAGCACTGACTGTGTGTGTGTGTGTGTGTGTGTGTGTAACAGGACTGAGTGTCTCAGCACTGACTGTGTGTGTAACAGGACACAGTGTCCAGCACTGACTTTGTGTGTGTGTGTGTAACAGGACTGAGTGTCTCAGCACTGACTGTGCGTGTGTGTGTGTAACAGGACTGAGTGTCTCAGCACTGACTGTGTGTGTGTGTGTGTAACAGGACTGAGTGTCTCAGCACTGACTGTGTGTGTGTGTGTGTGTAACAGGACTGAGTGTCTCAGCACTGACTGTGTGTGTGTGTGTGTGTAACAGGACTGAGTGTCTCAGCACTGACTGTGCGTGTGTGTGTGCAACAGGACTGAGTGCCTCAGCACTGACTGTGTGTGTGTGTGTAACAGGACTGAGTGTCTCAGCACTGCCAGTTTGTGTGTGTGTGTGTGTAACAGGACTGAGTGTCTCAGCACTGACTGTGTGTGTGTGTGTGTAACAGGACTGAGTGTCTCAGCACTGACAGTGTGTGTGTGTGTGTGTGTGTAACAGGACTGAGTGTCTCAGCACTGACTGTGTGTGTAACAGGACACAGTGTCCAGCACTGACTGTGTGTGTGTGTGTAACAGGACTGAGTGTCTCAGCACTGACTGTGTGTGTGTGTGTGTAACAGGACTGAGTGTCTCAGCACTGACTGTGTGTGTGTGTGTGTGTGTGTGTGCAACAGGACTGAGTGTCTCAGAACTGACTGTGTGCGTGTGTGTAACAGGACTGAGTGTCTCAGCACTGCCAGTTTGTGTGTGTGTGTGTGTAACAGGACTGAGTGTCTCAGCACTGACTGTGTGTGTGTGTGTGTGTAACAGGACTGAGTGTCTCAGCACTGACAGTGTGTGTGTGTGTGTGTGTGTGTGTAACAGGACTGAGTGTCACAGCACTGACTGTGTGTGTGTGTGTGTAACAGGACTGAGTGCCCAGCACTGACTGTGTGTGTGTGTGTGTAACAGGACTGAGTGTCTCAACACTGACTGTGTGTGTGTGTGTGTGTGTGTGTGTGTGTAACAGGACTGAGTGTCTCAGCACTGACTGTGTGTGTGTGTAACAGGACTGAGTGTCTCAGCACTGCCAGTGTGTGTGTGTGTGTGTGTGTAACAGGACTGAGTGTCTCAGCACTGACTGTGTGTGTAACAGGACTGAATGTCTCAGCACTGACTGTGTGTGTGTGTGTGTGTAACAGGACAGAGTGCCCAGCACTGACTGTGTGTGTGTGTGTGTGTGTAACAGGAATGAGTGTCTCAACACTGACTGTGTGTGTGTGTGTGTGTGTAACAGGACTGAGTGTCTCAGCACTGACTGTGTGTGTGTGTAACAGGACTGAGTGTCTCAGCACTGACTGTGTGTGTAACAGGACTGAGTGTCTCAGCACTGCCAGTGTGTGTGTGTGTAACAGGACTGAGTGTCACAGCACTGACTGTGTGTGTGTGTAACAGGACTGAGTGTCTCAGCACTGACTGTGTGTGTGTAACAGGACTGAGTGTCTCAGCACTGACTGTGTGTATAACAGGACAGAGTGTCTCAGCACTGACTGTGTGTGTGTGTAACAGGACAGAGTGCCCAGCACTGACTGTGTGTGTGTGTGTGTGTAACAGGACTGAGTGTCTGAGCACTGCCAGTGTGTGTGTGTGTGTGTGTAACAGGACTGAGTGTCTCAGCACTGACTGTGTGCGTGTGTGTCACAGGACTGTGTGTCTCAACACTGACTGTGTGTGAGTGTAACTGGACTGAGTGTCTCAACACTGACTGTGTGTGTGTGTATGTGTGTGTGCAACAGGACTGAGTGTCTCAGCACTGACTGTGTGCATGTGTGTGTAACAGGACTGAGTGTCTCAACACTGACTGTGTGTGTGTGTGTGGAACAGGACTCAGTGTCTCTGAACTGACTGTGTGTGTGTGTGTGCAACAGGACTGAGTGTCTCAGCACTGACCGTGTGTGTGTGTGTGTGTGCAACAGGACTGTGTGTCTCAGCACTGACAGTGTGTGCGTGTGTGTGTGTGCAATAGGACTGAGTGTCTCAGAACTGACTGTGTGCGTGTGTGTAACAGGACTGAGTGTCTCAGCACTGACTGTGTGTGTGTGTGTGTGTGTGTGTGTAACAGGACTGAGTGTCTCAGCACTGACTGTGTGTGTAACAGGACACAGTGTCCAGCACTGACTTTGTGTGTGTGTGTGTAACAGGACTGAGTGTCTCAGCACTGACTGTGCGTGTGTGTGTGTAACAGGACTGAGTGTCTCAGCACTGACTGTGTGTGTGTGTGTGTAACAGGACTGAGTGTCTCAGCACTGACTGTGTGTGTGTGTGTGTGTAACAGGACTGAGTGTCTCAGCACTGACTGTGTGTGTGTGTGTGTGTAACAGGACTGAGTGTCTCAGCACTGACTGTGCGTGTGTGTGTGCAACAGGACTGAGTGCCTCAGCACTGACTGTGTGTGTGTGTGTAACAGGACTGAGTGTCTCAGCACTGCCAGTTTGTGTGTGTGTGTGTGTAACAGGACTGAGTGTCTCAGCACTGACTGTGTGTGTGTGTGTGTAACAGGACTGAGTGTCTCAGCACTGACAGTGTGTGTGTGTGTGTGTGTGTAACAGGACTGAGTGTCTCAGCACTGACTGTGTGTGTAACAGGACACAGTGTCCAGCACTGACTGTGTGTGTGTGTGTAACAGGACTGAGTGTCTCAGCACTGACTGTGTGTGTGTGTGTGTAACAGGACTGAGTGTCTCAGCACTGACTGTGTGTGTGTGTGTGTGTGTGTGTGCAACAGGACTGAGTGTCTCAGAACTGACTGTGTGCGTGTGTGTAACAGGACTGAGTGTCTCAGCACTGCCAGTTTGTGTGTGTGTGTGTGTAACAGGACTGAGTGTCTCAGCACTGACTGTGTGTGTGTGTGTGTGTAACAGGACTGAGTGTCTCAGCACTGACAGTGTGTGTGTGTGTGTGTGTGTGTGTAACAGGACTGAGTGTCACAGCACTGACTGTGTGTGTGTGTGTGTAACAGGACTGAGTGCCCAGCACTGACTGTGTGTGTGTGTGTGTAACAGGACTGAGTGTCTCAACACTGACTGTGTGTGTGTGTGTGTGTGTGTGTGTGTGTAACAGGACTGAGTGTCTCAGCACTGACTGTGTGTGTGTGTAACAGGACTGAGTGTCTCAGCACTGCCAGTGTGTGTGTGTGTGTGTGTGTAACAGGACTGAGTGTCTCAGCACTGACTGTGTGTGTAACAGGACTGAATGTCTCAGCACTGACTGTGTGTGTGTGTGTGTGTAACAGGACAGAGTGCCCAGCACTGACTGTGTGTGTGTGTGTGTGTGTAACAGGAATGAGTGTCTCAACACTGACTGTGTGTGTGTGTGTGTGTGTAACAGGACTGAGTGTCTCAGCACTGACTGTGTGTGTGTGTAACAGGACTGAGTGTCTCAGCACTGACTGTGTGTGTAACAGGACTGAGTGTCTCAGCACTGCCAGTGTGTGTGTGTGTAACAGGACTGAGTGTCACAGCACTGACTGTGTGTGTGTGTAACAGGACTGAGTGTCTCAGCACTGACTGTGTGTGTGTAACAGGACTGAGTGTCTCCACACTGACTGTGTGTATAACAGGACAGAGTGCCTCAGCACTGACTGTGTGTGTGTGTAACAGGACTGAATGTCTCAGCACTGACTGTGTGTGTGTGTGTGTAACAGGACAGAGTGCCCAGCACTGACTGTGTGTGTGTGTGTGTGTGTGTGTGTAACAGGACTGAGTGTCTGAGCACTGCCAGTGTGTGTGTGTGTGTGTGTAACAGAACTGAGTGTCTCAGCACTGACTGTGTGTGTGTGTGTGTGTGTAACAGAACTGAGTGTCTCAGCACTGACTGTGTGCGTGTGTGTAACAGGACTGAGTGTCTCAACACTGACTGTGTGTGTGTGTAACTGGACTGAGTGTCTCAACACTGACTGTGTGTGTGTGTGCAACAGGACTGAGTGTCTCAGCACTGACTGTGTGCGTGTGTGTAACAGGACTGAGTGTCTCAACACTGACTGTGTGTGTGTGTAACAGGACTGAGTGTCTCAACACTGACTGTGTGTGTGTGTGTGTGTAACAGGACTGAGTGTCCCAGCACTGACTGTGTGTGTGTGTGTGTGCAACAGGACTGAATGTCTCAGCACTGACTGTGTGTTTGTGTGTGTGTGTAATAGTACTGAGTGTCTCAACACTGACTGTGTGTGTGTGTGTGTGTGTGGAACAGGACTCAGTGTCTCTGCACTGACTGTGTGTGTGTGTGTGTGCAACAGGACTGAGTGTCTCAGCACTGACTGTGTGTGTGTGTGTGCAACAGGACTGAGTGTCTCAGCACTGACAGTGTGTGTGTGTGTGTGTGTGTTTGTGCAACAGGACTGAGTGTCTCAGCACTGACTGTGTGTGTGTGTGTGTGTGTGTGCAACAGGACTGAGTGTCTCAGCACTGACTGTGTGCGTGTGTGTAACAGGACTGAGTGTCTCAACACTGACTGAGTGTGTGTGTGTGTAACTGGACTGAGTGTCTCAAAACTGACTCTGTGTGTGTGTGTGTGCAACAAGACTGTGTGTCTCAGCACTGACTGTGTGCGTGTGTGTAACAGGACTGAGTGACTCAAGAATGACTGTGTGTGTGTGTGTGTAACAGGACTGAGTGTCTCAACACTGTCTGTGTGTGTGTGTGTGTGCAACAGGACTGAATGTCTCAGCACTGACTGTGTGTGTGTGTGTGTGCAACAGGACTGAATGTCTCAGCACTGACTGTGTGTGTGTGTGTAACAGTACTGAGTGTCTCAACACTGACTGTGTGTGTGTCTGTGTGTGTGTGTGTGTGGAACAGGACTCAGTGTCTCTGCACTGACTGTGTGTGTGCAACAGGACTGAGTGTCTCAGCACTGACTGTGTGTGTGTGTGTGTGCAACAGGACTGAGTGTCTCAGCACTGACAGTGTGTGTGTGTGTGTGCAACAGGACTGAGTGTCTCAGCACTGACTGTGTGTGTGTGTGTGTGCGCGCAACAGGACTGAGTGTCTCAGCACTGACTGTGTGTGTGTGTGTGTGTGTGTGTGTGCAACAGCACTGAGTGTCTCAGCACTGACTGTGTGTGATTGTGTGTAACAGGACTGAGTGTCTCAACACTGACTGTGTGTGTGTGTGTGTGTGTAACAGGACTCAGTGTCTCTGCACTGACTGTGTGTGTGTGTGTGTGCAACAGGACTGAGTGTCACAGCACTGACTGTGTGTGTGTGTGTGCAACAGGACTGAGTGTCTCAGCTCTGACTCTGTGTGTGTGTGTGTGCAACAGAACTCAGTGTCTCAGCACTGACTGTGTGTGTGTGTGTGTAACAGGACTGAGTGTCTCAGCACTGACTCTGTGCGTGTGTGTAACAGGATTGAGTGTCTCAGCACTGACTGTGTGATTCTGTGTAACAGGACTGAGTGTCTCAACACTGACTGTGTGTGTGTGTGTGTGTAACAGGACTGAGTGTCTCAGCACTGACTGTGTGTGTGTGTGTGTAACAGGACTGAGTGTCTCAACACTGACTGTGTGTGTGTGTGTGTAACAGGACTGAGTGTCTCAGCACTGACTGTGTGTGTGTGTGTGTGTGCAACAGGACTGAGTGTCTCAGCACTGACTGTGTGTGTGTGTGTGTGTGTGTGTGTGCACCAGGACTGAGTGTCTCAGCACTGACTGTGTGTGTAACAGGACTGAGTGTCTCAACACTGACTGTGTGTGTGGATGTGTGTAACAGGACTCAGTGTCACTGCACTGACTGTGTGTGTGTGTGTGTGTGTGTGCAACAGGACTGAGTGTCTCAGCAGTGACTGTGTGTGTGTGTGTGCAACAGGACTGAGTGTCTCAGCACTGACTGTGTGTGTGTGTGTGTGTGTGTGCAACAGGACTGAGTGTCTCAGCACTGACTGTGTGTGTGTGTAACAGGACTGAGTGTCTCAACACTGACTGTGTGTGTGTGTGTAACAGGACTGAGTGTCTGAGCACTGACGGTGTGTGTAACAGGACAGAGTGTCCAGCACTGACTGTGTGTGTGTGTGTGTAACAGGACTGAGTGTCTCAGCACTGACTGTGTGTGTGTGTAACAGGACTGAGTGTCTGAGCACTGACGGTGTGTATAACAGGACAGAGTGTCTCAGCACTGACTGTGTGTGTGTGTAACAGGACAGAGTGCCCAGCACTGACTGTGTGTGTGTGTGTGTGTAACAGGACTGAGTGTCTGAGCACTGCCAGTGTGTGTGTGTGTGTGTGTAACAGGACTGAGTGTCTCAGCACTGAATGTGTGTGTGTGTGTGTGTAACAGGACTGAGTGTCTCAGCACTGACTGTGTGCGTGTGTGTCACAGGACTGTGTGTCTCAACACTGACTGTGTGTGAGTGTAACTGGACTGAGTGTCTCAACACTGACTGTGTGTGTGTGTATGTGTGTGTGCAACAGGACTGAGTGTCTCAGCACTGACTGTGTGCATGTGTGTGTAACAGGACTGAGTGTCTCAACACTGACTGTGTGTGTGTGTGTGTGTGTGTGTAACAGGACTGAGTGTCTCAACACTGACTGTGTGTGTGTGTGTGTAACAGGACTGAGTGTCTCAGCACTGACTCTGTGTGTGTGTGTGTGTGTGGAACAGGACTCAGTGTCTCTGAACTGACTGTGTGTGTGTGTGTGCAACAGGACTGAGTGTCTCAGCACTGACCGTGTGTGTGTGTGTGTGTGCAACAGGACTGTGTGTCTCAGCACTGACAGTGTGTGTGTGTGTGTGTGTGTGTGTGCAACAGGACTGAGTGTCTCAGAACTGACTGTGTGCGTGTGTGTAACAGGACTGAGTGTCTCAGCACTGACTGTGTGTGTGTGTGTGTGTGTGTGTGTGTAACAGGACTGAGTGTCTCAGCACTGACTGTGTGTGTAACGGGACACAGTGTCCAGCACTGACTTTGTGTGTGTGTGTGTAACAGGACTGAGTGTCTCAGCACTGACTGTGCGTGTGTGTGTGTAACAGGACTGAGTGTCTCAGCACTGACTGTGTGTGTGTTTGTGTGTGTGTGTGTGTGTGTGTGCAACAGGACTGAGTGCCTCAGCACTGACTGTGTGTGTGTGTGTAACAGGACTGAGTGTCTCAGCACTGCCAGTTTGTGTGTGTGTGTGTGTAACAGGACTGAGTGTCTCAGCACTGACTGTGTGTGTGTGTGTGTAACAGGACTGAGTGTCTCAGCACTGACAGTGTGTGTGTGTGTGTGTGTAACAGGACTGAGTGTCTCAACACTGACTGTGTGTGTGTGTGTGTGTGTGTGTGTGTGTGTAACAGGACTGAGTGTCTCAGCACTGACTGTGTGTGTAACAGGACACAGTGTCCAGCACTGACTGTGTGTGTGTGTGTAACAGGACTGAGTGTCTCAGCACTGACTGTGTGTGTGTGTGTGTAACAGGACTGAGTGTCTCAGCACTGACTGTGTGTGTGTGTGTGTGTGTGTGTGTGTGTGCAACAGGACTGAGTGTCTCAGAACTGACTGTGTGCGTGTGTGTAACAGGACTGAGTGTCTCAGCACTGCCAGTTTGTGTGTGTGTGTGTGTAACAGGACTGAGTGTCTCAGCACTGACTGTGTGTGTGTGTGTGTGTAACAGGACTGAGTGTCTCAGCACTGACAGTGTGTGTGTGTGTGTGTGTGTGTGTAACAGGACTGAGTGTCACAGCACTGACTGTGTGTGTGTGTGTGTAACAGGACTGAGTGTCTCAACACTGACTGTGTGTGTGTGTGTGTGTGTGTGTGTAACAGGACTGAGTGTCTCAGCACTGACTGTGTGTGTGTGTAACAGGACTGAGTGTCTCAGCACTGCCAGTGTGTGTGTGTGTGTGTGTGTAACAGGACTGAGTGTCTCAGCACTGACTGTGTGTGTAACAGGACTGAATGTCTCAGCACTGACTGTGTGTGTGTGTGTGTGTAACAGGACAGAGTGCCCAGCACTGCCTGCGTGTGTGTGTGTGTGTGTGTAACAGGACTGAGTGTCTCAGCACTGACTGTGTGTGTGTGTAACAGGACTGAGTGTCTCAGCACTGACTGTGTGTGTAACAGGACTGAGTGTCTCAGCACTGCCAGTGTGTGTGTGTGTAACAGGACTGAGTGTCACAGCAGTGACTGTGTGTGTGTGTAACAGGACTGAGTGTCTCAGCACTGACTGTGTGTGTGTAACAGGACTGAGAGTCTCAGCACTGACTGTGTGTATAACAGGACAGAGTGCCTCAGCACTGACTGTGTGTGTGTGTAACAGGACTGAATGTCTCAGCACTGACTGTGTGTGTGTGTGTGTAACAGGACAGAGTGCCCAGCACTGACTGTGTGTGTGTGTGTGTGTAACAGGACTGAGTGTCTGAGCACTGCCAGTGTGTGTGTGTGTGTGTGCAACAGAACTGAGTGTCTCAGCACTGACTGTGTGTGTGTGTGTGTGTGTAACAGAACTGAGTGTCTCAGCACTGACTGTGTGCGTGTGTGTAACAGGACTGAGTGTCTCAACACTGACTGTGTGTGTGTGTAACTGGACTGAGTGTCTCAACACTGACTGTGTGTGTGTGTGCAACAGGACTGAGTGTCTCAGCACTGACTGTGTGCGTGTGTGTAACAGGACTGAGTGTCTCAACACTGACTGTGTGTGTGTGTAACAGGACTGAGTGTCCCAGCACTGACTGTGTGTGTGTGTGTGTGCAACAGGACTGAATGTCTCGGCACTGACTGTGTGTGTGTGTGTGTGTGTGTAATAGTACTGAGTGTCTCAACACTGACTGTGTGTGTGTGTGTGTGTGTGTGGAACAGGACTCAGTGTCTCTGCACTGACTGTGTGTGTGTGTGTGTGCAACAGGACTGAGTGTCTCAGCACTGACTGTGTGTGTGTGTGTGCAACAGGACTGAGTGTCTCAGCACTGACAGTGTGTGTGTGTGTGTGTGTGTTTGTGCAACAGGACTGAGTGTCTCAGCACTGACTGTGTGTGTGTGTGTGTGTGCAACAGGACTGAGTGTCTCAGCACTGACTGTGTGTGTGTGTGTAACAGGACTGAGTGTCTCAACACTGACTGTGTGCGTGTGTGTAACAGGACTGAGTGTCTCAACACTGACTGACTGTGTGTGTGTGTAACTGGACTGAGTGTCTCAAAACTGACTCTGTGTGTGTGTGTGTGTGCAACAAGACTGTGTGTCTCAGCACTGACTGTGTGTGTGTGTGTAACAGGACTGAGTGTCTCAACACTGACTGTGTGTGTGTGTGTGTGTAACAGGACTGAGTGTCTCAGCACTGACTGTGTGTGTGTGTGTGTGCAACAGGACTGAATGTCTCAGCACTGACTGTGTGTGTGTGTGTAACAGTACTGAGTGTCTCAACACTGACTGTGTGTGTGTCTGTGTGTGTGTGTGTGTGGAACAGGACTCAGTGTCTCTGCACTGACTGTGTGTGTGCAACAGGACTGAGTGTCTCAGCACTGACTGTGTGTGTGTGTGTGTACAACAGGACTGAGTGTCTCAGCACTGACAGTGTGTGTGTGTGTGTGTGTGTGCAACAGGACTGAGTGTCTCAGCACTGACTGTGTGTGTGTGTGTGTGCGCGCAACAGGACTGAGTGTCTCAGCACTGACTGTGTGTGTGTGTGTGTGCAACAGCACTGAGTGTCTCAGCACTGACTGTGTGTGATTGTGTGTAACAGGACTGAGTGTCTCAACACTGACTGTGTGTGTGTGTGTGTGTGTGTAACAGGACTCAGTGTCTCTGCACTGACTGTGTGTGTGTGTGTGTGCAACAGGACTGAGTGTCACAGCACTGACTGTGTGTGTGTGTGTGCAACAGGACTGAGTGTCTCAGCACTGACTGTGTGTGTGTGTGTGCAACAGGACTGAGTGTCTCAGCTCTGACTCTGGGTGTGTGTGTGTGCAACAGAACTCAGTGTCTCAGCACTGACTGTGTGTGTGTGTGTGTAACAGGACTGAGTGTCTCAGCACTGACTCTGTGCGTGTGTGTAACAGGATTGAGTGTCTCAGCACTGACTGTGTGATTCTGTGTAACAGGACTGAGTGTCTCAACACTGACTGTGTGTGTGTGTGTGTGTAACAGGACTGAGTGTCTCAGCACTGACTGTGTGTGTGTGTGTGTAACAGGACTGAGTGTCTCAACACTGACTGTGTGTGTGTGTGTGTAACAGGACTGAGTGTCTCAGCACTGACTGTGTGTGTGTGTGTGTGTGCAACAGGACTGAGTGTCTCAGCACTGACTGTGTGTGTGTGTGTGTGTGTGTGTGTGTGTGCACCAGGACTGAGTGTCTCAGCACTGACTGTGTGTGTAACAGGACTGAGTGTCTCAACACTGACTGTGTGTGTGGGTGTGTGTAACAGGACTCAGTGTCACTGCACTGACTGTGTGTGTGTGTGTGTGTGCAACAGGACTGAGTGTCTCAGCACTGACTGTGTGTGTGTGTGTGCAACAGGACTGAGTGTCTCAGCACTGACTGTGTGTGTGTGTGTGTGTGTGTGTGCAACAGGACTGAGTGTCTCAGCACTGACTGTGTGTGTGTGTAACAGGACTGAGTGTCTCAACACTGACTGTGTGTGTGTGTGTGTGTGTGTAACAGGACTGAGTGTCTGAGCACTGACGGTGTGTGTAACAGGACAGAGTGTCCAGCACTGACTGTGTGTGTGTGTGTGTAACAGGACTGAGTGTCTCAGCACTGACTGTGTGTGTGTGTAACAGGACTGAGTGTCTCAGCACTGACTGTGTCTGTGTGTGTGTGTGTGTGTGTGCAACAGGACTGAGTGTCTCAGAACTGACTGTGTGCGTGTGTGTAACAGGACTGAGTGTCTCAGCACTGACTGTGTGTGTGTGTGTGTGTGTGTGTGTAACAGGACTGAGTGTCTCAGCACTGCCAGTGTGTGTGTGTGTGTGTGTGTAACAGGACTGAGTGTCTCAGCACTGACTGTGTGTGTGTGTGTGTGTAACAGGACTGAGTGTCTCAGCACTGCCAGTGTGTGTGTGTGTGTGTGTGTAACAGGACTGAGTGTCTCAACACTGACTGTGTGTGTGTGTGTGTGTGTGTGTGTGTAACAGGACTGAGTGTCTCAGCACTGACTGTGTGTGTGTGTGTGTGTGTGTAACAGGACTGAGTGTCTCAGCACTGACTGTGTGTGTGTGTAACAGGACTGAGTGTCTCAGCACTGACTGTGTGTGTGTAACAGGACTGAGTGTCTCAGCACTGCCAGTGTGTGTGTGTGTGTGTGTGTAACAGGAATGAGTGTCACAGCACTGACTGTGTGTGTGTGTGTGTGTAACAGGACTGAGTGCCCAGCACTGACTGTGTGTGTGTGTGTAACAGGACAGAGTGTCTCAGCACTGACTGTGTGTGTGTGTAACAGGACTGAATGTCTCAGCACTGACTGTGTGTGTGTGTGTGTAACAGGACAGAGTGCCCAGCACTGACTGTGTGTGTGTGTGTGTAACAGGACTGAGTCTCTCAACACTGACTGTGTGTGTGTGTGTGTGTGTGTGTGTAACAGGACTGAGTGTCTCAGCACTGACTGTGTTTGTGTGTGTGCAACAGGACTGAGTGTCTCAGCACTGACTGTGTGTGTGTGTGTGTGTGTGTGTGCAACAGGACTGAGTGTCTCAGCACTGACTGTGTGTGTGTGTAACAGGACTGAGTGTCTCAGCACTGACTGTGTGTGTGTGTGTAACAGGACTGAGTGTCTCAGCACTGACTGTGTGTGTGTGTGCAACAGGACAGTGTGTCTCTGCACTGACTGTGTGTGTGTGTGTTACAGGACTGAGTGTCTCAACGCTGACTGTGTGTGTGTGTAACATACTGAGTGTCCCGGCACTGACTGTGTGTGTGTGTGTGTGACAGGACTGAGTGCCTCTGCACTGACTGTGTGTGTGTGTGTAACAGGACTGAGTGTCTCAGCACTGACTGTGTGTAACAGGACTGAGTGTCTCAGCACTGACTGTGTGTGTATGTGTGTGCAACAGGACTGAGTGTCTCAGCACTGACTCTGTGTGTGTGTGTGTGTTTGGAACAGGACTGAGTGTCTCAGCACTGCCAGTTTGTGTGTGTGTGTGTCTCAGCACTGACTGTGTGTGTGTGTGTGTGCAACAGCACTGAGTGTCTCAGCACTGACTGTGTGTATGTCTGTGTGTAACAGAACGGAGTGTCTCAGCACTGACTGTGTGTGTATGTGTGTGCAACAGGACTGAGTGTCTCAGCACTGACTCTGTGTGTGTGTGTGTGTGTGTGTGTGTTTGGAACAGAACTGAGTGTCTCAGCACTGCCAGTTTGTGTGTGTGTGTGTCTCAGCACTGACTGTGTGTGTGTGTGTGTGCAACAGCACTGAGTGTCTCAGCACTGACTGTGTGTGTGTGTGTGTGCGTGTGCAACAGGACTGAGTGTCACAGCACTGACTGTGTGTGTGTGTAACAGGACTGAGTGTCTCAGCACTGCCAGTTTGTGTGTGTGTGTGTGTAACAGGACTGAGTGTCTCAGCAATGACTGTGTGTGTGTGCGTGTGTGTGTGTAACAGGACAGAGTGCCCAGCACTGACTGTGTGTGTGTGTGTAACAGGACTGAGTGTCTCAGCACTGACTGTGTGTGTGTAACAGGACTGAGTGTCTCAGCACTGACTGTGTGTATAACAGGACAGAGTGTCCAGCACTGACTGTGTGTGTGTGTGTGTAACAGGACTGAGTGTCTCAGCACTGACTGTGTGTGTGTGTGTGTAACAGGACAGAGTGTCTCAGCACTGACTGTGTGTGTGTGTGTGTGTGTGTGTGTGTGTGCAACAGGACTGAGTGTCTCAGAACTGATTGTGTGCGTGTGTGTGTGTGTGTGTGTAACAGGACTGAGTGCCTCAGCACTGACTGTGTGTGTGTGTGTAACAGGACTGAGTGTCTCAGCACTGACTGTGTGTGTGTGTGTGTGTGTGTGTGTGTGCAACAGGACTGAGTGTCTCAGAACTGATTGTGTGCGTGTGTGTGTGCATGTGTGTAACAGGACTGAGTGTCTCAGCACTGACTGTGTGCGTAACAGGACAGAGGGTCCAGCACTGAGTGTGTGTGTGTGTGTAACAGGACTGAGTGTCTCAACACTGACTGTGTGTGTGTGTGTGTGTGTGTGTGTAACAGGACTGAGTGTCTCAGCACTGACTGTGTGCGTAACAGGACAGAGTGTCCAGCCCTGACTGTGTGTGTGTGTGTAACAGGACTGAGTGTCTCAACACTGACGTGTGTGTGTGTGTGTGTGTGTGTGTAACAGGACTGAGTGTCTCAGAACTGACTGTGTGCGTGTGTGTAACAGGACTGAGTGTCTCAGCACTGCCAGTTTGTGTGTGTGTGTGTGTGTAACAGGACTGAGTGTCTCAACACTGACTGTGTGTGTGTGTGTGTGTGTGTGTACCAGGACTGAGTGTCTCAGCACTGACTGTGTGTGTGTGTAACAGGACTGAGTGTCTCAGCACTGACTGTGTGTGTGTAACAGGACTGAGTGTCTCAGCACTGCCAGTGTGTGTGTGTGTGTGTGTAACAGGACTGAGTGTCACAGGACTGACTGTGTGTGTGTGTGTGTAACAGGACTGAGTGTCTCAGCACTGACTGTGTGTATAACAGGACAGAGTGTCTCAGCACTGACTGTGTGTGTGTGTAACAGGACTGAATGTCTCACCACTGACTATGTGTGTGTGTGTGTGTAACAGGACAGAGTGCCCAGCACTGACTGTGTGTGTGTGTGTGTGCAACAGGACTGAGTGTCTCAGCACTGACTGTGTGTGTAACAGGACTGAGTGTCACAGCACTGACTGTGTGTGTGTGTGTAACAGGACTGAGTGTCACAGCACTGACTATGTGTGCGTGTGTGTAACAGGACTGAGTGTCTCAGCACTGACTGTGTGTGTGTGTGTGTAACAGGACTGAGTGTCTCAGCACTGACTGTGTGTGTGTAACAGGACTGAGTGTCTCAGCACTGACTGTGTGTATAACAGGACAGAGTGTCTCAGCACTGACTGTGTGTGTGTGTAACAGGACTGAATGTCTCAGCACTGACTGTGTGTGTGTGTGTGTAACAGGACAGAGTGCCCAGCACTGACTGTGTGTGTGTGTGTAACAGGACAGAGTGCCCAGCACTGACTGTGTGTGTGTGTGTGTGTAACAGGACTGAGTGTCTGAGCACTGCCAGTGTGTGTGTGTGTGTAACAGGACTGAGTGTCTCAGCACTGACTGTGTGTGTGTGTGTGTAACAGGACTGAGAGTCTCAGCACTGACTGTGTGCGTGTGTGTAACAGGACTGAGTGTCTCAACACTGACTGTGTGTGTGTGTAACTGGACTGAGTGTCTCAACACTGACTGTGTGTGTGTGTGCAACAGGACTGAGTGTCTCAACACTGACTGTGTGTGTGTGTAACTGGACTGAGTGTCTCAACACTGACTGTGTGTGTGTGTGCAACAGGACTGAGTGTCTCAGCACTGACTGTGTGCGTGTGTGTAACAGGACTGAGTGTCTCAACACTGACTGTGTGTGTGTGTGTGTAACAGGACTGAGTGTCTCAACACTGACTGTGTGTGTGTGTGTGTGTAACAGGACTGAGTGTCCCAGCACTGACTGTGTGTGTGTGTGTGTGCAACAGGACTGAATGTCTCAGCACTGAATGTGTGTGTGTGTGTGTGTAATAGTACTGAGTGTCTCAACACTGACTGTGTGTGTGTGTGTGTGTGGAACAGGACTCAGTGTCTCTGCACTGACTGTGTGTGTGTGTGTGTGTGCAACAGGACTGAGTGTCTCAGCACTGACTGTGTGTGTGTGTGTGTGCAACAGGACTGAGTGTCTCAGCACTGACAGTGTGTGTGTGTGTGTGTGTGTTTGTGCAACAGGACTGAGTGTCTCAGCACTGACTGTGTGTGTGTGTGTGTGCAACAGGACTGAGTGTCTCAGCACTGACTGTGTGTGTGTGTGTGTGTGTGTGTGCAACAGGACTGAGTGTCTCAGCACTGACTGTGTGTGTGTGTGTAACAGGACTGAGTGTCTCAACACTGACTGTGTGCGTGTGTGTAACAGGACTGAGTGTCTCAACACTGACTGTGTGTGTGTATGTGTGTGTAACTGGACTGAGTGTCTCAACACTGACTCTGTGTGTGTGTGTGTGTGTGCAACAGGACTGTGTGTCTCAGCACTGGCTGTGTGCGTGTGTGTAACAGGACTGAGTGACTCAAGAATGACTGTGTGTGTGTGTGTGTAACAGGACTGAGTGTCTCAACACTGACTGTGTGTGTGTAACAGGACAGAGTGTCCAGCACTGACTGTGTGTGTGTGTGTAACAGGACTGAGTGTCTCAACACTGACTCTGTGTGTGTGTGTGTGTGTGTGTGTGTAACAGGACTGAGTGTCTCAGCACTGACTGTGTGTGTGTAACAGGAGTGAGTGTCTCAGCACTGACTGTGTGTATAACAGGACAGAGTGTCCAGCACTGACTGTGTGTGTGTGTGTGTAACAGGACTGAGTGTCTCAGCACTGACTGTGTGTGTGTGTGTGTAACAGGACTGAGTGTCTCAGCACTGACTGTGTGTGTGTGTGTGTGTGCAACAGGACTGAGTGTCTCAGAACTGATTGTGTGCGTGTGTGTGTGTGTGTGTGTAACAGGACTGAGTGCCTCAGCACTGACTGTGTGTGTGTGTGTGTAACAGGACTGAGTGTCTCAGCACTGACTGTGTGTGTGTGTGTGTGCGTGTGTGCAACAGGACTGAGTGTCTCAGAACTGATTGTGTGCGTGTGTGTGTGCATGTGTGTAACAGGACTGAGTGTCTCAGCACTGACTGTGTGCGTAACAGGACAGAGTGTCCAGCACTGACTGTGTGTGTGTGTGTAACAGGACTGAGTGTCTCAACACTGACTCTGTGTGTGTGTGTGTGTGTGTGTGTAACAGGACTGAGTGTCTCAGCACTGACTGTGTGCGTAACAGGACAGAGTGTCCAGCACTGACTGTGTGTGTGTGTGTAACAGGACTGAGTGTCTCAACACTGACTCTGTGTGTGTGTGTGTGTGTGTGTGTGTAACAGGACTGAGTGTCTCAACACTGACTGTGTGTGTGTGTGTGTGTGTGTGTGTTTGTGTAACAGGACTGAGTGTCTCAGAACTGACTGTGTGCGTGTGTGTAACAGGACTGAGTGTCTCAGCACTGCCAGTTTGTGTGTTTGTGTGTGTAACAGGACTGAGTGTCTCAACACTGACTGTGTGTGTGTGTGTGTGTGTGTGTGTACCAGGACTGAGTGTCTCAGCACTGACTGTGTGTGTGTGTAACAGGACTGAGTGTCTCAGCACTGACTGTGTGTGTGTGTAACAGGACTGAGTGTCTCAGCACTGACTGTGTGTATAACAGGACAGAGTGTCTCAACACTAACTGTGTGTGTGTGTGTGTAACAGGACTGAATGTCTCACCACTGACTGTGTGTGTGTGTGTGTAACAGGACAGAGTGCCCAGCACTGACTGTGTGTGTGTGTGTGTGTAACAGGACTGAGTGTCTCAGCACTGACTGTGTGTGTAACAGGACTGAGTGTCTCAGCACTGCCAGTGTGTGTGTGTGTAACAGGACTGAGTGTCACAGCACTGACTGTGTGTGCGTGTGTGTAACAGGACTGAGTGTCTCAGTACTGACTGTGTGTATAACAGGACAGAGTGTCTCAGCACTGACTGTGTGTGTGTGTAACAGGACTGAATGCCTCAGCACTGACTGTGTGTGTGTGTGTAACAGGACAGAGTGCCCAACACTTTGTGTGTGTGTGTGTGTAACAGGACTGAGTGTCGCAGCACTGACTGTGTGTATAACAGGACAGAGTGTCTCAGCACTGACTGTGTGTGTGTGTAACAGGACAGAGTGCCCAGCACTGACTGTGTGTGTGTGTGTAATAGGACTGAGTGCCCAGCACTGACTGTGTGTGTGTGTGTGTGTAACAGGACTGAGTGTCTGAGCACTGCCAGTGTGTGTGTGTAACAGGACTGAGTGTCTCAGCACTGACTGTGTGTGTGTGTGTGTGTAACAGGACTGAGAGTCTCCGCACTGACTGTGTGCGTGTGTGTAACAGGACTGAGTGTCTCAACACTGACTGTGTGTGTGTGTAACTGGACTGAGTGTCTCAACACTGACTGTGTGTGTGTGTGTAACAGGACTGAGTGTCTCAGCACTGACTGTGTGTGTGTGTGTGTGTAACAGGACTGAGAGTCTCAGCACTGACTGTGTGCGTGTGTGTAACAGGACTGAGTGTCTCAACACTGACTGTGTGTGTGTGTAACTGGACTGAGTGTCTCAACACTGACTGTGTGTGTGTGAGCAACAGGACTGAGTGTCTCAACACTGACTGTGTGCGTGTGTGTAACAGGACTGAGTGTCTCAACACTGACTGTGTGTGTGTGTAACTGGACTGAGTGTCTCAACACTGACTGTGTGTGTGTGTGCAACAGGACTGAGTGTCTCAGCACTGACTGTGTGCGTGTGTGTAACAGGACTGAGTGTCTCAACACTGACTGTGTGTGTGTGTGTGTAACAGGACTGAGTGTCTCAACACTGACTGTGTGTGTGTGTGTGTGTAACAGGACTGAGTGTCCCAGCACTGACTGTGTGTGTGTGTGTGTGCAACAGGACTGAATGTCTCAGCACTGACTGTGTGTGTGTGTGTGTGTGTAATAGTACTGAGTGTCTCAACACTGACTGTGTGTGTGTGTGTGTGTGGAACAGGACTCAGTGTCTCTGCACTGACTGTGTGTGTGTGTGTGTGTGCAACAGGACTGAGTGTCTCAGCACTAACTGTGTGTGTGTGTGTGTGCAACAGGACTGAGTGTCTCAGCACTGACAGTGTGTGTGTGTGTGTGTGTGTTTGTGCAAAAGGACTGAGTGTCTCAGCACTGACTGTGGGTGTGTGTGTGTGCAACAGGACTGAGTGTCTCAGCACTGACTGTGAGTGTGTGTGTGTGTGTGTGTGCAACAGGACTGAGTGTCTCAGCACTGACTGTGTGTGTGTGTGTAACAGGACTGAGTGTCTCAACACTGACTGTGTGCGTGTGTGTAACAGGACTGAGTGTCTCAACACTGACTGTGTGTGTGTGTGTGTAACTGGACTGAGTGTCTCAACACTGACTCTGTGTGTGTGTGTGTGTGTGCAACAGGACTGTGTGTCTCAGCACTGGCTGTGTGCGTGTGTGTAACAGGACTGAGTGACTCAAGAATGACTGTGTGTGTGTGTGTGTAACAGGACTGAGTGTCTCAACACTGACTGTGTGTGTGTGTGTGTGTAACAGGACTGAGTGTCTCAACACTGACTGTGTGTGTGTGTGTGTGTGTAACAGGACTGAGTGTCTCAGCACTGACTGTGTGTGTGTGTGTGTGCAACAGGACTGAATGTCTCAGCACTGACTGTGTGTGTGTGTGTGCAACAGGACTGAGTGTCTCAGCACTGACTGTGTGTGTGTGTGCAACAGGACTGAGTGTCTCAGCTCTGACTCTGTGTGTGTGTGTGTGTGCAACAGAACTCAGTGTCTCAGCACTGACTGTGTGTGTGTGTAACAGGACTGAGTGTCTCAACACTGACTGTGTGTGTGTAACAGGACTGAGTGTCTCAGCACTGACTGTGTGTATAACAGGACAGAGTGTCTCAGCACTGACTGTGTGTGTGTGTAACAGGACTGAATGTCTCAGCACTGACTGTGTGTGTCTGTGTAACAGGACAGAGTGCCCAGCACTTACTGTGTGTGTGTGTGTGTAACAGGACTGAGTGTCTCAGCACTGACTGTGTGTGTGTAACAGGACTGAGTGTCTCAGCACTGACTGTGTGTATAACAGGACAGAGTGCCTCAGCACTGACTGTGTGTGTGTGTAACAGGACTGAATGTCTCAGCACTGACTGTGTGTGTGTGTGTGTGTAACAGGACAGAGTGCCCAGCACTGACTGTGTGTGTGTGTGTGTGTGTGTAACAGGACAGAGTGCCCAGCACTGACTGTGTGTGTGTGTGTGTGTAACAGGACTGAATGTCTGAGCACTGCCAGTGTGTGTGTGTGTGTAACAGGACTGAGTGTCTCAGCACTGACTGTGTGTGTGTGTGTGTGTAACAGGACTGAGTGTCTCAGCACTGACTGTGTGCGTGTGTGTAACAGGACTGAGTGTCTCAACACTGACTGTGTGTGTGTGTAACTGGACTGAGTGTCTCAACACTGACTGTGTGTGTGTGTGCAACAGGACTGAGTGTCTCAGCACTGACTGTGTGCGTGTGTGTAACAGGACTGAGTGTCTCAACACTGACTGTGTGTGTGTGTGTGTAACAGGACTGAGTGTCCCAGCACTGACTGTGTGTGTGTGTGTGTGCAACAGGACTGAATGTCTCAGCACTGACTGTGTGTATAACAGGACAGAGTGTCCAGCACTGACTGTGTGTGTGTGTGTGTAACAGGACTGAGTGTCTCAGCACTGACTGTGTGTGTGTGTGTGTAACAGGACTGAGTGTCTCAGCACTGACTGTGTGTGTGTGTGTGTGTGTGTGTGTGTGCAACAGGACTGAGTGTCTCAGAACTGATTGTGTGCGTGTGTGTGTAACAGGACTGAGTGCCTCAGCACTGACTGTGTGTGTGTGTGTGTAACAGGACTGAGTGTCTCAGCACTGACTGTGTGTGTGTGTGTGTGCGTGTGTGCAACAGGACTGAGTGTCTCAGAACTGATTGTGTGCGTGTGTGTGTGCATGTGTGTAACAGGACTGAGTGTCTCAGCACTGACTGTGTGCGTAACAGGACAGAGTGTCCAGCACTGACTGTGTGTGTGTGTGTAACAGGACTGAGTGTCTCAACACTGACTCTGTGTGTGTGTGTGTGTGTGTGTGTGTGTAACAGGACTGAGTGTCTCAGCACTGACTGTGTGCGTAACAGGACAGAGTGTCCAGCACTGACTGTGTGTGTGTGTGTAACAGGACTGAGTGTCTCAACACTGACTGTGTGTGTGTGTGTGTGTGTGTGTGTGTGTGTGTAACAGGACTGAGTGTCTCAGCACTGCCAGTTTGTGTGTTTGTGTGTGTAACAGGACTGAGTGTCTCAACACTGACTGTGTGTGTGTGTGTGTGTGTGTGTGTGTACCAGGACTGAGTGTCTCAGCACTGACTGTGTGTATAACAGGACAGAGTGTCTCAACACTGACTGTGTGTGTGTGTGTGTAACAGGACTGAATGTCTCACCACTGACTGTGTGTGTGTGTGTGTAACAGGACAGAGTGCCCAGCACTGACTGTGTGTGTGTGTGTGTGTGTAACAGGACTGAGTGTCTCAGCACTGACTGTGTGTGTAACAGGACTGAGTGTCTCAGCACTGCCAGTGTGTGTGTGTGTAACAGGACTGAGTGTCACAGCACTGACTGTGTGTGCGTGTGTGTAACAGGACTGAGTGTCTCAGTACTGACTGTGTGTATAACAGGACAGAGTGTCTCAGCACTGACTGTGTGTGTGTGTAACAGGACTGAATGTCTCAGCACTGACTGTGTGTGTGTGTGTAACAGGACAGAGTGCCCAACACTTACTGTGTGTGTGTGTGTGTGTAACAGGACTGAGTGTCGCAGCACTGACTGTGTGTATAACAGGACAGAGTGTCTCAGCACTGACTGTGTGTGTGTGTAACAGGACTGAATGTCTCAGCACTGACTGTGTGTGTGTGTGTGTAACAGGACAGAGTGCCCAGCACTGACTGTGTGTGTGTGTGTAATAGGACAGAGTGCCCAGCACTGACTGTGTGTGTGTGTGTGTGTAACAGGACTGAGTGTCTGAGCACTGCCAGTGTGTGTGTGTAACAGGACTGAGTGTCTCAGCACTGACTGTGTGTGTGTGTGTGTGTAACAGGACTGAGAGTCTCAGCACTGACTGTGTGCGTGTGTGTAACAGGACTGAGTGTCTCAACACTGACTGTGTGTGTGTGTAACTGGACTGAGTGTCTCAACACTGACTGTGTGTGTGTGTGTAACAGGACTGAGTGTCTCAGCACTGACTGTGTGTGTGTGTGTGTGTAACAGGACTGAGAGTCTCAGCACTGACTGTGTGCGTGTGTGTAACAGGACTGAGTGTCTCAACACTGACTGTGTGTGTGTGTGTGTGTAACAGGACTGAGTGTCCCAGCACTGACTGTGTGTGTGTGTGTGTGCAACAGGACTGAATGTCTCAGCACTGACTGTGTGTGTGTGTGTGTGTAATAGTACTGAGTGTCTCAACACTGACTGTGTGTGTGTGTGTGTGTGGAACAGGACTCAGTGTCTCTGCACTGACTGTGTGTGTGTGTGTGTGTGCAACAGGACTGAGTGTCTCAGCACTAACTGTGTGTGTGTGTGTGTGCAACAGGACTGAGTGTCTCAGCACTGACAGTGTGTGTGTGTGTGTGTGTGTGTTTGTGCAAAAGGACTGAGTGTCTCAGCACTGACTGTGTGTGTGTGTGTGTGCAACAGGACTGAGTGTCTCAGCACTGACTGTGTGCGTGTGTGTAACAGGACTGAGTGTCTCAACACTGACTGTGTGTGTGTGTGTGTAACAGGACTGAGTGTCTCAACACTGACTGTGTGTGTGTGTGTGTGTAACAGGACTGAGTGTCCCAGCACTGACTGTGTGTGTGTGTGTGTGCAACAGGACTGAATGTCTCAGCACTGACTGTGTGTGTGTGTGTGTGTAATAGTACTGAGTGTCTCAACACTGACTGTGTGTGTGTGTGTGTGTGGAACAGGACTCAGTGTCTCTGCACTGACTGTGTGTGTGTGTGTGTGTGCAACAGGACTGAGTGTCTCAGCACTAACTGTGTGTGTGTGTGTGTGCAACAGGACTGAGTGTCTCAGCACTGACTGTGTGTGTGTAACAGGAGTGAGTGTCTCAGCACTGACTGTGTGTATAACAGGACAGAGTGTCCAGCACTGACTGTGTGTGTGTGTGTGTAACAGGACTGAGTGTCTCAGCACTGACTGTGTGTGTGTGTGTGTAACAGGACTGAGTGTCTCAGCACTGACTGTGTGTGTATGTGTGTGTGCAACAGGACTGAGTGTCTCAGAACTGATTGTGTGCGTGTGTGTGTGTGTGTGTGTAACAGGACTGAGTGTCTCAGCACTGATTGTGTGCGTGTGTGTGTGTGTGTGTGTAACAGGACTGAGTGCCTCAGCACTGACTGTGTGTGTGTGTGTGTAACAGGACTGAGTGTCTCAGCACTGACTGTGTGTGTGTGTGTGTGCGTGTGTGGAACAGGACTGAGTGTCTCAGAACTGATTGTGTGCGTGTGTGTGTGCATGTGTGTAACAGGACTGAGTGTCTCAGCACTGACTGTGTGCGTAACAGGACAGAGTGTCCAGCACTGACTGTGTGTGTGTGTGTAACAGGACTGAGTGTCTCAACACTGACTCTGTGTGTGTGTGTGTGTGTGTGTGTAACAGGACTGAGTGTCTCAGCACTGACTGTGTGCGTAACAGGACAGAGTGTCCAGCACTGACTGTGTGTGTGTGTGTAACAGGACTGAGTGTCTCAACACTGACTGTGTGTGTGTGTGTGTGTGTGTGTGTTTGTGTAACAGGACTGAGTGTCTCAGAACTGACTGTGTGCGTGTGTGTAACAGGACTGAGTGTCTCAGCACTGCCAGTTTGTGTGTTTGTGTGTGTAACAGGACTGAGTGTCTCAACACTGACTGTGTGTGTGTGTGTGTGTGTGTGTGTACCAGGACTGAGTGTCTCAGCACTGACTGTGTGTGTGTGTAACAGGACTGAGTGTCTCAGCACTGAGTGTGTGTGTGTGTAACAGGACTGAGTGTCTCAGCACTGACTGTGTGTATAACAGGACAGAGTGTCTCAACACTGACTGTGTGTGTGTGTGTGTAACAGGACTGAATGTCTCACCACTGACTGTGTGTGTGTGTGTGTAACAGGACAGAGTGCCCAGCACTGACTGTGTGTGTGTGTGTGTGTAACAGGACTGAGTGTCTCAGCACTGACTGTGTGTGTAACAGGACTGAGTGTCTCAGCACTGCCAGTGTGTGTGTGTGTAACAGGACTGAGTGTCACAGCACTGACTGTGTGTGCGTGTGTGTAACAGGACTGAGTGTCTCAGTACTGACTGTGTGTATAACAGGACAGAGTGTCTCAGCACTGACTGTGTGTGTGTGTAACAGGACTGAATGCCTCAGCACTGACTGTGTGTGTGTGTGTAACAGGACAGAGTGCCCAACACTTTGTGTGTGTGTGTGTGTAACAGGACTGAGTGTCGCAGCACTGACTGTGTGTATAACAGGACAGAGTGTCTCAGCACTGACTGTGTGTGTGTGTAACAGGACAGAGTGCCCAGCACTGACTGTGTGTGTGTGTGTAATAGGACTGAGTGCCCAGCACTGACTGTGTGTGTGTGTAACAGGACTGAGTGTCTGAGCACTGCCAGTGTGTGTGTGTAACAGGACTGAGTGTCTCAGCACTGACTGTGTGTGTGTGTGTGTGTGTAACAGGACTGAGAGTCTCCGCACTGACTGTGTGCGTGTGTGTAACAGGACTGAGTGTCTCAACACTGACTGTGTGTGTGTGTAACTGGACTGAGTGTCTCAACACTGACTGTGTGTGTGTGTGTAACAGGACTGAGTGTCTCAGCACTGACTGTGTGTGTGTGTGTGTGTAACAGGACTGAGAGTCTCAGCACTGACTGTGTGCGTGTGTGTAACAGGACTGAGTGTCTCAACACTGACTGTGTGTGTGTGTAACTGGACTGAGTGTCTCAACACTGACTGTGTGTGTGTGAGCAACAGGACTGAGTGTCTCAACACTGACTGTGTGCGTGTGTGTAACAGGACTGAGTGTCTCAACACTGACTGTGTGTGTGTGTAACTGGACTGAGTGTCTCAACACTGACTGTGTGTGTGTGTGCAACAGGACTGAGTGTCTCAGCACTGACTGTGTGCGTGTGTGTAACAGGACTGAGTGTCTCAACACTGACTGTGTGTGTGTGTGTGTAACAGGACTGAGTGTCTCAACACTGACTGTGTGTGTGTGTGTGTGTAACAGGACTGAGTGTCCCAGCACTGACTGTGTGTGTGTGTGTGTGCAACAGGACTGAATGTCTCAGCACTGACTGTGTGTGTGTGTGTGTGTGTGTAATAGTACTGAGTGTCTCAACACTGACTGTGTGTGTGTGTGTGTGTGGAACAGGACTCAGTGTCTCTGCACTGACTGTGTGTGTGTGTGTGTGTGCAACAGGACTGAGTGTCTCAGCACTAACTGTGTGTGTGTGTGTGTGCAACAGGACTGAGTGTCTCAGCACTGACAGTGTGTGTGTGTGTGTGTGTGTTTGTGCAAAAGGACTGAGTGTCTCAGCACTGACTGTGTGTGTGTGTGTGTGCAACAGGACTGAGTGTCTCAGCACTGACTGTGAGTGTGTGTGTGTGTGTGTGTGCAACAGGACTGAGTGTCTCAGCACTGACTGTGTGTGTGTGTGTAACAGGACTGAGTGTCTCAACACTGACTGTGTGCGTGTGTGTAACAGGACTGAGTGTCTCAACACTGACTGTGTGTGTGTGTGTGTAACTGGACTGAGTGTCTCAACACTGACTCTGTGTGTGTGTGTGTGTGTGTGTGCAACAGGACTGTGTGTCTCAGCACTGGCTGTGTGCGTGTGTGTAACAGGACTGAGTGACTCAAGAATGACTGTGTGTGTGTGTGTGTAACAGGACTGAGTGTCTCAACACTGACTGTGTGTGTGTGTGTGTGTAACAGGACTGAGTGTCTCAACACTGACTGTGTGTGTGTGTGTGTGTGTAACAGGACTGAGTGTCTCAGCACTGACTGTGTGTGTGTGTGTGTGCAACAGGACTGAATGTCTCAGCACTGACTGTGTGTGTGTGTGTGCAACAGGACTGAGTGTCTCAGCACTGACTGTGTGTGTGTGTGCAACAGGACTGAGTGTCTCAGCTCTGACTCTGTGTGTGTGTGTGTGTGCAACAGAACTCAGTGTCTCAGCACTGACTGTGTGTGTGTGTGTGTGTGTAACAGGACTGAGTGTCTCAACACTGACTGTGTGTGTGTAACAGGACTGAGTGTCTCAGCACTGACTGTGTGTATAACAGGACAGAGTGTCTCAGCACTGACTGTGTGTGTGTGTAACAGGACTGAATGTCTCAGCACTGACTGTGTGTGTCTGTGTAACAGGACAGAGTGCCCAGCACTTACTGTGTGTGTGTGTGTGTAACAGGACTGAGTGTCTCAGCACTGACTGTGTGTGTGTAACAGGACTGAGTGTCTCAGCACTGACTGTGTGTATAACAGGACAGAGTGCCTCAGCACTGACTGTGTGTGTGTGTAACAGGACTGAATGTCTCAGCACTGACTGTGTGTGTGTGTGTGTAACAGGACAGAGTGCCCAGCACTGACTGTGTGTGTGTGTGTGTGTGTGTAACAGGACAGAGTGCCCAGCACTGACTGTGTGTGTGTGTGTGTGTAACAGGACTGAGTGTCTGAGCACTGCCAGTGTGTGTGTGTGTGTAACAGGACTGAGTGTCTCAGCACTGACTGTGTGTGTGTGTGTGTGTAACAGGACTGAGTGTCTCAGCACTGACTGTGTGCGTGTGTGTAACAGGACTGAGTGTCTCAACACTGACTGTGTGTGTGTGTAACTGGACTGAGTGTCTCAACACTGACTGTGTGTGTGTGTGCAACAGGACTGAGTGTCTCAGCACTGACTGTGTGCGTGTGTGTAACAGGACTGAGTGTCTCAACACTGACTGTGTGTGTGTGTGTGTAACAGGACTGAGTGTCTCAACACTGACTGTGTGTGTGTGTGTGTGTAACAGGACTGAGTGTCCCAGCACTGACTGTGTGTGTGTGTGTGTGCAACAGGACTGAATGTCTCAGCACTGACTGTGTGTATAACAGGACAGAGTGTCCAGCACTGACTGTGTGTGTGTGTGTGTAACAGGACTGAGTGTCTCAGCACTGACTGTGTGTGTGTGTGTGTAACAGGACTGAGTGTCTCAGCACTGACTGTGTGTGTGTGTGTGTGTGTGTGTGTGTGTGTGCAACAGGACTGAGTGTCTCAGAACTGATTGTGTGCGTGTGTGTGTGTGTGTGTGTAACAGGACTGAGTGCCTCAGCACTGACTGTGTGTGTGTGTGTGTAACAGGACTGAGTGTCTCAGCACTGACTGTGTGTGTGTGTGTGTGTGTGTGTGCAACAGGACTGAGTGTCTCAGAACTGATTGTGTGCGTGTGTGTGTGCATGTGTGTAACAGGACTGAGTGTCTCAGCACTGACTGTGTGCGTAACAGGACAGAGTGTCCAGCACTGACTGTGTGTGTGTGTGTAACAGGACTGAGTGTCTCAACACTGACTCTGTGTGTGTGTGTGTGTGTGTGTGTGTGTGTGTGTAACAGGACTGAGTGTCTCAGCACTGACTGTGTGCGTAACAGGACAGAGTGTCCAGCACTGACTGTGTGTGTGTGTGTAACAGGACTGAGTGTCTCAACACTGACTGTGTGTGTGTGTGTGTGTGTGTGTGTGTGTGTGTGTAACAGGACTGAGTGTCTCAGCACTGCCAGTTTGTGTGTTTGTGTGTGTAACAGGACTGAGTGTCTCAACACTGACTGTGTGTGTGTGTGTGTGTGTGTGTGTGTGTGTACCAGGACTGAGTGTCTCAGCACTGACTGTGTGTGTGTGTAACAGGACTGAGTGTCTCAGCACTGACTGTGTGTGTGTAACAGGACTGAGTGTCTCAGCACTGCCAGTGTGTGTGTGTGTGTGTGTGTAACAGGACTGAGTGTCTCAGCACTGACTGTGTGTATAACAGGACAGAGTGTCTCAACACTGACTGTGTGTGTGTGTGTGTAACAGGACTGAATGTCTCACCACTGACTGTGTGTGTGTGTGTGTAACAGGACAGAGTGCCCAGCACTGACTGTGTGTGTGTGTGTGTGTAACAGGACTGAGTGTCTCAGCACTGACTGTGTGTGTAACAGGACTGAGTGTCTCAGCACTGCCAGTGTGTGTGTGTGTAACAGGACTGAGTGTCACAGCACTGACTGTGTGTGCGTGTGTGTAACAGGACTGAGTGTCTCAGTACTGACTGTGTGTATAACAGGACAGAGTGTCTCAGCACTGACTGTGTGTGTGTGTAACAGGACTGAATGTCTCAGCACTGACTGTGTGTGTGTGTGTAACAGGACAGAGTGCCCAACACTTACTGTGTGTGTGTGTGTGTGTAACAGGACTGAGTGTCGCAGCACTGACTGTGTGTATAACAGGACAGAGTGTCTCAGCACTGACTGTGTGTGTGTGTAACAGGACTGAATGTCTCAGCACTGACTGTGTGTGTGTGTGTGTAACAGGACAGAGTGCCCAGCACTGACTGTGTGTGTGTGTGTAATAGGACAGAGTGCCCAGCACTGACTGTGTGTGTGTGTGTGTGTAACAGGACTGAGTGTCTGAGCACTGCCAGTGTGTGTGTGTAACAGGACTGAGTGTCTCAGCACTGACTGTGTGTGTGTGTGTGTGTAACAGGACTGAGAGTCTCAGCACTGACTGTGTGCGTGTGTGTAACAGGACTGAGTGTCTCAACACTGACTGTGTGTGTGTGTAACTGGACTGAGTGTCTCAACACTGACTGTGTGTGTGTGTGTAACAGGACTGAGTGTCTCAGCACTGACTGTGTGTGTGTGTGTGTGTAACAGGACTGAGAGTCTCAGCACTGACTGTGTGCGTGTGTGTAACAGGACTGAGTGTCTCAACACTGACTGTGTGTGTGTGTAACTGGACTGAGTGTCTCAACACTGACTGTGTGTGTGTGTGCAACAGGACTGAGTGTCTCAACACTGACTGTGTGCGTGTGTGTAACAGGACTGAGTGTCTCAACACTGACTGTGTGTGTGTGTAACTGGACTGAGTGTCTCAACACTGACTGTGTGTGTGTGTGCAACAGGACTGAGTGTCTCAGCACTGACTGTGTGCGTGTGTGTAACAGGACTGAGTGTCTCAACACTGACTGTGTGTGTGTGTGTGTAACAGGACTGAGTGTCTCAACACTGACTGTGTGTGTGTGTGTGTGTAACAGGACTGAGTGTCCCAGCACTGACTGTGTGTGTGTGTGTGTGCAACAGGACTGAATGTCTCAGCACTGACTGTGTGTGTGTGTGTGTGTAATAGTACTGAGTGTCTCAACACTGACTGTGTGTGTGTGTGTGTGTGGAACAGGACTCAGTGTCTCTGCACTGACTGTGTGTGTGTGTGTGTGTGCAACAGGACTGAGTGTCTCAGCACTAACTGTGTGTGTGTGTGTGTGCAACAGGACTGAGTGTCTCAGCACTGACTGTGTGTGTGTGTGTGTGTGTTTGTGCAAAAGGACTGAGTGTCTCAGCACTGACTGTGTGTGTGTGTGTGTGCAACAGGACTGAGTGTCTCAGCACTGACTGTGAGTGTGTGTGTGTGTGTGTGTGCAACAGGACTGAGTGTCTCAGCACTGACTGTGTGTGTGTGTGTAACAGGACTGAGTGTCTCAACACTGACTGTGTGCGTGTGTGTAACAGGACTGAGTGTCTCAACACTGACTGTGTGTGTGTGTGTGTAACTGGACTGAGTGTCTCAACACTGACTCTGTGTGTGTGTGTGTGCAACAGGACTGTGTGTCTCAGCACTGGCTGTGTGCGTGTGTGTAACAGGACTGAGTGACTCAAGAATGACTGTGTGTGTGTGTGTGTAACAGGACTGAGTGTCTCAACACTGACTGTGTGTGTGTGTGTGTGTAACAGGACTGAGTGTCTCAACACTGACTGTGTGTGTGTGTGTGTGTGTAACAGGACTGAGTGTCTCAGCACTGACTGTGTGTGTGTGTGTGTGCAACAGGACTGAATGTCTCAGCACTGACTGTGTGTGCAACAGGACTGAGTGTCTCAGCACTGACTGTGTGTGTGTGTGCAACAGGACTGAGTGTCTCAGCTCTGACTCTGTGTGTGTGTGTGTGTGTGTGCAACAGAACTCAGTGTCTCAGCACTGACTGTGTGTGTGTGTGTGTAACAGGACTGAGTGTCTCAACACTGACTGTGTGTGTGTAACAGGACTGAGTGTCTCAGCACTGACTGTGTGTATAACAGGACAGAGTGTCTCAGCACTGACTGTGTGTGTGTGTAACAGGACTGAATGTCTCAGCACTGACTGTGTGTGTCTGTGTAACAGGACAGAGTGCCCAGCACTTACTGTGTGTGTGTGTGTGTAACAGGACTGAGTGTCTCAGCACTGACTGTGTGTGTGTAACAGGACTGAGTGTCTCAGCACTGACTGTGTGTATAACAGGACAGAGTGCCTCAGCACTGACTGTGTGTGTGTGTAACAGGACTGAATGTCTCAGCACTGACTGTGTGTGTGTGTGTGTAACAGGACAGAGTGCCCAGCACTGACTGTGTGTGTGTGTGTGTGTAACAGGACTGAGTGTCTGAGCACTGCCAGTGTGTGTGTGTGTGTAACAGGACTGAGTGTCTCAGCACTGACTGTGTGTGTGTGTGCAACAGGACTGAGTGTCTCAGCTCTGACTCTGTGTGTGTGTGTGTGTGCAACAGAACTCAGTGTCTCAGCACTGACTGTGTGTGTGTGTGTGTAACAGGACTGAGTGTCTCAACACTGACTGTGTGTGTGTAACAGGACTGAGTGTCTCAGCACTGACTGTGTGTATAACAGGACAGAGTGTCTCAGCACTGACTGTGTGTGTGTGTAACAGGACTGAATGTCTCAGTACTGACTGTGTGTGTCTGTGTAACAGGACAGAGTGCCCAGCACTTACTGTGTGTGTGTGTGTGTAACAGGACTGAGTGTCTCAGCACTGACTGTGTGTGTGTAACAGGACTGAGTGTCTCAGCACTGACTGTGTGTATAACAGGACAGAGTGCCTCAGCACTGACTGTGTGTGTGTGTAACAGGACTGAATGTCTCAGCACTGACTGTGTGTGTGTGTGTGTAACAGGACAGAGTGCCCAGCACTGACTGTGTGTGTGTGTGTGTGTAACAGGACTGAGTGTCTGAGCACTGCCAGTGTGTGTGTGTGTGTAACAGGACTGAGTGTCTCAGCACTGACTGTGTGTGTGTGTGTGTGTAACAGGACTGAGTGTCTCAGCACTGACTGTGTGCGTGTGTGTAACAGGACTGAGTGTCTCAACACTGACTGTGTGTGTGTGTAACTGGACTGAGTGTCTCAACACTGACTGTGTGTGTGTGTGCAACAGGACTGAGTGTCTCAGCACTGACTGTGTGCGTGTGTGTAACAGGACTGAGTGTCTCAACACTGACTGTGTGTGTGTGTGTGTAACAGGACTGAGTGTCTCAACACTGACTGTGTGTGTGTGTGTGTGTAACAGGACTGAGTGTCCCAGCACTGACTGTGTGTGTGTGTGTGTGCAACAGGACTGAATGTCTCAGCACTGACTGTGTGTGTGTGTGTGTAATAGTACTGAGTGTCTCAACACTGACTGTGTGTGTGTGTGTGTGTGGAACAGGACTCAGTGTCTCTGCACTGACTGTGTGTGTGTGTGTGTGCAACAGGACTGAGTGTCTCAGCACTGACTGTGTGTGTGTGTGTGTTTGTGCAACAGGACTGAGTGTCTCAGCACTGACTGTGTGTGTGTGTGTGTGTGCAACAGGACTGAGTGTCTCAGCACTGACTGTGTGTGTGTGTGTGTGTGTGCAACAGGACTGAGTGTCTCAGCACTGACTGTGTGTGTGTGTGTAACAGGACTGAGTGTCTCAACACTGACTGTGTGCGTGTGTGTAACTGGACTGAGTGTCTCAACACTGACTGTGTGTGTGTGTGTGTAACTGGACTGAGTGTCTCAACACTGACTCTGTGTGTGTGTGTGTGTGTGCAACAGGACTGTGTGCCTCAGCACTGACTGTGTGCGTGTGTGTAACAGGACTGCGTGACTCAAGAATGACTGTGTGTGTGTGTGTGTAACAGGACTGAGTGTCTCAACACTGACTGTGTGTGTGTGTGTGTGTAACAGGACTGAGTGTCTCAGCACTGCCTGTGTGTGTGTGTGTGTGCAACAGGACTGAATGTCTCAGCACTGACTGTGTGTGTGTGTGTAACAGTACTGAGTGTCTCAACACTGACTGTGTGTGTGTGTGTGTGTGTGTGTGTGTGTGTGGAACAGGACTCAGTGTCTCTGCACTGACTGTGTGTGTGCAACAGGACTGAGTGTCTCAGCACTGACTGTGTGTGTGTGTGTGTGCAACAGGACTGAGTGTCTCAGCACTGACTGTGTGTGTGTGTGTGTGTGTGTGTGCAACAGGACTGAGGGTCTCAGCACTGACTCTGTGTGTGTGTGTGCGCGCAACAGGACTGAGTGTCTCAGCACTGACTGTGTGTGTGTGTGTGTGTGCAACAGCACTGAGTGTCTCAGCACTGACTGTGTGTGATTGTGTGTAACAGGACTGAGTGTCTCAACACTGACTGTGTGTGTGTGTGTGTGCAACAGGACTGGGTGTCTCAGCACTGACTGTGTGTGTGTGTGTGCAACAGGACTGAGTGTCTCAGCACTGACTGTGTGTGTGTGTGTGCAACAGGACTGAGTGTCTCAGCTCTGACTCTGTGTGTGTGTGTGTGCAACAGAACTCAGTGCCTCAGCACTGACTGTGTGTGTGTGTGTGTAACAGGACTGAGTGTCTCAACACTGACTGTGTGTGTGTAACAGGACTGAGTGTCTCAGCACTGACTGTGTGTGTGTGTAACCGGACTGAGTGTCTCAGCACTGACTGTGTGTGTGTGTGTAACAGGACTGAGTGTCTCAGCACTGACTGTGTGTGTGTGTGTAACAGGACTGTGTGTCTCTGCACTGACTGTGTGTGTGTGTGTGTTACAGGACTGAGTGTCTCAACACTGACTGTGTGTGTGTGTGTGTGACAGGACTGAGTGCCTCTGCACTGACTGTATGTGTGTGTGTAACAGGACTGAGTGTCTCAGCACTGACTGTGTGTAACAGGACTGAGTGTCTCAGCACTGACTGTGTGTGTGTGTGTGTGTAACAGAACGGAGTGTCTCAGCACTGACTGTGTGTGTGTGTGTGTGCAACAGGACTGAGTGTCTCACCACTGACTCTGTGTGTGTGTGTGTGTGTGTGTGTGTGCAACAGGACTGAGTGTCTCAGCACTGCCAGTTTGTGTGTGTGTAACAGGAGTGAGTGTCTCAGCACTGACTGTGTGTGTGTGTGCAACAGCACTGAGTGTCTCAGCACTGACTCTGTGTGTGTGTGTGTGTGTGTGTGTGTGTGTGTGTGTGTGCAACAGGACTGAGTGTCATAGCACTGACTGTGTATGTGTGTGTGTGTGTAACAGGACTGAGTGTCTCAGCACTGCCAGTTTGTGTGTGTGTGTGTGTAACAGGACAGAGTGCCCAGCACTGACTGTGTGTGTGTGTGTAACAGGACTGAGTGTCTCAGCACTGACTGTGTGTGTGTGTGTGTAACAGGACTGAGTGTATCAGCACTGACTGTGTGTGTGTGTGTGTAACAGGACTGAGTGTCTCAGCACTGACTGTGTGTGTGTAACAGGACAGAGTGTCCAGCACTGACTGTGTGTGATTGTGTGTAACAGGACTGAGTGTCTCAACACTGACTGTGTGTGTGTGTGTGTATGTGTAACAGGACTCAGTGTCTCTGCACTGACTGTGTGTGTGTGTGTGTGCAACAGGACTGAGTGTCTCAGCACTGACTGTGTGTGTGTGTGTGCAACAGGACTGAGTGTCTCAGCTCTGACTCTGTGTGTGTGTGTGTGTGCAACAGAACTCAGTGTCTCAGCACTGACTGTGTGTGTAACAGGACTGAGTGTCTCAACACTGACTGTGTGTGTGTAACAGGACTGAGTGTCTCAGCACTGACTGTGTGTGTGTGTTACAGGACTGAGTGTCTCAGCACTGACTGTGTGTGTGTGTGTAACAGTACTGAGTGTCTCAGCACTGACTGTGTGTGTGTGTGTGTAACAGGACTGTGTGTCTCTGCACTGACTGTGTGTGTGTGTGTGTTACAGGACTGAGTGTCTCAACACTGACTGTGTGTGTGTGTAACAGGACTGAGTGTCCCAGCACTGACTGTGTGTGTGTGTGTGTGTGTGTGTGTGACAGGACTGAGTGCCTCTGCACTGACTGTATGTGTGTGTGTAACAGGACTGAGTGTCTCAGCACTGACTCTGTGTGTGTGTGTGTGTGTGTGTGTGTGTGTAACAGAACGGAGTGTCTCAGCACTGACTGTGTGTGTGTGTGTGTGCAACAGGACTGAGTGTCTCAGCACTGACTCTGTGTGTGTGTGTGTGTGCAACAGGACTGAGTGTCTCAGCACTGACTGTGTGTGTGTGTGTGTATCAGGACTGAGTGTCTCAGCACTGACTGTGTGTGTGTGTGTGTGTGTGTGTGTGTGCAACAGGACTGAGTGTCTCAACACTGACTGTGTGTGTGTATATGTGTGTGTGTGTAACAGGACTGAGTGTCTCAGCACTGACTGTGTGTGTGTGTGTGTGTGTGTGTGTGCAACAGGACTGAGTGTCTCAGAACTGACTGTGTGCGTGTGTGTAACAGGACTGAGTGTCTCAGCACTGACTGTGTGTGTAACAGGACAGAGTGTCTCAGCACTGACTGTGTGTGTGTGTGTGTGTGTGTGCAACAGGACTGAGTGTCTCAGAACTGACTGTGTGCGTGTGTGTGTGTAACAGGACTGAGTGTCACAGCACTGACTGTGTGTGTGTGTGTGTGTGTAACAGGACTGAGTGTCTCAGCACTGACTGTGTGTGTGTGTGAGAAACAGGACTGAGTGTCTCAGCACTGACTGTGTGTGTGTGTGTGTGTGTGTGTAACAGGACTGAGTGTCTCAGCACTGACTGTGTGTGTGTGTGTGTAACAGGACTGAGTGTCTCAGCACTGACTGTGTGTGTGTGTGAGTAACAGGACTGAGTGTCTCAGCACTGACTGTGTCTGTGTGTGTGTGTGTGTGTGTAACAGGACTGAGTGTCTCAGCACTGACTGTGTGTGTGTGTGTGTAACAGGACTGAGTGTCTCAGCACTGACTGTGTGTGTGTGTGAGTAACAGGACTGAGTGTCTCAGCACTGACTGTGTCTGTCTGTGTGTGTGTGTAACAGGACTGAGTGTCTCAGCACTGACTGTGTGTGTGTGTGTGTAACAGGACTGAGTGTCTCAGCACTGACTGTGTGTGTGTGTGTGTGTGTAACAGGACTGAGTGTCTCAGCACTGACTGTGTGTGTGTGTGTGTGCAACAGGACTGAATGTCTCAGCACTGACTGTGTGTGTGTGTGTGCAACAGGACTGAGTGTCTCAGCACTGACTGTGTGTGTGTGTGCAACAGGACTGAGTGTCTCAGCTCTGACTCTGTGTGTGTGTGTGTGCAACAGAACTCAGTGTCTCAGCACTGACTGTGTGTGTGTGTGTGTAACAGGACTGAGTGTCTCAACACTGACTGTGTGTGTGTAACAGGACTGAGTGTCTCAGCACTGACTGTGTGTATAACAGGACAGAGTGTCTCAGCACTGACTGTGTGTGTGTGTAACAGGACTGAATGTCTCAGCACTGACTGTGTGTGTGTGTGTAACAGGACAGAGTGCCCAGCACTTACTGTGTGTGTGTGTGTGTGTAACAGGACTGAGTGTCTGAGCACTGCCAGTGTGTGTGTGTGTGTAACAGGACTGAGTGTCTCAGCACTGACTGTGTGGGTGTGTGTGTGTGTAACAGGACTGAGTGTCTCAGCACTGACTGTGTGTGTGTAACAGGACTGAGTGTCTCAGCACTGACTGTGTGTATAACAGGACAGAGTGTCTCAGCACTGACTGTGTGTGTGTGTAACAGGACTGAATGTCTCAGCACTGACTGTGTGTGTGTGTGTGTGTGTAACAGGACTGAGTGTCTCAGCACTGACTGTGTGTGTGTGTAACAGGACTGAATGTCTCAGCTCTGACTCTGTGTGTGTGTGTGTGTGTAACAGGACTGAGTGTCTGAGCACTGCCAGTGTGTGTGTGTGTGTAACAGGACTGAGTGTCTCAGCACTGACTGTGTGTGTGTGTGTGTCTGTAACAGGACTGAGTGTCTCAGCACTGACTGTGTGTGTGTAACAGGACTGAGTGTCTCAGCACTGACTGTGTGTATAACAGGACAGAGTGCCTCAGCACTGACTGTGTGTGTGTGTAACAGGACTGAATGTCTCAGCACTGACTGTGTGTGTGTGTGTGTAACAGGACAGAGTGCCCAGCACTGACTGTGTGTGTGTGTGTGTGTAACAGGACAGAGTGCCCAGCACTGACTGTGTGTGTGTGTGTGTGTAACAGGACTGAGTGTCTGAGCACTGCCAGTGTGTGTGTGTGTGTAACAGGACTGAGTGTCTCAGCACTGACTGTGTGTGTGTGTGTGTGTAACAGGACTGAGTGTCTCAGCACTGACTGTGTGCGTGTGTGTAACAGGACTGAGTGTCTCAACACTGACTGTGTGTGTGTGTAACTGGACTGAGTGTCTCAACACTGACTGTGTGTGTGTGTGCAACAGGACTGAGTGTCTCAGCACTGACTGTGTGCGTGTGTGTAACAGGACTGAGTGTCTCAACACTGACTGTGTGTGTGTGTGTGTAACAGGACTGAGTGTCTCAACACTGACTGTGTGTGTGTGTGTGTGTAACAGGACTGAGTGTCCCAGCACTGACTGTGTGTGTGTGTGTGTGCAACAGGACTGAATGTCTCAGCACTGACTGTGTGTGTGTGTGTGTGTGTAATAGTACTGAGTGTCTCAACACTGACTGTGTGTGTGTGTGTGTGTGTGGAACAGGACTCAGTGTCTCTGCACTGACTGTGTGTGTGTGTGTGTGCAACAGGACTGAGTGTCTCAGCACTGACAGTGTGTGTGTGTGTGTGTGTGTTTGTGCAACAGGACTGAGTGTCTCAGCACTGACTGTGTGTGTGTGTGTGTGTGCAACAGGACTGAGTGTCTCAGCACTGACTGTGTGTGTGTGTGTGTGTGTGTGTGCAACAGGACTGAGTGTCTCAGCACTGACTGTGTGTGTGTGTGTAACAGGACTGAGTGTCTCAACACTGACTGTGTGCGTGTGTGTAACAGGACTGAGTGTCTCAACACTGACTGTGTGTGTGTGTGTGTAACTGGACTGAGTGTCTCAACACTGACTCTGTGTGTGTGTGTGTGTGTGTGCAACAGGACTGTGTGTCTCAGCACTGACTGTGTGCGTGTGTGTAACAGGACTGAGTGACTCAAGAATGACTGTGTGTGTGTGTGTGTAACAGGACTGAGTGTCTCAACACTGACTGTGTGTGTGTGTGTGTGTAACAGGACTGAGTGTCTCAGCACTGACTGTGTGTGTGTGTGTGTGCAACAGGACTGAATGTCTCAGCACTGACTGTGTGTGTGTGTGTGTAACAGTACTGAGTGTCTCAATACTGACTGTGTGTGTGTGTGTGTGTGTGTGTGTGTGGAACAGGACTCAGTGTCTCTGCACTGACTGTGTGTGTGCAACAGGACTGAGTGTCTCAGCACTGACTGTGTGTGTGTGTGTGTGCAACAGGACTGAGTGTCTCAGCACTGACTGTGTGTGATTGTGTGTAACAGGACTGAGTGTCTCAACACTGACTGTGTGTGTGTGTGTGTGCAACAGGACTGGGTGTCTCAGCACTGACTGTGTGTGTGTGTGTGCAACAGGACTGAGTGTCTCAGCACTGACTGTGTGTGTGTGTGTGCAACAGGACTGAGTGTCTCAGCTCTGACTCTGTGTGTGTGTGTGTGCAACAGAACTCAGTGCCTCAGCACTGACTGTGTGTGTGTGTGTGTAACAGGACTGAGTGTCTCAACACTGACTGTGTGTGTGTAACAGGACTGAGTGTCTCAGCACTGACTGTGTGTGTGTAACAGGACTGAGTGTCTCAGCACTGACTGTGTGTGTGTGTGTAACAGGACTGAGTGTCTCAGCACTGACTGTGTGTGTGTGTGTAACAGGACTGTGTGTCTCTGCACTGACTGTGTGTATGTGTGTGTTACAGGACTGAGTGTCTCAACACTGACTGTGTGTGTGTGTGTGTGACAGGACTGAGTGCCTCTGCACTGACTGTATGTGTGTGTGTAACAGGACTGAGTGTCTCAGCACTGACTGTGTGTAACAGGACTGAGTGTCTCAGCACTGACTGTGTGTGTGTGTGTGTGTAACAGAACCGAGTGTCTCAGCACTGACTGTGTGTGTGTGTGTGTGCAACAGGACTGAGTGTCTCAGCACTGACTCTGTGTGTGTGTGTGTGTGTGCAACAGGACTGAGTGTCTCAGCACTGACTGTGTGTGTGTGTGTGTGTGCAACAGGACTGAGTGTCTCAGCACTGACTCTGTGTGTCTGTGTGTGTGTAACAGGACTGAGTGTCTCAGCACTGACTGTGTGTGTGTGTGTGTGTAACAGGACTGAGTGTCTCAGCACTGACTGTGTGTGTGTGTGTGTAACAGGACTGAGTGTCTCAGCACTGACTGTGTGTGTGTAACAGGACAGAGTGTCCAGCACTGACAGTGTGTGTGAGTGAGTAACAGGACTGAGTGTCTCAGCACTGACTGTGTCTGTGTGTGTGTGTGTGTGTGTGTGTGTAACAGGACTGAGTGTCCCAGCACTGACTGTGTGTGTGTGTGTGTGCAACAGGACTGAGTGTCTCAGCACTGACTGTGTGTGTGTGTGTGTGTAACAGGACAGAGTGTCCAGCACTGACTGTGTGTGTGTGTGTGTAACAGGACTGAGTGTCTCAGCACTGACTGTGTGTGTGTGTGTGTATCAGGACTGAGTGTCTCAGAACTGACTGTGTGTGTGTGTGTGTATCAGGACTGAGTGTCTCAGCACTGACTGTGTGTGTGTGTGCGCGCAACAAGACTGAGTGTCTCAACACTGACTGTGTGTGTGTATATGTGTGTGTGTGTAACAGGACTGAGTGTCTCAGCACTGACTGTGTGTGTGTGTGTGTGTGTGTGTGCAACAGGACTGAGTGTCTCAGAACTGACTGTGTGCGTGTGTGTAACAGGACTGAGTGTCTCAGCACTGACTGTGTGTGTAACAGGACAGAGTGTCTCAGCACTGACTGTGTGTGTGTGTGTGTGTGTGTGTGCAACAGGACTGAGTGTCTCAGAACTGACTGTGTGCGCGTGTGTGTGTAACAGGACTGAGTGTCACAGCACTGACTGTGTGTGTGTGTGTGTAACAGGACTGAGTGTCTCAGCACTGACTGTGTGTGTGTGTGAGTAACAGGACTGAGTGTCTCAGCACTGACTGTGTGTGTGTGTGTGTGTGTGTGTAACAGGACTGAGTGTCTCAGCACTGACTGTGTGTGTGTGTGTGTAACAGGACTGAGTGTCTCAGCACTGACTGTGTGTGTGTGTGAGTAACAGGACTGAGTGTCTCAGCACTGACTGTGTCTGTGTGTGTGTGTGTGTGTGTAACAGGACTGAGTGTCTCAGCACTGACTGTGTGTGTGTGTGAGTAACAGGACTGAGTGTCTCAGCACTGACTGTGTCTGTGTGTGTGTGTGTGTAACAGGACTGAGTGTCTCAGCACTGACTGTGTGTGTGTGTGTGTAACAGGACTGAGTGTCTCAGCACTGACTGTGTGTGTGTGTGTGTGTAACAGGACTGAGTGTCTCAGCACTGACTGTGTCTGTGTGTGTGTGTGTGTAACAGGACTGAGTGTCTCAGCACTGACTGTGTGTGTGTGTGTGTAACAGGACTGAGTGTCTCAGAACTGACTGTGTGCGTGTGTGTAACAGGACTGAGTGTCTCAGCACTGACTGTGTGTGTGTGTAACAGGACTGAGTGTCTCAGCACTGACTGTGTGTGTGTGTAGCAGGACTGAGTGTCTCAGCACTGCCAGTGTGTGTGTGTAACAGGACTGAGTGTCTCAGCACTGACTGTGTGTTTGTAGCAGGACTAAGTGTCTCAGCACTGACTGTGTGTGTGTGTGTAACAGGACTGAGTGTCTCAGCACTGCCAGTGTGTGTGTGTGTGTGTGTAACAGGACTGAGTGTCCCAGCACTGACTGTGTGTGTGTGTGTGTAACAGGACTGAGTGCCCAGCACTGACTGTGTGTGTGTGTGTAACAGGACTGAGTGTCTCAGCACTGACTGTGTGTGTGTGTGTAACAGGACTGAGTGTCTCAGCACTGACTGTGTGTGTGTGTAACAGGACTGAATGTCTCAGCACTGACTGTGTGTGTGTGTGTGTAACAGGACAGAGTGCCCAGCACTGACTGTGTGTGTGTGTGTGTGTGTGTGTGTGTGTAACAGGACTGAGTGTCTCAGCACTGCCAGTGTGTGTGTGTGTGTGTGTAACAGGACTGAGTGTCTCAGCACTGACTGTGTGTGTGTGTGTGTGTAACAGGACTGAGTGTCTCAGCACTGACTGTGTGCGTGTGTGTAACAGGACTGAGTGTCTCAACACTGACTGTGTGTGTGTGTGTGTAACTGGACTGAGTGTCTCAACACTGACTGTGTGTGTGTGTGTGTGTGTGCAACAGGACTGAGTGTCTCAGCACTGACTGTGTGTGTGTGTGTGTATCAGGACTGAGTGTCTCAGAACTGACTGTGTGTGTGTGTGTGTATCAGGACTGAGTGTCTCAGCACTGACTGTGTGTGTGTGTGTGTGCAACAGGACTGAGTGTCTCAGCACTGCCAGTTTGTGTGTGTGTGTGTAACAGTACTGAGTGTCTCAACACTGACTGTGTGTGTGTGTGTGTGTGTGGAACAGGACTCAGTGTCTCTGCACTTACTGTGTGTGTGTGTGTGTGTGTGTGTGTGTGCAACAGGACTGAGTGTCTCAGCACTGACTGTGTGTGTGTGTGTGTGTGTGCTACAGGACTGAGTGTCTCAGCACTGACAGTGTGTGTGTGTGTGTGTGTGTGCAACAGGACTGAGTGTCTCAGCACTGACTGTGTGTGTGTGTAACAGGACTGAGTGTCTCAGCACTGACTGTGTGTGTGTAACAGGACTGAGTGTCTCAGCACTGACTGTGTGTGTGTGTAACAGGACTGAGTGTCTCAGCACTGACTGTGTGTGTGTGTGTAACAGGACTGAGTGTCTCTGAACTGACTGTGTGTGTGTGTGTGTGTAACAGGACTGACTGTCTCAACACTGACTGTGTGTGTGTGTAACAGGACTGAGTGTCCCAGCACTGACTGTGTGTGTGTGTGTGTAACAGGACTGAGTGTCTCTGGACTGACTGTGTGTGTGTGTGTAACAGGACTGAGTGTCTCTGCACTGACTGTGTTTGTGTGTGTGTGTGGGTGTAACAGGACTGAGTGTCTCAGCACTGCCAGTGTGTGTGTGTGTAACAGGACTGAGTGTCTCAGCACTGCCTGTGTGTGTGTGTGTGTGTGTGTGTGTGTAACAGGACTGAGTATCCCAGCACTGTGTAAAATGTAATCTCGGCCATCTGTGTTCTCTCTCTGTAAAAGACAACATTTAAATAATTCATTTTGTGGTATATCATCTGTTGCCATCTGTGATCTGGTGTTGGATTGATGCCAGGTAGACCTGAGGGCAATTGGGCACGTATTACGCATGAGGCTTCTCAAACTTAATTTTGAACTACACAACCTCCCGAGGGTCGTCAGAAAACTGTGGAGCATCAAGCAATCTGGGTTTAATATAGCTGGCGCAATGTCTTCTGCGATGTAGCTGTTCCATGGACTGTGTTGCAGTCTGTCTGACCCCGTGGGCATGTGTTCAAAGGCAGAATACGTTCAATTGATGCTGAACTGCCATGTGAGGGAGGCGAAGGGTGTGTTTGGTGGGAGAGTCAGGGCAGGACGTTGATGTAGAATTCCGCCATCAGCCTCGGTTCAACCAACCGGGAATATTGTGAGTCCTCCTGGACACCAAACTTGAAATGGGATGAACTGGCCCTATCTGGAATGCAGCAGGATGATATCTGAGCTTCAAGGGCTGCTGCATGATGGAAATATACACACTCAGGTTGTGCACCTTGGAATTTAGAAAGTTCTGCGGTGATTTCCTCGAAGGTCTTTGCGTTATTACGGGGAACAGGGAACTGGTTTCCCTTGGGTAAGGTGGGGTCCAGGGGTACAGTCCGCAACTTCGAACCAACCATTTCAGTAATGGGATTTGGAAACACGTCTTCACACAGAGGCTGCAAGCAGTTGGGAATTCTCTTCCACAAAGAGCAACTGTTCCGTGGACAATTGTTAACTTTACTCTAGGTTTGCTGGGTATTTGTTAACCAAATGTATGAAGGCATATGGAGCGAGAGAGATGTTACGGTGGATATATGGAGATAGGTCACGATTAGTCATGATCTCATTGAATGATGAAACAGACTCGAGGAACAAGAGGCGTCCTCCTGTACCTAATCCCAGAAAGCTTTACTCTGTACCTAACAGAGAGTGGAGCTCCCTCGACACTGTCCCCATCAAACACTCCCAGGACAGGTACAGCACGGGGTTAGATATAGAGTAAAGCTCCCTCTACACTGTCTCCATCAAACACTCCCAGGACAGGTACAGCACAGGGTTAGATACAGAGTAAAGCTCCCTCTACACTGTCCCCATCAAACACTCCCAGGACAGGTACAGCACGGGGTTAGATACAGAGTAAAGTTCCCTCTACACTGCCCCCATCAAACACTCCCAGGACAGGTACAGCACGTGGTTAGATACAGAGTAAAGCTGCCTCTACACTGTCTCCATCAAACACTCCCAGGACAGGTACAGCACAGGGTTAGATACAGAGTAAAGCTCCCTCTACACTGTCCCCATCAAATACTCCCAGGACAGGTACAGCACGGGGTTAGATACAGAGTAAAGCTCCCTCTACACTGTCCCCATTAAACACTCCCAGGACAGGTACAGCACAGGGTTAGATACAGAGTAAAGCTCCTTCTACACTGTCCCCATCAAACACTCCCAGGACAGGTACAGCACAGGGTTAGATACAGAGTAAAGGTCCCTCTACACTGTCCCCATAAACACTCCCAGGGCAGGTACAGCACGGGGTTCGATACAGAGTAAAGCTCCCTCTACACTGTCCCCATTAAACACTCCCAGGACAGGGACAGCACGGGGTTAGATACAGAGTAAAGTTCCCTCTACACTGTCCCCATTAAACACTCCCAGGACAGGTACAGCACAGGGTTAGATACAGAGTAAAGCTCCTTCTACACTGTCCCCATCAAACACTCCCAGGACAGGTACAGCACAGGGTTAGATACAGAGTAAAGCTCCCTCTACACTGTCCCCATAAACACTCCCAGGGCAGGTACAGCACAGGGTTCGATACAGAGTAAAGCTCCCTCTACACTGTCCCCATTAAACACTCCCAGGACAGGTACAGCATGGGGTTAGATACAGAGTAAAGCTCCCTCTACACTGCCTCCATTAAACACTCCCAGGACAGGTATAGCACGGGGTTAGATACAGAGTAAACCTCCCTCTACACTGTCCCCATCAAATACTCCCAGGACAGGTACAGCACGGGGTTGGATACAGAGTAAAGCTCCCTCTACACTGTCCCCATCAAACACTCCCCGGACAGGTACAGCACGGGGTTAGATACAGAGTAAAGCTCCCTCTCCACTGTCCCCATTAAACACTCCCAGAACAGGTACAGCACGGGGTTAGATACAAAGTAAAGCTCCCTCTGCACTGTCCCCATCAAACACTCCCAGGACAGGTACAGCACGGGGTTAGATACAGAGTAAAGCTCCCTCTGCACTGTCCCCATCAAACACTCCCAGGACAGGTGCAGCACGGGGTTAGATACAGAGTAAAGCTCCCTCTACACTGTCCCCATCAAACACTCCCAGGACAGGTACAGCACGGGGTTAGATACAGAATAAAGCTCCCTCTACACTGTCCCCATCAAACACTCCCAGGACAGGTACTGCACGGGGTTAGATACAGAGTAAAGCTCCCTCTACACTGTCCCCATCAAACACTCCCAGGACAGGTACTGCACGGGGTTAGATACAGAGTAAAGCTCCCTCTGCACTGTCCCCATCAAACACTCCCAGGACAGGTACAGCACGGGGTTAGATACAGAATAAAGCTCCCTCTACACTGTCCCCATCAAACACTCACAGGACAGGTACTGCACGGGGTTAGATACAGAGTAAAGCTCCCTCTACACTGTCCCCATCAAACACTCCCAGGACAGGTACAGCACGGGGTTAGATACAGAATAAAGCTCCCTCTACACTGTCTCCATCAAACACTCCCAGGACAGGTACTGCACGGGGTTAGATACAGAGTAAAGCTCCCTCTACACTGTCCCCATCAAACACTCCCAGGACAGGTACTGCACGGGGTTAGATACAGAGTAAAGCTCCCTCTGCACTGTCCCCATCAAACACTCCCAGGACAGGTACAGCACGGGGTTAGATACAGAATAAAGCTCCCTCTACACTGTCCCCATCAAACACTCACAGGACAGGTACTGCACGGGGTTAGATACAGAGTAGAGCTCCCTCTACACTGTCTCCATCAAACACTCCCAGGACAGGTACAGCACGGGGTTATATACAGAGTAAAGCTCCCTCTGCACTGTCCCCATCAAACACTCCCAGGACATGTACAGCACGGGGTTAGATACAGAGTAAAGCTCCCTATACACTGTCCCCATCAAACACTCCCAGGACAGGTACAGCACGGGGTTAGATACAGAGTAAAGCTCCCTATACACTGTCCCCATCAAACACTCCCAGGACAGGTACAGCACGGGGTTAGATACAGAGTAAAGCTCCCTCTACACTGTCCCCATCAAACACTCCCAGGACAGGTACAGCACGGGGTTAGATACAGAGTAAAGCTCCCTATACACTGTCCCCATCAAACACTCCCAGGACAGGTACAGCACGCGGTTACATTACGAACACGCCTCCTGCAGTCTTGAGGTGGGACTTGAATAAGGAGCTTTGGTTGAGAGGCAGAGACACATCCAAGTGCACCACAAGACCTACTTTACACCGACCCCCACACGTCTCCATCCCACCCACCCCCCCCCCCCCCCCCCCCACCCCCGGTCAGTTGGTTCCTGTTTTCTCCATGATCTCTTCCTGGTCAGTCACACAGCGACAATTCCCAATCTCCAATATTTAAAGAAGTTTATCGTTTTTAAAGAAAATGATAAGCACACATAATTGTTAATGCACTGTCGATTTACTCCCTCGATTTTTGCTCGAAGTTAGGCCCAGTTCATCTTTAATTCCTGGTGTCGAATCCATGGAAACATCAGGAGGCAACAATTCCTCTTTAATTGTGGGGCCAAAGTTGAGGCTAAGGTTGAAGGTCAGTCCCAAGTGGGCAGCCCGATGCTGTGTGATTTAACTGAAAGCGAGATTGGTATTTAAGGAGCATCTGGATTTGTTTTCCAGATCTTCGTGTTTCCATGGAGACGCCTGTGCTGAATTATCTGGGACTTCAGGACTCAATGTTTGAGAACAGGAAGCCTGCAGGAGGCCTCCTCACCTACATCACAGCCTGTGATCAGCACCCCCCACCCCACCACCCCCAAACACACACACACACACTCACAGACACCGACACATTCAGACACACACACACAGACACACACACACACACACACTCACAGACACCGACACATTCAGACACACACACTCAGACACCTACACAGACACACACACACAGACACACACACACACACACTCACAGACACCTACACAGACAGACACACACACAGACACCTACACACTCACAGACACCTACATATGGACACACATTCACAGACACCTACACATAGACACACACTCACAGACACACACACACTCACAGACACCTACACAGACACCTACACACTCACAGGCACACACACACACTCACAGACACCTACACAGACACACACACACACTCAAAGACACCTACAGTCAGACACACACACACTCACAGACACCTACACAGTCAGACAGACACACACTCACAGACACCTGCACAGTCAGACACCCACTCACAGACACCTACAAAGTCAGACACACACACACACACTCACAGACACCTACAGTCAGACACAGATACATACACTCACAGACACCTGCACAGACACACACACACAGCCACTAACACATTCACAGACACCTGCACAGTCAGACACACACACACACGTGCACAGTCACACACACACACAGACACACACCTACTCACAGACACACGCACACACATACTCACAGGCACGCACACACTCACAGACTGACTGACTCACACACACACTCAGCCACATGCACAGACACATAAGACACTCACACAGACTCACACACACTCAGAGTCAGACACACACTCACAGACACACACACACTCACAGACACACAGTCAGACACACACACAAACAGTCAGACACACACATAAACAGTTAGACACACACACACACACTCAGCCAAACACACGCACAGACACATTCAGACACTCTCATACACATATTCACTCACAGAAACATGCACACTCAGACACAAGCACATTCAGACACACACACACAGACACATACACTCTCACACACCCAGACACACACACATTCACATGCACTCACACAGACATACATAATAATAATCTTTATTAGTGTCACAAGTAGGCTAACATTGACACTGCAATGAAGTTCATGTGAAAAGCCCCTAGTCACCACATGTGCTTGTTAGGTGAATTGGACATTCTGAATTCTCCCTCTGTGTACCCGAACAGGCGCCAGAATGTGGCGACTAGGGGATTTTCACAGCAACTTCATTGTAGTGTTAATGTAAGCCTACTTGTGACACTAATAAAAAATAAAGATTAAAGGAGTCAGATACACACACTCATGCACAAACACTCAGACACACACAGTCAGAAACTCACACAGACACACTAACAGAAACACAAACTCAGGCAACACGCACAGAGACAAGCACAGAGACACACTCACACAAACACATTCAGGCACACACACAGTCAGATACACACATAGATGGACAGACACACACACTCCCAGACACATATACACAAACACATTCAGGCACACACACAGTTAGATACACACATAGATGGACAGACACACACACTCACAGAAACACATTCAGGCACACACACAGTTAGATACACACATAGATGGACAGACACACACACTCCCAGACACATATACACAAACACATTCAGGCACACACACAGTCAGATACACACACAGATGGACAGACACACACACTCACAGAAACACATTCAGGCACAGACAGAGTCAGATACACACATAGATGGACAGACACACACACTCACAGACACATGTACACAAACACATTTAGGCACACACACAGTCAGATACACACAGACGGACAGACACACACACACAGGCACACACACACACAGTATTGTCAGAGGCTTTTCCCCAGGGTAGAGGGGTCAATTACTAGGGGGCATAGGTTTAAGGTGAGAGGGGCAAGGTTTAGAGTAGATGTGCAAGGCAGGTTTTTTTACACAGAGGGTAGTCGGTGCCTGGAACTCGCTGCCGGAGGAGGTGGTGGAAGCAGGGACGATAGGGACATTTAAGGGGCATCTTGACAAATACATGAATAGGATGGGAATAGAGGGATACGGACCCAGGAAGTGTAGAAGATTGTAGTTTAGTCGGGCAGCATGGTCGGCACGGCTTGGAGGGCCGAAGGGCCTGTTCCTGTGCTGGACTTTTCTTTGTTCTTTGTTTGTTTGGCAGACACACACACACACGGACACACCACCAGAGTTGCAGATGCCCCAACACTGAGAGCAAAGGCTGCAAAATATTCCTTGCTGTCAACACTCCCCCTCTCCATGTCTAACCCTCTATGTATTAATTCCTCTAAACAATATGCAGCCACCCTCTACACAAGTGACACTTTTCTGGAAAGCATGCATCCTCTCTATGGCACTCACCCTTTCTGTATATATAACACACACCCTCTGTACATATAACACACACCCTCTGTACATATAACACACACCCTCTGTACATATAACACACACCCTCTGTACATATAACACACACCCTCTGTACATATAACACACACCCTCTGTACATATAACACACACCCACTGTACATATAACACACACCCACTGTACATATAACACACACCCTCTGTACATATAACACACACCCTCTGTACATATAACACACACCCTCTGTGCATATAACACACACCCTCTGTACATATAACACACACCCACTGTACATATAACACACACCCTATGTACATATAACACACACCCTCTGTACATATAACACACACCCTCTGTACATATAACACACACCCTCTGTACATATAACACACACCCTCTGTACATATAACACACACCCTCTGTACATATAACACACACCCTCTGTATATATAACACACACCCTCTGTACATATAACACACACCCTCTGTATATATAACACACACCCTCTGTACATATAACACACACCCACTGTACATATAACACACACCCTCTGTATATATAACACACACCCTCTGTATATATAACACACACCCATTGTACATATAACATACACCCTCTGTATATATAACACACACCCTCTGTATATATAACACACACCCACTGTACATATAACACACACCCTCTGTATATATAACACACACCCTCTGTACATATAACACACACCCTCTGTACATATAACACACACCCTCTGTACATATAACACACACCCTCTGTATATATAACACACACCCTCTGTACATATAACACACACCCTCTGTACATATAACACACACCCTCTGTATATATAACACACACCCTCTGTACATATAACACACACCCTCTGTACATATAACACACACCCTCTGTACATGCCTTTTGGGTACAGTACCTGTTTGTATAAACCCCTCACCATGTATTAATATCATGCTCCTCAAGTAGCTGCTCCCTCTCTGGTATATAATGTGGCTCCTCATATTCCTCCTCTGCTGTGTTACGGATGTAAGATGTGTAAGAGATATCGACCCCACACCATTGCAATTGCTTCCTGAAGACTACCAGCATTGGCAGCATCCCGCGTTCTCTTGTTCCCCGTCCCCCCCTCTGCTCGCCGATCAACGGGGTCAGCTGTCGGGGTCACAGTGACCTGGGTACAGCCCGCGGTGGATTCGAGTTTCACCCCCCTCTCCCCATCAGTCAGGAAGATTAGGGAGAGGCGGGCTGCTTCCTCCTCCATCTTTCTGAGGGAAGGCTCCGTAAGGGCGGCCATAAGGAGCAAAGGGATTGGTTCAGTATGAAAGGTGAGTCTGTGGTTGGCCAATTATGACATTCGCTGATCTTGGGCTTCAACCCCATTTTCCCGCCCGCTCACCATATCCCACAATTCCCTGAGAGGTCAAAGGCCTCTACCTCAGTCTTACCACACTCAATGATGGAGCCTCTGAATGAAGAAAGTCTCATCGTCTCAGTCCGAAACGATCATCCAGTTATTCTGAAACTGTGCCCCCACCACCCCGTGTTCTAGCTTTCCTGCTCCTTGGTGGCATGGTGGCCCAGTGGTTAGCACTGCTGCCTCACAGCGCCAGAGACCCGGGATCGACCCCGACCTCAGGTGACTGTGTGGAGTTTGCACGCTCTCCCCGTGTGTGCGTGGGTTTCCTCCGGGTGCTCCGGTTTCCTCCCACAGTCCAAAGATGTGCAGGTCAGGTGGATTGGCCGTGCTAAAACTGCCCCTTAGTGTCCAGGGATGTGCAGGTTAGGTGGGGTCGTGGAGATAGGGTGGAGGGGAGTGGGCCCAGGTTAGGGTGCTCTTTCGGAGGGTCGGGGCAGACTCGAGGGGCCGAGTGGCCTCCTTCTGCACTCTAGGGATTCTATAGTTCTATGATGAGACGCGTATCTGGGTGTCTGACCATGTGACATGGGAATGTGCAACGTTCGATTGGGAGGTAATCGAGGACTTGGGCATCGATTGTGTGACACCCGAATAGCTAACATTTTCCCACCGCTTGCAAAGCAACATCTCAACTGCCTACGTTGAGTATCTCTGGTTGGGTAGGAAAGAGGGGCGGGGGGGGGGGGCGGTAATTAAATGTTTCGGTCTCCTCATTCAATCTCAGAACGATATCATACCCGTGCTCCGTCCACACTGAGTTGGCCAACGCTGGAAAACGTTCTGGTGGGGAAGGGAGGACAGAGGGACTTGGCTGTGATTTCCCCCATCCCCCAATAGGGTTGCCAGCTATGCTCAAATTTATTCCTGCGCACAAATCGGTTGCTGTCATTCTTGCATTACAACGCGTCAACATTTGTGTTGCCAACTGCGGTGAAATGGATTCCTGGAGGTCTCATCACATGACGTACGGCCTTCCTACGCCAACCGGAAAGCTAGTTACCCAATTGGATGATGAACGGCTGTCACCTACACAGCCTTTTTTTACTATTTCAATGTTTTTATACCTGGTAAAGAGAAATGTTCGAAGAGAATTAAAACAAACCCCCCCCCCCCCTGACTTTTTTTAACATCCCGATGATTTTAGCCCGGGGGCATTCATGGCGGTGCGCAGATTCTGGGGTCCTGTCCGCCCAGACCCAGAGTCGGCACCTTCAGGGCAGGAAGGAGTACACTGCGTGATTAAACAAAAAAAAAAAAAAGATTTTCGACAGGGGTCACCGTACCTTCAAGTCTCGCCTCTGTCTCTCTCTCGCCCCATGACAGACGCGTGACCTTTAACCCTGGAGTAAGGTGCTGACCACCACAAATGGAAGAGTCCATAGATGGGGGTTGGGGGGGGGGGGGGGGGGTGAGCTGGACATGGTCCCTCATTTATTTTCTTGCCGTGCTCGTTTTAAAGAAATGTTTTTTCCCCCCCTGAAACAAATCCCGAGATGTCGTTCCCTGGGCAGCGCCATGGCAACAGTCAAGTTCCGCTCCGAGACAGGCGCAAGAGCCTTGTCCCTTCAGTCAGATTTCACGGACACAAGGACATTTTCTTCCCCCTTTTCCCATCCCTCCTCCGATGTTTTCCGGTGGGTGGAGTCCACACTCCATTGGCCTCCGGTACGATCTTCCAGTCCTGCCGACATCTACGGCATTTTATGTGGCTCGCCCGTACCGCCACCGGGGCACTGGTCGCAAAAGCTGCGCACCGCGGCATGGCCGACAGAAGCAAGGAGACCCCCCCTCATCCCAGGGTCTACCAGCCTCGCAATGCCTCGCATGATCCAACGTGATCTCGTAGGACGTTGTACTGTGGGTGGGATCACCTTGAGGCAAATCTGCGTGTTAGAGTGAGACAACTAGCCTCACCTTTTAATGTGCAGATTCCCGAAGTACCGGGGGCATTGGCATCTATCCCCTCTGCTTCGGAGATCTTGGGCAAGCGCCGATCAGTACTGGTCTCCAGAAACTCGGCCCAATGGAACGGCACTCGTGGAGGCCCCCAGGTGCATGCCCTCTGGGCACAGTGGCACCCTGGCATTGGCAAGGTGCCCAGGTGGCACTGCCAAGGGATGGGTTGGCATCGGCAATCGGGCTGGGGTGCCCTGCGTGGGTTATGGGGGTGATGGGAAGGGGCGTATTTAGGCTGACGGTCAAGTATCATCCAATTGGGCGATGAGTCTTTTTGCTTTCCGATTGGTGTAGGAATGCCGGACGTCACAAGGGCGGATGTGTTGGCCGAATAATGGCTGGTGCTTGGAGGTGCTCGTCTACGCAACCTGTCCCGGTAATTTAACCCGTTCAGCTCCAGGTACACAAAGAAAAGCAAGAGGAAACCTTGAAAAAAGAGAGACTTGGATCTATTTAATTTTGTTTGTACTCACTTCATGGTAAAACTTTTAATATCGTTGAATACTCCATAAACACTATTTTGACCGTGACACAGTGACATAGGTGACAACGTTAAGCAGCCACAGCCAAGCCTGGGCCTCGGCCCTGCCAGATTTGAGTGAGGAAAGGACACATTACCACCGACTGCTGGAACCAGGGCCCTTCCTCCGTATGGACTCTTGGGTTGCCAACTCCTCCAGGATTGCCCTGGACGCTGGAAGCGAGGAAAGATTAATGTCCAGGACAATGCATTGAGCAGACACCCGGGGGGTGGGGGGGGGGGGGGGGGGGAATTCACACGGGTGTTTTCAAATTGCCTTTTTGTAAAAAAACATTTTCGTTCCCACACTCCCGTAGTTGTAGAAATATCGCCAATACTGTGGGAGAGGTTATGCGATTGAGCGTCAAGAACCATCCAACTGGACTTGGAAGAGTGTTCTCCCTTTCTGATTGGCTGTTACATCCTGGCGGATGCTCCAATCGCTAGACGTGAGAGCGCTCAGGTTGGGGTGAGAGGCCGTTCGATGAAACTTCAAGTAATGCCCCAACCAACCAGAGTTGGCAACCTGAGGGAATGCTCAGGGCCAATTTGGATGTGGGTGGGAGGGTCAGGGGTCAAGCCTAGAATGCCCCTTCCCAACCTCTCCGTTCATGCCCCCTCCCCCACACCTGCTCCACAACCCCCTACCCCGTATTGCCCACCCCCATTTAGGGCGTACGCTTTGACGAATATATCAACTTGCTATATGGGCAGCCACACAGACGGGCCAATTCCCCCCCCCCCCTCCTCCTCACAACGACTTCGGAGCTCAGATGTGAGTGTCCCCCCCCCCCCCCCCCCCCCACCTCCCCACAGTGTCATTGGCGACTTCCGATGGGGCGTTTTCCTGGGTCCACGAGCTGATGACAAGCCCCAAAGTCAGGGAGCTCAAACCTCACACCCTATTGCCACCCCCCCCCCCCCCACCCCCACCCCCCCACTCCTTGTGTCTATTCTCAGAGGCCTGGTCGAATTCAAAGGGTTCCTTTGGACGCTGTCGATGCGCCCGCTTTAAAAAGCCAAGTGGGTTCCACCTCCTCTGCCCACAAATCAGGGCTCAATGCACAACGCAACATGGGGGCAGCGGGGAGTGGGAGGAGGAAGCACTGTCACATGATGAGAATCGATTAAATTGACCCACCCATTTCACAGTGGAGAAGACATCCCAAATTATTTTTTTAAATTTTCAAATGTGTGTGTGTGTGAGAGGGGGAGGGGAGGGGGAGGGGGGCATGCCCAGCAAGATGGAAAACAAAACGCCCCCGAGCACTCAATAGCAACCACAACAAAATTTACACTTGTATTTACATCAGTGGGTTAACACACCACCGCCCCCTCACCCTGTTGGGTTACGGGAAGAATACGGAGTTCAAGGGAATGCAGTTCGTGGGCCATATTCTTATTTCCCCGACCCCCAACCCCTCCTCTCATCACTCAAGAACTGACTAGCTGCAAAACAGAAGAACAAAATGTTCAATCATCAAATGATTGCAGCACAGGAGGATGCCGTTCAGCTGACCATTTGAGAAAGCTCCTCAATTAGCCAATGCTCCACTCCCCCACTCCCCCCCCCCCCCCCCCCCCCACACACCCAGCCCTTTGCCCACAGCCCTGTTTGGCTTTTCTCTCTGTGAAAGTATTCATTCCGATTCCTTTTCCCGAAGCGATTGAATCTGCGTCTGCCGCCCATTTTGGACAGCGTCACAACTCACCAAGTGGAACAAAAATTCAAATTTTGACAACACGCCTGGGAGCCGCGTGTTTTCAACCTGTTCCGTCAAGCTTTTCCAAAATTCCACGACCCTGCATCAGGTTATTGGCCGCATACTTTTTACACAACTTGAATGCGACACTCATAATGATTACATAACATGTATTTAACACCTATTACCACCGACCACTCAGCTGAAGGAAGGAGGAAGTGAGGGGCGGGAAGACAGAAATGCACAGCTCCGGAACCAACACCGCCCCAGGTTTGAGACAACAGGGAACCTCAAACACTCGCCGCCCCCTGCCCCCAGTTCATATTCCCACCCATTCCCATTAAGGTGGGACATCCATATTCTGGGATGGAGCGGGAGGTGGGTTGTTGCGGCCTGCGATGGATTTTCATCACAGCCAGGGGGAAAGGCAAATTCCTGTCGCCCTCTCGGTTCCCGTCGGGGCCTCTATTGGTTCCGAGTGGGTCTGGACGTGGGCCAGAGATTAGGCAGCCCTACCCCTCATTGCAGCGGTCACAAGGCTTCCACAGTCAAATGCCGTGTAAGGAAAAAAAGAGGGGTGAACTTGGATAACAGAGGATTGGGAATGTTTTAGAAACCAGCAAAGGACCACTAAAAAGTTGATAAAAAGGGGTGGGGGGGAAAAAACAGGATACGAGAGCAAATTAGTCAGTAATATAAAAACAGATTGTAAGAGCTTTTACAAGTATATACGTCCAAAGATGTTCAGGTTAGGTGGGGTTATGGGGTTACAGGGATGGGCCTGGGTAGGGTGCTCTTTCAGACGGCTGGTGCACTCGATGAGTCGAATGGCTTCCTTCTGCACTGTACAAATTCTATGTTTCTTTAAGAAGGAAGAGAGTACCACTAGAAGGGATCAAGGCAAAGTGGGAGGAAAAGTTGGGAGAGGGTATGGAGGAGGGTTCTGGTGTGAGGTTCTCCGGAGGGTGAACGCCTCCACCTCGTGTGCGAGGTTGGGGCTGATACAGCTGAAGGTGGTGTACAGAGCACACCTTACAAGGGCAAGGATGAGCCGGCTCTTGAGGGGGTAGATGATGTGTATGAACGTTGCGGGGGAGGCCCCGCAAACCATGTTCACATGTTTTGGTCCTGTCCAAAGCTGGAGGATTACTGGAGTTTTTTAGGGTAATCTCCAAAGTGGTGCATGTGAAACTGGACCTGGGCCTTCGGGAGGCCATATTCGGGGTGTCGGACCCCAGCCGGGGTTGGAAACGGGGGCAGAGGCAGATGTTGTAGCCTTCGCCTCATTGATCGCCCGAAGGCGGATTCTGTTAGGGTGGAGATCAACCTCTCCACCCTGTGCCCAGGCGTGGCGGGGGGACCTGCTGGAATTCTTAACGTTTGAAAAGGTCAATTTTGAACTGAGGGGAAGTATGGAGGGGTTCTACAATTCATGGGCGTTATTCATTAAACACTTTCGAGAATTGGATCACATCGAACATTAGGGGTGGGGGTTGGGAGAGTTGGGGGGGAGGGGGTGCTGTATGTGTTAATGGTGACTATGGGTGATTCCTGATTCCTTTTTGTCGTTTGTTCATATTAACATGCTGGCTAATGTTTGTGGGTTTGGTGGGAGGATGGGATCGTTGTTATTGATATGGGGATTGACATTGCATTCATTACTGATTATTGTTTATTGTTGGATGTACATTTGGGAGAAAATGTGAAAAAGGAGAATTTAAAAAAAAAAATTTTTTTTAAAGAAGGAAGAGAGTAGCTAAAGTTTTTTTTTCAAATAAATTTAAAGTAGCCAATTCTTTTCCAATTAAGGGGCAATTGAGCGTGGCCAATCCACCTACCCTGCACATCGTTTAGGTTGTGAGGGTGAGACCCACGCAGACACGGGGAGAATGTGCAAACTCCAAACAGGACAGTGACCCGGAGCCTGGATTGAACCCAGTCCTAGGTGTCGTGTTGCAGCAGTGCTAATCACTATGCCACCGTGCCGCCCAGAGAGTAGCTAAAGTAACGGGAGTCCCTTAGAAACAGAGGCAGAAGAAATTATCCTGGGAAATTGACAGAGAAATTGAACAAATATCACGGTGTCTGTCTTTCAAGTGGAATACAGACAAGTTACGTTATAGAATTTGAAGGGCCTAGTGGCTAATGAAAGTGAGAAAGTTAAGGTAATTATATCAGCGGAGAAAAAGTACTAGAGAGACGACCAAAAGTAACATCCTTACTCAAGAAAAGAGGGAAAGACAAAACGAGGAACTACAGTTTGTTTGCCAGACATCAGCCACTGTTGGAATGTATTAGTAAAGAAATCTTAACAGCGGAAGTAGAAAAGCATAGTACGATCAAAACAAGTTAATTCGGTTTTATGAAGGATGACAAATTTATCAGAGTTTTTTGAGGATATAACTAATGAGGTAAATAAAGGGACACCAGGAGACGTAGCGTACTTAGATTTCCTAAAGGCTTTAGAGATGGCGGCACACTAAAGGTTAATAGACGAGGTAAGGGCTCATGGAATTGGAGAGTGATATATCAGCATGGACAGAGGATTGGTTAAAGGATAGGAGGCAGAGAGCAGGGATGAATGCTGACTTTTGAAGTCGGCATTCATTTTGGCCGGAGAACAGAGAGGCAGAATATTTGTTTTTTAAAAAGACGCGAGAATTGTAAATGTCGATGTTCAGGGGGAGAGGTGGTATAAAGAAAAGGAAAAAGTCAGCAAGCAGGGACGGCAAGGAATTGGGAAGGAACATGATACGATGGTCTTTCTTGTGAGGGGATTAATCTATAGGAATAAGGAAGTTTTGCTACAGCTGTACAGGAACGTTGGCCAAACCACAGCTGGGGTACTGTGCACAGTTTCGGTCTCCATGTTTAAGGAAGGATACACTTGCACTGTTCACTTGATTGGTCCCAGGGACGAGAGGATTGTCCTATGACGAGAGGTTGAGTAAATTGGGCCTCTATTCTCTGGGGATCAGAAGAGGTGAGAGGCGACCTCGTTGCAATCTACAAAATTCTGAAGAGGGTGGACGCTGAGAGATTCCCGCTGGTGAGGGAATCTAAACACGGGAGGCACAGTCTCGAGATAAAGGTGTCAGCCATTTTGGACTGAGGTGAGGAGAAATTTCTTCAGTCAGTGAGTGGTGAATCTTTGGAATTCTCCACCCCACAGTGTTGATTATATTTAAGGCTGCGATATACAGATTTCTGGTCTCTGAGGGAACCAAGGGAAAATGGAGGTGATGCCCAAGGTCAGCCCTGATCGTATTGAATGGTGGAGCAGGATCGATGGGCCGAATGGTTGACTGCTGCTCCTATTTCGGATGTTTTTCTGCTCGGTCCGTCGTTGAGGTAGCCAATTGTTGGGGGAATCAAGATAACCTGAACACCGTCCCCATCGTGTGACTGTCCCTCGGCAATAATGACTCAAGGGATTTGCCCCCTACCCTGGCCCTTCAGTTCCGATTTTGTAAAAAGCAGGGCAAAGACAGCAGCGACAACTTGCAACCGTTCAGGGTCTTTAATGGAGGAAGACACGGCCAAGATGTTCCACAGGAGGGTAAATCAGACAAAAAGTGTCACTGAGCCAGCGAGGAAGGATTTTGTTGAGATGACGAAAGCTTGGACAGAGAAGCAAGTCTTCACGAGCGTCTTAAAGGAGGGACAAAGTGAAGAGTTTGTTGTTGGGGGGGGGGGGGGGTGGTAAATCCCAGAGAGCTCGGGACCCAGGCAGCCGAAGGCATGGCCATCAATGGTAGAGTGGTGAGAATGGAGATCGCTCGAGAGGCCTGAGGACCGGAGGAGCGCAGAGATCCGGGGGGGGGGGGGGGGGGGGGGGTTAGGGGGCTGGAGGAGGTCACAGAGGTGGGAGGCAGGTGATGGAGCGATTTGAAGACTTAATGTGAGAATGTTAAGTTTGAGGTGTTGCTGGATCAGGAGCCATTGTTGGATTGGTGGGTCTGGTGGTGGTGGAAACCTACAGGATACTGCGAGGCCTGGATAGAGTGGACGTGGGGGAAGATGTTTCCATGAGTAGGAGAGATGAGAATCCGAGGGCACAGCCTCAGACTGAAGGGGCGTTCCACTAAAACTGAGGTGAGGGTGAATTTCTTCAGCCAGAGGCTGGTGAATCTGTGGTGAATCATTGCCGCCGAAGGCTGTGGAGGCCAAATCACTGAGTGTCTTTAAAATAGAGATAGATAGGTTCCTGATTGATAAGGGGATCAGGGGTTATGGGGAGAAGGCAGGAGAATGGGGACGAGAAAATATCAGCCATGATTGAATGGCGGAGCAGACTCGATGGGCCGAGTGGCCTAATTCTGCTCCTATGTCTGATGGTCTCATGGGTGAAGGGGCATCAGAGAGGAGATGGAGTAGATTTTGATTGGGAATGGCGGAGAGGCGCAAGGTACTAAGGCTCATCACCCACGCTCGGCCCTTGACTGCAGAAGCCTGCTACCAGCTGTCAGAGCAAACACTTTCTGTGGTAACAGAGTTAAATAAATCGCAGTCCGCCAGCACGGCATAAAATTAATACACACCCCACCTATTGACACAATCAGTGAGCCTGGATAAACCATTAAAAAAAGTTCCATCTCAATTCGCCAACAAATTGCAACCGCCCTCCGGAACGCTGCCATCTTGAAGTGATTCACTCGGAAGCTGAGTCTCTTGCCCCACGAAAAGTGCATCGACTCACCAACGAGGAGCAAAATGGCTGACACGGCGCGGGCCCGGCAAGGGGTGGGGGGGGGGGGGGGTGGGGGTGGGGGGGGGGGGGGTGGCACAGCTCGCGCCTCCAAGTCAGAAGGTGGTGTGTGGGTTCAAGTCCCAGCTCTGGAGTCTCGCCTCCTGTCGTTTAGGCCCATAATCCCCAGTGCGGCACCGAGGGAGCACCGTACTCTCGGAGGTGATGTCAAACTGAGGTCTCCTCCCCCCCCCGCCACACACTCCTCCTCGGCCCCTGTCTGCAATCTCGGGCGGATGTAAAAGGTCCCACGGCCGCCATTTTGAAAGGAAGGGCATTAGGAATTCCCTCTGACCAGCATCATATCAGGGAAAGAAAAAAAAAACAGATGGCTTTGCCATTTATCTCTGGGATCTTGCTGTGCGCACATCCGCTGCCGCATCTGCCTGCGTTTTCAACAGCGAAGTACACTTCAAAAAGGATAGAGGATGCTGGCTGCAGTGTGTTTCCAGGTTGTCCTGAGGAGTGAGAGCGCTAAACATAAAAATGCCAGTTCGTTATTCCTCTCTTCATCAGACGGTGGTCATCACCTTCAGGGAGCCCGTACGGAAACGGAGGATCTTCTTCTTTAGCGCGTGGGAAGCTTTGATCTTAACAAAGACTTTTGGCTGCCCCGCGTCGCGCCCGGCGGTCTGTGGGGCCACCTGCTGGGGCCAAACCAGGCCTCCGCCCTCCTCGTCCGTGTCACTGGAGCAGGTGCTGAAACCAGGTGACTCCACCTCGCTCAGGCTCGACTCGCTGTCGCCAAAACAGTTGGCGGCGTAAACGGCGCCTGCTGACCCCCCCTCCTCCCCCGGAGGCACGGCGCCGGGCTCGTGGCACTGGGCCGGGTACTCCGAGTCACTGCCCGGGTGCCCCGGGGCCCCAGGGGCCTTCTGGTACCTCTTGACCCGGCGCTGCCCCTCGGCAGGTGGGTAGGGGTCAGAGGTCGCCGTCGCCTCCTCCCGGGAAATCTCCGCTGTCGACTTCCAGCGCCGGTAGCTGCCACTGGCGTGGCGCTTTGCTCGCAGCGGCCTGGCTGCCATGGCCTCATCCCGCTCCACCGTGTTGTACTTGATGCAGGTAACGCCCGGCCTGTTGAGCAGGCTGTTCTCAGACTGCGAGCGGCAGGTTTTCTTGTGCCGGGGGGAAGGTTTCCGCCCGCTCCTCTTGGCGAGCTCGGCTTCCTCGCTAAAGCGGCACTTCTTGTTGGAGGCCTTGCCCTTCTCCCGAAAGCCCGGGGGACCCCCCTCGGGTGACATGTCCACAGAGCGACCTTTGCTCAGCAACACACCCTTGGCTTTGCCGCTCTGGTTGGCAGTGTGGGCTTTGTACGGCTGCTGGGCCGGGATGTACTGTGCATTGACCATCTGATACCCGGTGTCTTCTGTGCTGTGCGGGGGTGAACTTTTATCTCTAACCTCTGACCCGAGCCGCTGGTCAAAAGGCGGTGGATGGGCCTCAACGGACTCAGACCGAGCAGACAGGAAGGCCTGAGGCCTGTCATCCAACTCGTACACGTTTTGGTAATAACTCTCCTGAGGCGAATTCCTCATGGCTGGGTGATAATTCAACTCATGATACTCGAGTGAGGTCGGCCTCATGGGTGGGGTGTTGGCCATCAGCCTGACTGGTTTCCTCAGGCTCTGCTGGGAACACTGGGCCTCCTCGATGCTCTTCTGCTGCTGGAGAGCAGCAAGGAAGCTCTCGGCTGTTTGGCAGGCCGGAAGATTCTTCTTGACCGACAGCTGATCCCTGCTCGCACTCCACTGGGGCCTGTACTTGGGAGATGGGAGACTCCCTTCAAAGCTGTGAGAGCTCGAGATGTTTCTACGCTCGGATGAGGGGTGGCTTGGCTCGCAATTGACACTTGGAGGGCTGGGCGCCTCCATGCTCCTCTGGCACATGCTGTTCTGCCTCATCAGACCTTTTATGGGCTCCATGCTGAGACTAGTCCTTGGCTTGTTCGATCGAATCGGGTATACCCTTTTGTGAACAAGGCCTGCGATGTAATTCTCCAACCTCTTCGATTGCCCAACCTCCAGCCCTTGGGGTAGGTCGCCCTGGGAGCCAAAAAATATCTCGCCGTCGACGCCCATCTTGTACCCCCGCAGGTAAGAGTTGGGTGACATGGGCTTCTCTTCACTGTTTGCCCGCAGGGCTTGGCGAAGCAGCGGGCTCTGGACGGCCATGGCGTGGAGCGGGCTTGGGTATGGGAAAAGGTCCAGGCCATCGCGGGTGATTAGGTCACACTGGTACTTTGGCTGAATGTCCATCAGGGCCTCCAGCGAGTCCGAACGGGTCACGGAAAAGGAGCGGGGGACGGAGGAGACGTAATCGCTGTCGGCATAGCTCAGGCTCTCCTCTCGGTCCAGGTGCAGCGGCTCCGCTAAAACATCAACGGAGAGTCAGTGTTAGAAACCATATCCCCAACAGACAGTTCAACATTCCCAGGACAGGTACAGCATGGGGTCAGATACAGAGTAAAGCTCCCTCTACACTGTCCCCATCAAACACTCCCAGGACAGGTGCAGGACGGGGTTAGATACAGAGTAAAGCTCCCTCTGCACTGTCCCCATCAAACACTCCCAGGACAGGTACAGCACGGGGTTAGATACAGAGTAAAGCTCCCTCTACATTGTCCCCATCAAACACTCCCAGGACAGGTACAGCACGGGGTTAAATACAGAGTAAAGCTCCCTCTACACTGTCCACAGCAAACACTCCCAGGACAGGTACAGCACGGGGTTAGATACAGAGTAAAGCTCCCTCTACACCTTTCCCATCAAACACTCCCAGGACAGGTACAGCGCGGGGTTAGATACAGAGTAAATCTCCCTCTACACTGTCCCCATCAAACACTCCCAGGACTGGTGCAGCACAGGGTTAGATACAGAGTAAAGCTCCCTCTACACTGTCCCCACCAAACACTCCCAGGACAGGTGCAGCACAGGGTTAGGTACAGAGTAATGCTCCCTCTACACTGTCCCCATCAAACAGTCCCGGGACAGGTGCAGCACGGGGTTAGGTACAGAGTAAAGCTCCCTCTACACTGTCCCCATCAAACACTCCCAGGAAAGGTACAGCACGAGGTTAGATACCCTCTACACTGTCCCCATCAAACAATCCCAGGACAGGTGCAGCACGGGGTTAGATATAGAGTAAAGCTCCCTCTACACTGTCCCCATCAAACACTCCCAGGACAGGTACAGCACGGGGTTAGATACAGAGTAAAGCTCCCTCTACACCTTTCCCATCAAACACTCCCAGGACAGGCAGAGCACGGGGTTAGATACAGAGTAAAGTTTCGGCGTGTGTTTAACATCAAGAGGAACTGTTACACTGTGGGCAGGGATGTACATGCATTTTCTGTTACGAAGCCAGAAGGCGTGCACATTGCAGAGTGAGTGTTAGGGTATGAGTCAAATTATTCTGCATCTTCTACAAGTTCCATCTGTTCGAGCCATGCCTCTGCCGGATTCGATCTCCAGGGAGGGCTTTTTTGAGTATGTAGATTGAGGAACGCAGGGAGGGCTTTCTTGGGGGCACCTGGATTAAGGGACAGGGGACCCAGGCAGGCAGAAGGAGTTAAGTGACAGATCAACCACAATCTGATTGAATGATGGATCAGGTTGGATGGGCTGAATGGCCACCTCCTGTTGCCATGCCTGACCCCGGGTCAGGGTTCACAGCCCCTGACCTCTACTGGATGTCTCCACTGGGAAATATCTATGTGCAGACGCCGGGCGGTCAGCTTCCAAAACCCGGAGACAGGCATTGTCCAGGGTGGCAGACGGGTGTAATGTCGGGGGTGAAAAGGGAGGACATTTCCGTGTGAAGGGGGAATTAAAATGAGCAGCCACACCCTATTCCACTGAACAAGCGATTCCCGGAGCGGGGTTGAAGAAAATCAGCAAAAGGGACCGAGTGAGATGAGGAGAATCTTAATTTCTGTATCCGGAATGTTCTGTCCGTGAAGGGGAGGGCTGGAGGCCGACGCGACATTGAAAGAGAGAACTGGATGAGGATGTGAAAAGCAAAGATTTACAGGACAACGGAGGAAAGCCTCCATAGAGCTAGTATATCTATGAAGGGCCAAATAGTCGCCTCGGGTGCTTCTGCAAAGTTGGGGGGCTTTGGGTTGGTACTGATGGCGAGTGATTGAACGGAGCTCTCGACACATCACTTCTGGAAGGTTCCACGGTCCCAGCGGGAGGAGCCCCCACTGCCATTCCCCTCCTCCACCCCCGCCCCCCCTGCCATTCCCCTCCTCCACCCCCGCCCCCCCTGCCATTCCCCTCCTCCACCCCCGCCCCAACGCCCCCCTCCCCTCTTACCGAATATTGGCCACCCGGTGCCACCTACCTAAAGATTTGGGCCGTTCATTTGCATAATTAATACGGGCGTCGGCCAAGCCAATCCGCGGATAGTTGCACGCGGCAGACTGAAAGTTGGAAAAGCATTCAGCAAAGATGGAGGCCGAGGAGTCGGACAGCGCTGGGGACGGACCCTCACTGAATTCATAGAAGCCTGCAGAGGGCACAGGAGGGGGAGGAGGAGGGGAAGGGAGGGGGGTAGGGATGGGACGGAGAGAGATACAGGAAGGAAAAGGGGTGGGGTGGGGGGGGTGTAGAAAACAAAATCAGAAGATTAGGGTGTGGCTCAAACATTCATCCTTTCCCCACAGGTGACCCTGTGGCGAGGGACGGGTATCCAGAGAGTCGACTGCAATTATACAAAATAAACAGCTGGTAGCCGCTAATGAACAAGGAAACCCGTCCAACCCTGGACGGTGTCTGCCGAGAGCGTAGTCAGCTGCACAAAGCAGTGTTGCTCCAGTGGTGGGGACGGGTCTGTCACTGTATAACACTGGGGTACAGTACTGGTGGGGATGGGTCTGTCACTGTATAACACTGGGGTACAGTACTGGTGGGGACGGTTCTGTCACTGTATAACACTGGGGTACAGTCCTGGTGGGGACGGGTCTGTCACTGTATAACACTGGGGTACAGTACTGGTGGGGACGGGTCTGTCACTGTATAACACTGGGGTACAGTACTGGTGGGGACGGGTCTGTCACTGTATAACACTGGGGTACAGTACTGGTGGGGACGGGTCTGTCACTGTATAACACTGGGGTACAGTACTGGTGGGGACGGGTCTGTCACTGTGTAACACTGGGGTACAGTACTGGTGGGGACGGGGCTGTCACTGTATAACACTGGGGTACAGTACTGGTGGGGACGGGTCTGTCACTGTATAACACTGGGGTACAGTACTGGTGGGGACGGTCTGTCACTGTATAACACTGGGGTACAGTACTGGTGGGGACGGTCTGTCACTATAACACTGGGGTACAGTACTGGTGGGGACGGTCTGTCACTGTATAACACTGGGGTACAGTACTGGTGGGGACGGGGCTGTCACTGTATAACACTGGGGTACAGTACTGGTGGGGATGGGTCTGTCACTGTATAACACTGGGGTACAGTACTGGTGGGGACGGGGCTGTCACTGTATAACACTGGGGTACAGTACTGGTGGGGATGGGTCTGTCACTGTATAACACTGGGGTACAGTACTGGTGGGGACGGGGCTGTCACTGTATAACACTGGGGTACAGTACTGGTGGGGATGGGTCTGTCACTGTATAGCACTGGGGTACAGTACTGGTGGGGATGGGTCTGTCACTGTATAACACTGGGGCACAGTACTCGTGGGGACGGGACTGTCACTGTATAACACTGGGATACAGTACTGGTGGGGACGGGTCTGTCACTGTATAACACTGGGGGAAAGTACTGGTGGGGACGGGTCTGTCACTGTATAACACTGGGGTACAGTACTGGTGGGGACTGTCTGTCACTGTATAACACTGAGGTACAGTACTGGTGGGGAAGGGTCTGTCACTGTATAACACTGGGGTACAGTATTGGTGGGGAAGGGTCTGTCACTGTATAACACTGGGATACAGTGCTGGTGGGGACGGGTCTGTCACTGTATAACACTGGGGTACAGTACTGGTGGGGACGGGTCTGTCACTGTATAACACTGGGGTACAGTACTGGTGGGGACATGTCTGTCACTGTATAACACTGGGGTACAGTACTGGTGGGGACGGGTCTGTCACTGTATAACACTGGGGTACAGTACTGGTGGGGACGGGTTGGTCACTGTATAACACTGGGGTACAGTACTGGTGGGGACGGTCTGTCACTGTATAACACTGGGGCACAGTACAGGTGGGGGCAGGTCTGTCACTGTATAACACTGGGGTACAGTACTGGTGGGGAAGGGTCTGTCACTGTATAACACTGGGGTACAGTACTGGTGGGGAAGGGTCTGTCACTGTATAACACTGGGATACAGTACTGGTGGGGACGGTCTGTCACTGTATAACACTGGGGCACAGTACTGGTGGGGGCAGGTCTGTCACTGTATAACACTGGGGTACAGTACTGGTGGGGACGGGTCTGTCACTGTATAACACTGGGGTACAGTACTGGTGGGGATGGGTCTGTCACTGTATAACACTGGGGTACAGTACTGGTGGGGACGGCCAATGAAGGCAAGCATGCCGTATGCCTTCTTGACTACCTTCTCCACCTGTGTTGCCCCTTTCAATGACCTGTGTACCTGTACTCCTAGATCTCTTTGACTTTCAATACTCTTGAGGGTTCTACCATTCACTGTATATTCCCTGCCTGCATTAGACCTTCCAAAATGCATTACCTCACATTTGTCCGGATTAAACTCCATCTGCCATCTCTCTGCCCAAGTCTCCAAAAAATCTAAATCCTGCTGTATCCTCCGACAGTCCTCATCGCTATCCGCAATTCCACCAACCTTTGTGTAGTCTGCAAACTTACTAATCAGACCAGTTACATTTTCCGCCAAATCATTTATATATACTACAAAGAGCAAAGGTCCCAGCACTGATCCCTGTGGAACACCACTGGTCACAGCCCTCCAATGAGAAAAACATCCTTCCATTGCTACTCTCTGCCTTCTATGGCCTAGCCAGTTCTGTATCCACCTTGCCAGCTCACACCTGATCCCGTGTGACTTCACCTTTTGTACTAGTCTACCATGAGGGACCTTGTCAAAGGCCTTACTGAAGTCCATATAGACAACATCCACTGCCCTACCACTGGTGGGGATGCGGCCAGACACTGGTGGGGATGGGTCTGTCACTGTATAACACTGGGATACAGTACTGGTGGGGATGGTCTGTCAATGTATAACACTGGGGTACAGTATTGGTGGGGAAGGGTCTGTCACTGTATAACACTGGGGTACAGTACTGGTGGGGATGGGTCTGTCACTGTATAACACTGGGGTACAGTACTGGTGGGGATGGGTCTGTCACTGTATAACACTGGGGTACAGTACTGGTGGGGATGGGTCTGTCACTGTATAACACTGGGGTACAGTACTGGTGGGGACGGGTCTGTCACTGTATAACACTGGGGTACAGTACTGGTGGAGACGGGTCTGTCACTGTATAACACTGGGTACAGTACTGGTGGGGACGGGTCTGTCACAGTATAACACTGGGAGACAGTACTGGTGGAGACGGGTCTGTCACTGTATAACACTGGGGTACAGTACTGATGGGGATGGGTCTGTCACTGTATAACACTGGGATACAATACTGCTGGGGACGAGTCTGTCACTGTATAACACTGGGGTACAGTACTGGTGGGGACGGGTCTGTCACTGTATAACACTGGGGTACAGTACTGGTGGGGACGGGTCTGTCACTGTATAACACTGGGGTACAGTACTGGTGGGGTCGGGTCTGTCACTGTATAACACTGGGGTACAGTACTGATGGGGATGGGTCTGTCACTGTATAACACTGGGATACAGTACTGGTGGGGACGGGTCTGTCACTGTATAACACTGGGGTACAGTACTGGTGGGGACGGTCTGTCACTGTATAACACTGGGGCACAGTACTGTGGGGACGGGTCTGTCACTGTATAACACAGGGGTACAGTACTGGTGGGGTCGGGTCTGTCACTGTATAACACTGGGGTACAGTACTGATGGGGATGGGTCTGTCACTGTATAACACTGGGATACAATACTGGTGGGGACGAGTCTGTCACTGTATAACACTGGGGTACAGTACTGGTGGGGACGGGTCTGTCACTGTATAACACTGGGGTACAGTACTGGTGGGGACGGGTCTGTCACTGTATATCACTGGGGTACAGTACTGGTGGGGACGGTCTGTCACTGTATAACACTGGGGTGCAGTACTGGTGGGGACGGTCTGTCACTGTATAACACTGGGGCACAGTACTGGTGGGGACGGGTCTGTCACTGTATAACACTGGGGTACAGTACTGGTGGGGACGGGTCTGTCACTATAACACTGAGGTACAGTACTGGTGGGGACGGGTCTGTCACTGTATAACACTGGGGTACAGTACTGGTGGGGACGGGTCTGTCACTGTATAACACTGGGGTACAGTACTGGTGGGGATGGGTCTGTCACTGTATAACACTGGGGTACAGTACTGGTGGGGACGGGCCTGTCACTGTATAACACTGGGGTACAGTACTGGTGGGGTCGGGTCTGTCACTGTATAACACTGGGGTACAGTACTGATGGGGATGGGTCTGTCACTGTATAACACTGGGGTACAGTACTGGTGGGGTCGGGTCTGTCACTGTATAACACTGGGGTACAGTACTGGTGGGGACGGGTCTGTCACTGTATAACACTGGGGGAAAGTACTGGTGGGGACGGGTCAGTCACTGTATAACACTGGGGTACAGTACTGGTGGGGATGGGTCTGTCACTGTATAACACGGATACAGTACTGGTGGGGACGGGTCTGTCACTGTATAACACTGGGGTACAGTACTGGTGGGGACGGGTCTGTCACTGTATAACACTGGGGTACAGTACAGGTGTGGACGGGTCTGTCACTGTATAACACTGGGGGAAAGTACTGGTGGGGACGGGTCTGTCACTGTATAACACTGGGGTACAGTACTGGTGGGGACGAGTCTGTCACTGTATAACACTGGGGGAAAGTACTGGTGGGGACGGGTCTGTCACTGTGTAACACAGGGGTACAGTACTGGTGGGGACGGGTCTGTCACTGTATAACACTGGGGTACAGTACTGGTGGGGACGGGTCTGTCACTGTATAACACTGGGGGAAAGTACTGGTGGGGACGGGTCTGTCACTGTATAACACTGGGGTACAGTACTGGTGGGGATGGGTCTGTCACTGTATAACACTGGGGGAAAGTACTGGTGGGGACGGGTCTGTCACTGTGTAACACTGGGGTACAGTACTGGTGGGGACGGGTCTGTCACTGTATAACACTGGGGTACAGTACAGGTGTGGACGGGTCTGTCACTGTATAACACTGGGGTACAGTACTGGTGGGGACGGGTCTGTCACTGTATAACACTGGGGTACAGTACTGGTGGGGATGGGTCTGTCACTGTATAACACTGGGGTATAGTACTGGCGGGGATGGGTCTGTCACTGTATAACACGGATACAGTACTGGTGGGGACGGGTCTGTCGCTGTATAACACTGGGGTACAGTACTGGTGGGGATGGGTCTGTCACTGTATAACACTGGGGTACAGTACTGGTGGGGATGGGTCTGTCGCTGTATAACACTGGGGTACAGTACTGGTGGGGTCGGGTCTGTCACTGTATAACACTGGGGTACAGTACTGGTGGGGACGGGTCTGTCACTGTATAACACTGGGGTACAGTACTGGTGGGGACGGGTCTGTCACTGTATAACACGGATACAGTACTGGTGGGGACGGGTCTGTCACTGTATAACACTGGGGTACAGTACAGGTGGGGACGGGTCTGTCACTGTATAACACTGGGGTACAGTACTGGTGCGGACGGTCTGTCACTGTATAACACTGGGGGAAAGTACTGGTGGGGACGAGTCTGTCACTGTATAACACTGGGGTACAGTACTGGTGGGGATGGGTCTTTCACTATAACACTGAGGTACAGTACTGGTGGGGACGGTCTGTCACTGTGTAACACTGGGGTACAGTACTGGTGGGGATGGGTCTGTCACTATAACACTGAGGTACAGTACTGGTGGGGACGGGTCTGTCACTGTATAACACTGGGGCACAGTACTGGTGGGGACGGGTCTGTCACTGTATAACACTGGGGTACAGTACTGATGGGGATGGGTCTGTCACTGTATAACACTGGGGTACAGTACTTGTGGGGTCGGGTCTGTCACTGTATAACACTGGGGTACAGTACTGGTGGGGACGGGTCTGTCACTGTATAACACTGGGGGAAAGTACTGGTGGGGACGGGTCTGTCACTGTATAACACTGGGGTACAGTACTGGTGGGGATGGGTCTGTCACTGTATAACACGGATACAGTACTGGTGGGGACGGGTCTGTCACTGTATAACACTGGGGTACAGTACTGGTGGGGACGGGTCTGTCACTGTATAACACTGGGGTACAGTACAGGTGTGGACGGGTCTGTCACTGTATAACACTGGGGGAAAGTACTGGTGGGGACGGGTCTGTCACTGTATAACACTGGGGTACAGTACTGGTGGGGACGGGTCTGTCACTTTATAACACTGGGGGAAAGTACTGGTGGGGACGGGTCTGTCACTGTATAACACGGATACAGTACTGGTGGGGACGGGTCTGTCACTGTATAACACTGGGGTACAGTACAGGTGGGGACGGGTCTGTCACTGTATAACACTGGGGTACAGTACTGGTGCGGACGGTCTGTCACTGTATAACACTGGGGGAAAGTACTGGTGGGGACGAGTCTGTCACTGTATAACACTGGGGTACAGTACTGGTGGGGATGGGTCTTTCACTATAACACTGAGGTACAGTACTGGTGGGGACGGTCTGTCACTGTGTAACACTGGGGTACAGTACTGGTGGGGATGGGTCTGTCACTATAACACTGAGGTACAGTACTGGTGGGGACGGGTCTGTCACTGTATAACACTGGGGCACAGTACTGGTGGGGACGGGTCTGTCACTGTATAACACTGGGGTACAGTACTGATGGGGATGGGTCTGTCACTGTATAACACTGGGGTACAGTACTTGTGGGGTCGGGTCTGTCACTGTATAACACTGGGGTACAGTACTGGTGGGGACGGGTCTGTCACTGTATAACACTGGGGGAAAGTACTGGTGGGGACGGGTCTGTCACTGTATAACACTGGGGTACAGTACTGGTGGGGATGGGTCTGTCACTGTATAACACGGATACAGTACTGGTGGGGACGGGTCTGTCACTGTATAACACTGGGGTACAGTACTGGTGGGGACGGGTCTGTCACTGTATAACACTGGGGTACAGTACAGGTGTGGACGGGTCTGTCACTGTATAACACTGGGGGAAAGTACTGGTGGGGACGGGTCTGTCACTGTATAACACTGGGGTACAGTACTGGTGGGGACGGGTCTGTCACTTTATAACACTGGGGGAAAGTACTGGTGGGGACGGGTCTGTCACTGTGTAACACTGGGGTACAGTACTGGTGGGGACGGGTCTGTCACTGTATAACACTGGGGTACAGTACTGGTGGGGACGGGTCTGTCACTGTATAACACTGGGGGAAAGTACTGGTGGGGACGGGTCTGTCACTGTATAACACTGGGGTACAGTACTGGTGGGGACGGGTCTGTCACTGTATAACACTGGGGGAAAGTACTGGTGGGGACGGGTCTGTCACTGTGTAACACTGGGGTACAGTACTGGTGGGGACGGGTCTGTCACTGTATAACACTGGGGTACAGTACAGGTGTGGACGGGTCTGTCACTGTATAACACTGGGGTACAGTACTGGTGGGGACGGGTCTGTCACTGTATAACACTGGGGTACAGTACTGGTGGGGATGGGTCTGTCACTGTATAACACTGGGGTACAGTACTGGTGGGGATGGGTCTGTCACTGTATAACACGGATACAGTACTGGTGGGGACGGGTCTGTCGCTGTATAACACTGGGGTACAGTACTGGTGCGGACTGTCTGTCACTGTATAACACTGGGGTACAGTACTGGTGGGGATGGGTCTGTCACTGTATAACACTGGGGTACAGTGCTGGTGGGGATGGGTCTGTCACTGTATAACACGGATACAGTACTGGTGGGGATGGGTCTGTCACTGTATAACACGGATACAGTACTGGTGGGGATGGGTCTGTCGCTGTATAACACTGGGGTACAGTACTGGTGGGGTCGGGTCTGTCACTGTATAACACTGGGGTACAGTACTGGTGGGGACGGGTCTGTCACTGTATAACACTGGGGTACAGTACTGGTGGGGACGGTCTATCACTGTATAACACTGGGGCACAGTACTGGTGGGGACGGGTCTGTCACTGTATAACACTGGGGTACAGTACTGGTGGGGATGGGTCTGTCACTGTATAACACTGGGGTACAGTACTGGTGGGGATGGGTCTGTCACTGTATAACACTGGGGTACAATACTGGTGGGGACGGTCTGTCACTGTATAACACTGGGGTACAGTACTGGTGGGGATGGGTCTGTCACTGTATAACACTGGGGTACAATACTGGTGGGGACGGTCTGTCACTGTATAACACTGGGGTACAGTACTGGTGGGGATGGGTCTGCCACTGTATAACACTGGGGTACAGTACTGGTGGGGACGGGTCTGTCACTGTATAACACTGGGGCACAGTACTGGTGGGGACGGGTCTGTCACTGTATAACACTGGGGTACAGTACAGGTGGGGACGGGTCTGTCGCTGTATAACACTGGGGTACAGTACTGGTGGGGACGGGTCTGTCGCTGTATAACACAGGGGTACAGTACTGGTGGGGACGGGTCTGTCACTGTATAACACTGGGGCACAGTACTGGTGGGGATGGGTCTGTCACTGTATAACACTGGGGTACAATACTGGTGGGGACGGTCTGTCACTGTATAACACTGGGGTACAGTACTGGTGGGGATGGGTCTGCCACTGTATAACACTGGGGTACAGTACTGGTGGGGACGGGTCTGTCACTGTATAACACTGGGGCACAGTACTGGTGGGGACGGGTCTGTCACTGTATAACACTGGGGTACAGTACAGGTGGGGACGGGTCTGTCGCTGTATAACACTGGGGTACAGTACTGGTGGGGACGGGTCTGTCGCTGTATAACACAGGGGTACAGTACTGGTGGGGACGGGTCTGTCACTGTATAACACTGGGGCACAGTACTGGTGGGGACGGGTCTGTCGCTGTATAACACTGGGGTACAATACTGGTGGGGACGTGTCTGTCACTGTATAACACTGGGGTACAGTACTGGTGGGGACGGGTCTGTCGCTGTATAACACTGGGGTACAGTACTGGTCGGGATGGGTCTGTCACTGTATAACACTGGGGTACAGTACTGGTGGGGACGGGTCTGTCACTGTATAACACTGAGGTACAGTACTGGTGGGGACGGGTCTGTCACTGTATAACACTGGGGTACACTACTGGTGGGGACGGTCTGTCACTGTATAACACTGGGGGAAAGTACTGGTGGGGACGGGTCTGTCACTGAATAACACTGGGATACAGTACTGGTGGGGATGGTCTGTCACTGTATAACACTGGGGTACAGTACTGGTGGGGACGGGTCTGTCACTATAACACTGGGGTACAATACTGGTGGGGACGGTCTGTCACTGTATAACACTGGGGTACAGTACTGGTGGGGATGGGTCTGCCACTGTATAACACTGGGGTACAGTACTGGTGGGGACGGGTCTGTCACTGTATAACACTGGGGCACAGTACTGGTGGGGACGGGTCTGTCACTGTATAACACTGGGGTACAGTACAGGTGGGGACGGGTCTGTCGCTGTATAACACTGGGGTACAGTACTGGTGGGGACGGGTCTGTCGCTGTATAACACAGGGGTACAGTACTGGTGGGGACGGGTCTGTCACTGTATAACACTGGGGCACAGTACTGGTGGGGATGGGTCTGTCACTGTATAACACTGGGGTACAATACTGGTGGGGACGGTCTGTCACTGTATAACACTGGGGTACAGTACTGGTGGGGATGGGTCTGCCACTGTATAACACTGGGGTACAGTACTGGTGGGGACGGGTCTGTCACTGTATAACACTGGGGCACAGTACTGGTGGGGACGGGTCTGTCACTGTATAACACTGGGGTACAGTACAGGTGGGGACGGGTCTGTCGCTGTATAACACTGGGGTACAGTACTGGTGGGGACGGGTCTGTCGCTGTATAACACAGGGGTACAGTACTGGTGGGGACGGGTCTGTCACTGTATAACACTGGGGCACAGTACTGGTGGGGACGGGTCTGTCGCTGTATAACACTGGGGTACAATACTGGTGGGGACGTGTCTGTCACTGTATAACACTGGGGTACAGTACTGGTGGGGACGGGTCTGTCGCTGTATAACACTGGGGTACAGTACTGGTCGGGATGGGTCTGTCACTGTATAACACTGGGGTACAGTACTGGTGGGGACGGGTCTGTCACTGTATAACACTGAGGTACAGTACTGGTGGGGACGGGTCTGTCACTGTATAACACTGGGGTACACTACTGGTGGGGACGGTCTGTCACTGTATAACACTGGGGGAAAGTACTGGTGGGGACGGGTCTGTCACTGAATAACACTGGGATACAGTACTGGTGGGGATGGTCTGTCACTGTATAACACTGGGGTACAGTACTGGTGGGGACGGGTCTGTCACTATAACACTGGGGTACAGTACTGATGGGGATGGGACTGTCACTGTATAACACTGGGGTACAGTACTGGTGGGGATGGGTCTGTCACTGTATAACACTGGGGTACAGTACTGGTGGGGACGGGTCTGTCACTGTATAACACTGGGGTACAGTACTGGTGTGGACGGGTCTGTCACTGTATAACACTGGGGTACAGTACTGGTGGGGACGGGTCTGTCACTGTATAACACTGGGGTACAGTACTGGTGGGGACGGGTCTGTCACTGTATAATTCTGGGGTACAGTACTGGTGGGGACGGGTCTGTCACTGTATAACACTGGGGTACAGTACTGGTGGGGACGGGTCTGTCACTGTATAACACTGGGGGAAAGTACTGGTGGGGACGGGTCTGTCACTGTAGAACACTGGGGTACAGTACTGGTGGGGACGGGTCTGTCACTGTATAACACTGGGGTACAGTACTGGTGGGGACGGGTCTGTCACTGTATAACACTGGGGTACAGTACTGGTGGGGAGGGGTCTGGCATTGGTGGAACCAGGGAGTTCAATTGTAGATGGCTCCCGACTTTGAGGTGCGTTGGATTGTGATAAAAACGCAATGTTGACATTGTCCTTCCATTGACCTCAATATCTGGGCAGTAATGTCAGACACCGTTAAGGATCTTTTTCCACATGTCGCAATCTATCTCCGCCCATCTTTGTCATGTCCTGCGGCCTGCCTATACCTCAGTGGTCATTCCCGCCTCTATCTCTGCCCTCCATTCACTCCAGAGTCTGATTGAGCATTTGGTCACCTGTCCTCATTGTGGCTGGGAGTCAAATTGTGGTTGACGAGCATTCCTGTGAAGTGCTTTGCGATCATCTCGCCGCGTTACAGCGCCATTTACAGGCTGTCGATGTGTCTGGCCGCATTTTGGAAGGGCCGGTCCTTCCTTGGACTGCACGGTTGGCGGCCCGTGTCTCTGGTCAGTTGGCGGGAAGCCGGGGGGAGGGGTGGGAGGGGCTCCCTCTCTGTCGCTTCTTGACCCCCGCCACAGTTCAGCCCCCCCAACTCCCGTACCGTCTGGAATTGAGAGAGAAAGCCAAACTGCCCCCTTGCCTGATTCCTGGTCAATCAGTCTCACATCAGGGTGTGTTCAGCTGGGTGTTCGGGGAGTGGGAGGATTGCAGGTCCCCCCCCCCCCACCCCCACATCCACCCCATGTGCAGTTTATCAGGTATGGTTACCCCAAGTCGACCACCCCCATGTGGGGTGGGGTTGGGGGGGGGGGTATCCTCCAGGTGGTGGGGTTCTCATGTGTCTGCTGCCTTTGTCCTTTTAAATGGTCGAGGTTGTGGGTTCGGAAGGTGCTGTCGAAGGAACCTTGGTGAGTTCCTGCAGTGCACACGGCTGCCACTGTGCGTCGGTGGTGGAGGGTGTTAGTGTTTGTGGATGGGGTGCCAATCACACGGGGCTGCTTTGTCCTGGATGGTGTCGAGCTTCTCGAGTGTTGTTGGAGCTGCACTCATCCAGGCAAGTGGAGAGTCCATCGCACTCCTGACTTGTGCCTTGTGGATGGTGGACATGCTTTGGGGGAGTCCGGAGGTGAGTTACCCGCTGCAGGATTCCCAGCCTCTGACCTGCTCCTGTAGCCACAGTATTTATCTGTCTGGGTCTGGTTCAGTTTCTGATCAATGGTAACCCCCAGCATGCTGATGGTGGGGGAGTCAGTAATGGTAATGCCATTGAATGTGCAGGAGAATGCAATACATTCCACCCATTAACGCTACACTCCATAAAAACACTGACGGATGAAATGAAAATCACTTATTGTCACAAGTAGGCTTCAAATGAAGTTACTGTGAAAAGCCCCTAGTCGCCACATTCCGGCACCTGTTCGGGGAGGCTGGTACGGGAATTGAACCGTGCTGCTGGCCTGCTTTCAAAGCAAGCTACTTAGCCCACTGTGCTAAACCAACCCCTAATTGTGATTAACCTAATTGTGATTAACCTAACTGTGATGTGATTACATCTGGGATGTAATTAACCTAAAGAGGGAATGGGGCAAGGTGCGGGGGGGGGGGGGGGGGGGGAATACTAAGAGGGGATTCAGAGTAAATGTGGGAGAGACTGAGATGGGGGAAAGACTTGGTGGGAGAGGGAAGTGAGCAGAGGCCTCAGTATTGGTGAAGGTGAAGTCTACAAGGCCCTTGCGATTGTTAGCGAAGGTGGGGGTGACAGGGCCTGGGAGGGAGGGGTTTGAGGAGATGGATAGAAAGGGAACTCTGATTCCATTTTGCAGGTCAGGATGAACAGGTCAGGGGCTGGTTTAGCACAGTGGGCTAAACAGCTGGCTTGTAATGCAGAACACAGCCAGCAGCGCGGGTTCAATTCCCGGTACCGGCCTCCCCGAACAGGCGCCCAAATGTGGCGTCTAGGGGCTTTTCACAGTAACTTCATTGAAGCCTACTTGTGACAATAAGCGATTCTTATTATTATTATCACAGTTTATTAGGTGCAGCACGGGGCATCGTAGAGATTGATCGGGTCGCCAACTCTTCAGAAATGGCAAGGAGTCTCCAGGAATTGAAGATCAAACCCCAGGACACTGCTAGATCATAAGACCGTAAGACAGAGGAGCAATATTGGGCCATTCGGCCCATCGAGTCTGCTCCGCCATACAATCATGGTTGATGCTTCCCATCTCCATTCACCTGCCTTCTCCCCAGAACCCCTGGTCCCCCTGGAATGGTCACGAAGTGCGACCTTGGAGAACAATCACAGATCGACAGAATTGTCGCGGTTCAGGAGGAGACCATTCAGCCCATCCGTGCTTGCACCGGCTCTCCAAACAACCACTGTGACTTAGCGCAGTTCCCCTGCCTTTTGCCCGCGCCCCGGCACATAGCTTCTATTCAAATAATCATCTAACGCCTTCTTGAACGCCTCGACTGAACGGGGCAGCACGGTAGCACTGGGCAGCATGGAAGCATAGTGGTTAGCACAATTGCTTCACATCTCCAGGGTCTCAGGTTCGATTCCGGCTTGGGTCACTGTCTGTGCGGAGTCTGCACGTTCTCCCCGTGTCTGCGTGGGTTTCCTCCGGGGGCTCCGGCTTCCTCCCACAGTCCAAAGATGTGCAGGTTAGGTGGATTGGCCATGATAAATTGCCCTTCGTGTTGGGTGGTGTTACTGGGTTATGGGGATAGGGTGGAGGTGTGGACCTTGGGTAGGGTGCTCTTTCCAAGAGCTGGTGCAGACTCGATGGGCCGAACGGCCTCCTTCTGCTCTGTAAATTCTATGAAATCTATGTTTCAACACTTGCAGGCATTCCACGTTCATCGGGACACTAAAATGGTTGGTCGTTTCTTTTTTGCCATTTTCTTTGAACATTTCTCAATACCAGATACAAAGATATTGGAACTTGGCATTAGAAAAGGCTGTCTGGGAGACAGTCAAACATCACCCAATTGGGTAATGAGTCGCTTTGCTTTCCGATTGGTGTAGGAAGGCCGGACGTCACACGGGCGGATGTGTTGGCCGAATAATGGCTGGAGTGGGGCGGGGGGAGGGGGCGGGGGAGTCATGTGATGGAGCCTCCAGGAATACATTTCATCTCAGGGGGGGTAGCCCCCAGCACCTCCCTAAACCCCCCACCCCCATCCCCCTGCTCCCCGTGCACTCCTCAGTTTAACAGCCCATTGTGCAAGTTACTGGGCGAGTCCTGGGTTAAACCCCCACCCCAGGGATCACCGGGGGGGGGGGGGTTAGAGACAATTAAACACAAGACAAGGAAGGAAGGGCTGGTAATGATTCGCATGGAGAACTCGGTCATGGGAATCGATAATTTCACTAGCTGCAGTAGATAATTGCTGCCCTCTCGGCCTTTAATAGCTCTCAGCCTGCCAGTGGCTGCCTGCCAAAGCCACTGATGTGAACGGACCGGACACAAGACTTTGGGAGCTCTGTGAACTGCAAGGAGGGCAGCGGTCGGCTCGAGAACTGGGCAGGTGGGAGCTTAATGCGGAAAAGCGCAAAGTGGTTCACTTAGGTCGGCAGCAACAGAGGAGAGGCGGGCATAAAATAGTGGATACACGTCGAAAGGGCTACAGGAGCAGAGGGAGCTGGGGGTTGACGGGCACAGATCATCGAAGGTGCCAGGACAGATTGGGAAAGTGGTCCTCGAGGCAGGCGGGATGCAGAGAGAGCAAAGGCAAGGCGATTATTTGGAGAAAACGTTTGTGGAAAACTGGGTTCGGGGTTCTGAGCCCCCGCGCTTCAGGGAGGAGGAGGATGTTTCAGCGAGGGTGCAGAAAGGGTTTATGAGACTGGTCCGATGGATGAGGAACTTCAGCTACATGGACAAGTTGGTCCTGTTCGCCTTCGAGAAGAGAACATTAAAGAGGAGATTGTGGCACAGTGGTTCGATATCGCGAGGGGGTCTGGACGGAGTTCATAGATTAATTCATAGAATTTACAGTGCAGAAGGAGGCCATTCGGCCCATCGAGTCTGCACCGGCTCTTGTAAAGTGCACCCTACCCAAGGTCCACACCTCCACCCTATCCCCATAACCCAGTAACCCCACCCAACACTAAGGGCAAGTAGTTCAGAATGAACTGTTCCAATATGGCAGAAGGGAGAGAAGCATAATACAGGGCTACAGGGAGAAGGGGGCGAGCTGAGACATTCCTGCAGAGGAACCAGCACGCAGACAAAGGGCTGAATGGCCTCTTGCGCCGTAATCATTCCAACTGCTACGAATTACATGGATTGTGGCTCCTCAGGCCAAAAATAAGAATCCACCCCTTCGTTCCGCAACGCACCACGCGGAACTGACCTAGGTGCCCGCTCCGCGTGCGCCACGTGGTGGGCAGTCCAGAGCTACCTGCGGCTCTGTACGGCTCCGTCGCCCGGTCGGACTCCCGGTGGGAGGGAGAGCTGGGCCGGGTTTTCCCTGTCGCCAACGTCGGGAATGCTGAGGTGAAGCTCGGCAGCTGTGATCAGACCTGGGAACGGAACCGGGAATCTCCCAGTGGTCCCGCTGGATAAACTCGGCGGGCCCCATCGCTTGTCAAAGATGCTCGGGGCACTTGACCTCATTCCCAATTTTAACCACTTACTGCGTCCTGAACAACGCAACAGGTCGGACCAATCAAACTCAGACAGAATGGAGCGAGAGGGGAAAGGAATATGGAGGCAAACGGAATGTGTCACTTGGGCCACGTAAACTCGAAGAGTCACAAGTCGGAGACAGCACCGGGGTGGCCTTGTGGTATTGTCACTGGTCCAGTAATCCAGAGGCCCCAGGCAGACGCTCTGGGGACATGGGTTCAAATCTCACCAGGGCAGTTAGTGGAATTTAAATTCAGTGACTAAAATCTGGATTGAGAGCTGGTCTCAGTAACGGCGACCATGACAACTATCATCGATTGTCGTAAAAACCCATCGGGTTCGCTAATGTCCCCCTTCAGGGAAGGAAATCTGCCGCCCTTACCCGGTCTGGCCTACACGTGACTCCAGACCCCACAGCAATGGGTTGGTTCTTAATTACCCCTCAGAAATGGCCGAGCGAGATGCTCAGTTCAAGAGGAAAATAGGGATGGGCGACAAATGCTGGGCCCGGCCAGGGACTCACACATGCCGTGAAAGGACATGGAATAAAATAAACAGAGGATTGTTGTGGTTCGAGAAGGTGCAAGGGACTCATTCAGGCAATTGCTTCTTGTTGAGTGCACACTCGGCAATGGGCGGACAGGAGAATGCACCGAGGGAGACAGAAAGAGAGACAGTGCCTCTCACAACCTGAGCACACCCCAAAGTGCTTTAGGGCCAATGAATTGCGGCCACTGGTGACGCGCAGGGGAATAAACAAATAAAAAGGCAGAAACACAATCAGACACAGAGAGGGGGGGTGGGGAAAGGGGCATCTGGCTGGAGAAAGAGAGGAGGATTGAAGAGAAAGACTGTAAAGTAAATAAAACACACAATGAGAGAAATAGATTCGATTAATCAGGGAGTGGTTAGCACTGCTGCCTCACAGCGCCGAGGTCCCAGGTTCGATCCCGGCTCTGGGTCGCTGTCCGTGTGGAGTTTGCACATTCTCCCTATGTTTGCGTGGGTTTCGCCCCCACAACCCAAAGATGTGCAGGGTCAGGGGATTGGCCGCGCTAAATTGCCCCTTAATTGGAAAAATTGAATTGGGTACTCTAAATTGAATGAAATGAAAATGGCTTATTGTCACGAGTAGGCTTCAGTGAAGTTACTGTGAAAAGCCCCTAGTCGCCACATTCCGGCGCCTGTTCGGGGAGGCTGGTACGGGAATCGAACCGTGCTGCTGGCCTGCCTTGGTCTGCTTTAAAAGCCAGCGATTTAGCCCAGTGAGCTAAACCAGCCCCAAATTTATAACAAAAAAAAAATTAATGAGGGAGTGAGGGGGAAATGTGTGGGAAGCCGTTCAGAGACGATTAATACCAGGAACCGGTGGGTTGTCTGATCAGGAAAGGTTGGACAAATTAGGTTTGTGTCCGCTGGAGTTTAGAAGAGTGAGAGGCGGCTTGATTGAAACAAAAGGTCCTGAGGGATTCTCGACAGGGTGGGTGTGGGGAGGCTGTTTCCCCTTGTGGGAGAATCTACAACTCGGGGTCACTGATTAAAAAAAGGGGTCGTCCATTTAAAGCATAACAATAATAATCTTTATTATTGTCACAAGTCGGCTTACATTAACACTGCAGTGAAGTTACTGTGAAAATCCCCTAGTCGCCACACTCCGGCGCCTGTTTGGGTACACAGAGGGAGAATTCAGAGTGTCCAATTCACCCAACAAGCACGTCTTTCGGGACTTGTGGGAGGAAACCGGAGCGCCCGGAGGAAACCCACGCAGACACGGGGAGAACGTGCAGACTCCGCACAGACAGTGACCCAAGCCGGGAATCGAACCCGGGTCCCTGTTGCTGTGAAGCAACAGTGCTAACCACTGTGCCGCAGAGATGAGGAGAACCTTTTCTCTCAGAGGGCTGTGAGCGTTTGGAATCCTCTTCCTGAAAAGGCAACGGAAGCAGAACCTTTGACTATTTTTAACATAGAGGTGGAATCATAGAGCCAAGCAACACAGAAAGAGCCTTTCGGCCCATCATGTCTGCGTCAGCCATCAAGCACCTATCTAGTGTAATCCCATTCTCCAGCACTTGGTCCTCACCCTTGTGCACTGGGGCGTTCCGAAGGCTCATCTAAATGCTGCTTAAATGTTGTGAGGGTTCCCACCCCCACCACCCTTTCAGGCAGCGAGTTCCGGATTCCCACCACCCTCTGGGTGAAAAAGGATTTTCCTCAAATCCTCTCTGATTCCTCTGCCCTTACCTTAAATCCGTGCCCGCTGGTATTGACACCTCAACTAAGGGGAAAAGTGGGCGGCATGTGGCGCAATGGTTAGCACTGGGACTGCGGCGCTGAGGACCCGGGTTCGATCCCGGCCCACTGTCCGTGTGGTGTTTGCACATTCTCCCCGTGTCTCTGTGGGTCTCGCCCCCACAACCCAAAGATGTGCAGGGTAGGTGGATTGGCCACGCTAAATTGCCCCTTAATTGGAAACAAAATAAAATAAATAAACAAAATAACCGGGCACTCTAAATTTATTTATTTTAAAAAAGAAAAAAAAAACTAAGGGGAAAAGTTATTTCCTTTCCACCCAATCTGGGTCCCCCATAATTTGGACACCTCAATCAGGCCCTCCTCTCAGCCTTCTCTGCCCGAAGGAGAATAACCCCCAGCCTAGCCAGCTTCTCTTCATAGATTTGCGATAAACAAAGGGGTGAAGGGTTATCGAGGGTAGGCCGGAAAGTTACAATTCGATTAGCTGTGACCTTATTGAATGGCGGAACCGATTCAAGTGGCGTAACCTGCTCCTAATTCGTATGAAAGGCAGAGAGAGACACACACAGAGACCATTCGAAAAGATAGAAAACAGAGAGGCTGGTACAGGGGAAAAAGCGGTGAATGGTCAGGAGATAAACAGAAGCGGAGCAGAGACAGACCGAGCGATGATTAAAAGGCCTGAGCTCAGTGGCTAGACTATCCAATTAGATCACAGTGACACTGGAAGGCTACTTTTCAGGGGCTCAGCAATCAAACATTTGCCCTAAACTGACCTCAAACCCTCGACTTGAGACACCGTGCAGCTCGAACGTAAACATCTGGGACCTATCTTTCCTCTTCACAGTTACAGGCAGATGTGCTTTTCAGCACTTTTTGTTTGTGTTCCCCCGCCCCCCCCCCCTCCAGAAACAGGTTAGGCTGGGGTTGTTTTCCCTGGAGCAGATGAGGCCGGGTGGGGGGGGGTGGGGGGGGGGGGTTGCGATTGGGTTGTACAAAATTATGAGGGACATAGATAGAGTAGACGGGAAGAAACTTTTCCCTCTAGTTGAGGACTGAATAAGGCGCAAAGATTTAAGGTTAAGGGGCAAGAGATTTAGAGGGGGATTTGAGGGAAAACATTTTCACGAAATGTTGTGCAGCTCGCAATTTCCTTTACCTTGATTCCTATATCTTTACGGTTTGGGATGTAAGGTCTTAAGAAAAGGTACTGAGTAACTTTTGATACTAACCCGCAATGAGATTTTATGGTGCCATTTTTGATTCTGTATATTATTACACTTGTAAATAAACCTGACCAAATTGATTTAACCTGTCACCTTTGGTCCAGTAACATGACATTTTACACCTTCAGATCTGCAGGAAGAGCGTTAGTGGGCATTGCCCGTTTGGGCGAAGCTGGTGAATGATTCTACACCCGGGTACGTCTATCCGCAAGCTGATTGAATAAAGGGCTCCGAATCATTGTCCGTTTATGGGAATGGACTGCCTGGTCTACAAATCAGCAAGAAATGCCACATAATAATTGAAAGAAATTCTGTTCAAGAGGAATTTAGCTCCCTGTCGTTGGCTCGCAAGTCTGTAAGTCACTCACATTTTACGTATACTCACCCCCGCCCCCAACCCTACCCACCTCTTCCCCAGGTCATGGCTTACCTGAACTCGGGCGGCTGTCGGTCTCCGGCTCCCCACCAGACGTCTGGGTTGCCTCCAGTCGGAGGTCGTTGACCTGCCTCTCCAGTTGCTGGAGGGGGGTGACAAACGCGAGCTCCTGGCGTCTCAGCCCATTCTGGGGGCAGAAAGGTGGGTGTGGGTGGAAGAACAGGGAGAAAGGAAGACATTGTTAGATACGGCGTGGTCACATCACCCAAATTACCGCACCAAGCCGGAAGCTGTATCTTGAAAGGAAAGAAGTTGCATTTATATAGCACCTTCCACTTCCGCAGACCGAGAGACATCAGAGCAGAAGTAGGTCATTCAGCCCATTGAGTTTGTTCTGCCAATCAATGCGATCATTGACTGATCTGATGTGATAATCCTCAACTCCATTTTCCTGCCTTATCCCCATAACCCTCGATTCCCTCACTGATTAAAGATCTGTCTCAGCCTGGAACACACTTAGCGACCCAGCCTCTACAGCTCTCTGCGGTAAAGAATTCCACAGATTCACTCCCCTCTGAGAGAAGAAATTCCTCCTCATCTCTGTCTGAAATGGGCGACCCCTCACTCTGAGATTCTGCCCTCTGGTCCTAGACTCTCCCACAAGGGGAAACAACCTCTCAGCATCGACCCTGTCAAACCCCCCGAGAATCCGATACGTCTCAATAAGGTCGCCTCTCATTCGTCAAAACTCCAATGAGCACAGGCCCAACCTACTCAACCTCTCCTCATCAGAAAATCCCTCCCGACCCGGGATCAACCGAGTGAACCTTCTCTGGATATGCTTGACAGCCAATTTAGTATTTTCAAAGTATCTTCACTGTAATAATAATTCAGTGCTGCTTATGCCTATATCCTTGCAGAGAATGGGTTTTGTCTTGTGTAGACGATTGTTATCTTGCCCTTGTATCGGAACGCCTCATGGAATACTGAACCACATAGACTCGGGAGGCATTCAAGGTATGATTTTATCCTCGGACAGTGGGTAGCACCCTCACTGGTGAAGTAGAAGGGTGTGGGTTCAAGCACCCTCCTTGCACCTCGCCCCAACCACCACCACCCCCCCCCCCCCCAGCCCCCCACCCGCAGTGAACACTCCGAGCACAGGAGTGAGTGACGTCTTCCTTTCAAATGGGAGTCTGCATTTCCTCCCCCACGGTGGTCAGCCCCAAACCCTCTGCGTACTGACATAAGAAATGGGAGCAGGGGATAGGCCACTCGGCCCTTCGATCCTGCTCTGCTGTATAATAATATCATGGCTGATCTGACTGGGGCTCCAATTTCCGCAACCGTCTCCCCGTAACCTTTGACTCCCTTGTCGATCAACAATCTAACAGCCCCGACTATTGTAACAATCCCAGTTGCCGTTATAATGGGACGGGAAGATTCCAGAATGGAACCTCTGCTCAAAAGATGGTAAATTGTACTTTTTAAAAAATGAAACGTGGAGGAACAGAATCACCGGTCCTTTAATTTGTTTGAACAACAAGAAAAAAACACTTACTAAACACGAAAACATTGTATGATGATACAATACTCCTCTTTTAGTTTAAGAATTACACACAGGTATTAGGATTAACACAGATTAAAAAGTACATCTTCATCTACAATGGTCTCATTGAGCACACAAGATGGCAGCCGGCAAATACGTTCTCTAATCTGAACCCCAACTGTTTGTAGATGTCTCCTCAGAATCAGAATCCCCCCCCCCCCCCGGTGATTTGCACGTGAGAATTTCCACACCCTTACCCAAAAACCCACTTTAAAATCTTCTCTCTCTCTTATGCATGCTTTCCCTTAGCGGTTTGCATTCCGAAATCCGGACCAGGTTTTCTAAATGACACTTTTAAACAACGCTTCCGCTCCACTTTTAGCAGTGAATCCAGTCCAGGATTTTACACCAACCCCTTTAGGATTTCCTTTGTCTTAACTACTTTTACACAAACCCCACAAATCGAGCCACTGATTTCCACAGTTATTGCAACTCGCGTTCCACAGGCTGTCATAGGATCTCACAAGCCCGAAAATCACTTCAGACAACTTTCTGGCGTCTCAGCCTTCTTCTCAGCTCGGTCTGTCTTTACTGAACAGTGCTCTGTTCTAGTACCTGTAACTGCAGACTTCTTGGCAATTTCCCTAGTTTCCTTAACTAGCTGCTCTTCAGATCTCTGCACTTGGTTTTTTAACCATTACTCCATGGTACAGCTTTTCTTCTAGCAAAGCTGAGAGAGATGTTCCCTCTCTCGTCTTCTGAACTAACTACTTCTAGCAGAGCTGTGAGTGCTGCCTTCTCTCTCACTACCTATATCCAACTGCAATCAAAGTAACTAAACTAAAGCTTAAAAGATTCCCTACCTTAAAAAGCCTCAGTTGCGAAGCAACACCCATATTCTTCTGCCTTTTATTTATTCTTCACACCATAGCCCTCTCCAAGCATAATAGAAACACAGTTAGAACTTAACCAACCCCCACACATACAGCACCTTTGTCCAGCAAGAATCTAACTATAGGTTTAACCCTTCTCGGCACAGAAACATTAAATTAAACTCACTAAAAACTCTTGCTTATTTCTAATGTTTAACAACACACATATAAATCCTTTAAAACGACCTTTGTTTTCCTGACACTATATTCAATGACCCAGTCCCCACTGATCTCTGGGGGAGACAATTCCACACACCAGCCAATGATTTACTTTTGGAAGTGCAGGCGTCCTCGTTATTGGGGATCCGGGAGCAGTCAATTCCCACCCAGCACGTTCCCAGAGAAAGGAATGAAAGAAGTGACCTGTTTCCAATAAGGGTCATCAAGACACTGGGGAGAGCTGCCCTTGCTCTTCCAAGTAGTGTCATGGCCCTGTGTACAGTCAGATGTCCCTTTCGAACTCTCTCTTCCACAATTCCCATTCCATGATGGCTTATGTGGAGGGGCTGGACGTGATTAGCACCAAACTATCTATAGTGAGCGTTTGAGTGAGTTTGGGATTGTGAATGTGAGTGTGAGTGACTGTATATGTGAGTGAGTTTGTGTACATTTGTGGGTCTGTACGTGTCATTAAGTAGAGAACAAAGAATATAGAACATACAGTGCAGAAGGAGGCCATTCGGCCCATCGAGTCTGCACCGACCCACTTAAGCTCTCACTTCCACCCTATCCCCGTAACCCAATAACCACTCCTAACCTTGTTTTGGACACTGAGGAGCAATTTAGCACGGTCAATCCGCCTAACCTGCACGTCTCTGGACTGTGGGAGGAAACCGGAGCACCCGGAGGAAACCCATGCAGACACGGGGAGAATGTGCAGACTCCGCACAGACAGTGACCCAGCGGGGAATCGAACCCGGGACCCTGGCGCTGTGAAGCCACATGTGCTATTCACTTGTGCTGCCGTGCTGCCCTTAGAATAAACCATTCGGCTGGTCGACACTGCAGTTATTATTTATGCGTGGGATGTGGGTATCATTGGCTGGGCCAACATCAAGCACCATCGCTAATTACCCTCAAAATGAGTGGCTTTTTCAACCATTTGGGAGAGCATTTTCAGAGTTAACTGGTCAAGGGTCACATGTAAGCCAGACCGGGTAAGGATGGCAGATTTCCCGCCTGACAGATGGGGTTTAAGACACAAGTATACATAGAAAATAGAAGCAGGAGGAGGCCATTCGGCCCTTCCAGCCTGCTCCGCCATTCATTATGATCATGGCTGATCATCAAGTTCAATACCCTGATCCTGCCTTCCCTCATATCCCTTGATTCCTTCAGCCCCAAGAGCTGTATCTAATTCCTTCTTGAAATTACACAACGTTTTGGCCTCAACTACTTTCTGTGGTAGCGAATTCCACAGATTCACCACTCTCTGGGTGAGGAAATTTCTCCTCACCTCAGTCCTAAAATGTTTACCCACTATCCTCAAACTATGACCCCCCCTAGTCTGGACTCCATATGGAACATTCTTTCTGAATCTACCCTGTCTAATCCTGTTGGAAGTTTACAAGTTTCTATGGAACATGAGTATGAGTGTGTTTGTGATTCTGTGTGAGCAAGGGAAGTGCGTATGTGTGCGAGGCGATCTGTGTGTGTGTGTGTGTCTGTCTGTTTGTGAGTTTGGGGTGTATGTGAGAGTTTGTGTGTGTGTGTGTGCAAGTAAGTTGTGTTTGGGTTATCAGTCAGGTGTGTGTGTGACTGAGAGTGTGTGTCTGAGTATATCAGTGTGTGTGTGGTGTATGAGTGCGGTGGTGTGTGTGACTGAGTGAGGTGTGTGTTTGCTAGATCTGTGTGAGAGAATGTGTGTATGTGAAAGAGAGAGAGAAAGAGACAGCATGTGCCTTTGTGTGAGTGCGAGAGTGACGGGTGTGCAAGAGTGAGGGGCGTGATTGTGAATGAGGGCGAGTGTCAGGGCTGTGCATGTGACAGAGTGAGGGATGTGTCTGTACAGTTTCCTTCCACAAGTCCCGAAAGACGTACTGTTAGGTGAATTGGACATTCTGAATACTCCCTCTGTGTACAGGCGCCGGAATGTGGCGACTAGGGGCTTTTCACAGTAACTTCATTGCAGTGTTAATGTAAGCCTACTTGTGACAATAAAGATTATTATTATTACAGTGGAAGGGAAGGATTAAGCCTGGCTGCAATGCACCACAGGGTCAATCAGCTGACTGCCACTCACTCTCCAGACTCAAACAATGAATGGCGGTGGGCATGGACAGAGTGTGCCAAAGGGTGGTTAAGTGACGGTGAAGCCCATGGCCTCAGCAGGAACTGATGCTCTCAGGAGAGGAGCGAATGGGGGTGGACAGCAAGAGAGTAAAAACAAAGTGGGAAAGACCTTTTTTGCCCAAGAGCAAGTAAGGCCATCTGTCACTCCCTGTCGCCCGCATTGTTGTCCAGGGTCAAAATTTAAAACCTATTCCTATTAGTAAAGTGTGGCAAACCTTTAATCAAAGCCATCGTACAGCTGCTCATACCCACACTGTGATCTCTCCTAATCCAATCAGCTTGAGTCACCATGGTCACGTGACCAGCGTAAGCAGACTGCGGATACGACGGGGTGGGGGAGGGGGGGTGACTGAAGAACAAGGTCGAAGGTCAAGTCCATCAATCTTCTCAACCTATCAGCCAATTTGTCGAGAAGTCCATTATTGCTATTCAATCAGATGCTGAAAGATTTGTCCATCTCGCTTCTGAGCAATTGTCAGGGTCTTTGTTTTGTGAAAGGAAAAGAGCAAATTTAGCTCTCCAGACACAGAGCCATTGAGAAGAGCTTCCCGCGTGGTGCTGTCTTAATTATTCCTCTTTCTTGAGGAACCCGAGAAGGCCCATTATTCAGGGCAGCGACAAAGTTGTGTGTGAATTGAGGAAGAGGAGGCAAGTCGGACAGGGGACGATTTAGAGATGGGGATGACTTCAAGGGGACGAGATGAGCGACGAGGGAGGGAAGGTTGACTAACACGGAATCTTGGCTTGGTTGAATGTGCCAGGTCAAAAGGCTTGCATTGCAAGCAAGACGCAGAAACAAACTGAAGAATGAATGACTGGCAATCTGTCCCCACAACTCACATTTTCATCGCACGTGAGAGAGAGAGAGAGGGAAACAATGCAAATGCTAATCCACTCCACTCGCTTATCTCAGGAACTGACGCACTACTGGATGAGTTACTCCATCTGGGCTGTGGCAGGTTGGAGGGGGTGGAATGGGGGATGGGCCAAGGCGCGCAGAGGGAAGGAGGGAGGGATGGTGAGAAGCAGGAACCCAATGAAAGGCTGGAAGGACTGAAGGAAAAGTCTCAAGAAGGGAGCAATTGAAGAAATACAGCTCGCTCCTTTCCGAGAAACTAAAATCTGTTCTTTGCCCAAACATTCACTCCCTCCACCACCGACGCACCATGCGTGCCATCTACAAGATGCACTGCAGGAACTCACCAAAACCAAAATTATTTTAGACAGCACCTTCCAAACGCACAATCGCTCCCACCTAGAAGGACAAGGGCAGCAGATACCTGGGAACCCCACCACCTGGAGGTTCCCCTCCAACCACTCACCATCCGGACTTGGAAATATATCGGCCGTTCCTTCGCTGTCGCTGGGTCAAAAACCTGGAACTCCCTCCCTAACAGCACAGTGAGTGTAACTACACCTACATGGACTGCAGCGGTACAAGAAGGCGGCTCACTGCCACCTTCTCAAGGGGCAATTAGGGATGGTCCGACCAGCGATGCCAACATCCCGTGACTGAATGTTAAACAAAACCAGCCTCATCTTTCTCCCTCAGGTATAGCCTCTTGTTGGGATAGTTTTGTTCCCATCCCATTGGCCAAATTTATCTCCCTCAACCGCCATCAACAAGACAGATTGTAAGGGCGGCACGGTGGCGCAGTGGCTAGCACTGCTGCCTCACGGCACCGAGGTCCCAGGTTCGATCCCGGCTCTGGGTCACTGTCCGTGTGGAGTTTGCACATTCTCCCCGTGTCTGCGTGGGTCTCACCCCCACAACCCAAAAAGATGGGCAGGGTAAGTGGATCGGCCATTCTAAATTGCCCCTTAATTGGAAAAAATATAATTGGGTACGCTAAATGTAAAACAAAAAGAGTCTCGGAGCCTATCTCAAACTCGCTACATTCTGAACCCTCCATCTCTGGGGCGGCGCCGAGGTCAATTCTGCCAGAGCTCGGCCCATTGATGGGCCGGAATGCTCCACGAGGCCACCCCTCCGATGAAACCTTCCAAACCCCCCCATCCATTCCCTTTCCATTCTGCTGATGCCTACGTCCTTTAACAAACAAACAAAGAACAAAGAAAAGTACAGCACAGGAACAGGCCCTTCGGCCCTCCAAGCCCGTGCCGACCATGCTGCCCGTCTAAACTAAAATCTTCTACACTTCCTGGGTCCGTATCCCTCTATTCCCATCCTATTCATGTATTTGTCAAGATGCCCCTTAAATGTCACTATCGTCCCTGCTTCCACCACCTCCTCCGGCAGCGGGTTCAGAGTTAACAGCGTACAACAACCCTGGGAGCTTGGGGACAGCCCCGCAAACCCCTTGTATACCAGCGACTGTTACCCAGTGGAATAAGAATTGACCACGACGAAGATTTCACCCCGCCCCTCCACGTTTCCCCCCCCGGCATTGGACGAGGCGGGGCATCCCAGTTTACTCCGGCGGGATCGGACTATCAGGCCAGGCGGCAGAGGCCGCAAAATTACGGCCTTTGAGCTTCCGTTTTGAACCCTATCCTGAAGTAGATGTTTTTATTCCTTTTCTTTTAAATGTGTTGCTAATGCTGGACTGTTCACAGACCAAAGTTGTGGCGTCGCCTCCAGAGGAAAGGAGAGAGAGATATTTAATCCGTCAAAGGAAAATGCGTTGCTATTTTGGGAATTTATATAATGAATAAATTGAGGCCCCGGAAGGGCTGCAATTTTCTCTCTGGTTCAGCTTCATTTTCCTTCATGCTGCCAGGAACAACTCCGTCCGCCACCACAGGGTTGTGGTTTGCAATCATTGACTCCGACCCACACCAACTTTGCTGCTTTCTGAGGAGAGAGCAGATAAATGAGCCAGATGGCACCCTCGGTTTTATGAACAGGGGTGTTGGAGTACAAGAGTGAGGTACCCTCAATAATGATGCTTAGAGATTAAACTGTAAAGAAGGCTTTATTAGGCTAATAACTATGCTACAGATTTGGAAGAGAGCTGACTGCTATACAGACCATGAGGCAGGCCTTTATGTATGGCTCCCAGATGGGCGGAGCCAGAGGCGGAGTCCCCAGGGTTCCAAGCCTGGTCTTAAAGGGGACATCACCTTACATGATGATAAGGCAGTAACCGTTCATCACATTCACCCCCTGTTTAAAAAGGTGTCCTGCGGGGGTGAAGTGCCATCATAGGTCCATCCGTCTCGGCGGCCGGATCGTCCTCCTCGATCTCCTCAGTTCGGGCGGTGGTGCGGCGGGCACGGACGTCCCGGTTGAGGGCACATCCGGGAGCACAGCGGTCGGAGCTTTGGTCCGGGTCGGGGCAGAGGAACTAGACAGGGCCGGGGGTAGCGGAGCCGGCGCCGGCGGGGTGTGTAAAGAGGGGGGCGCACGGTAGGAGCTCACCAACGGGTGGTAGGGCCGGAAGGGGGTGTGTTGTAGGGGGCGACGGGTCCTGCAGGGGAGCGGCGCGGGAAGGGGCGTCTGTGGTGGAGGATCCAGCGGGCGCCAGATCCCGGAGGGAAACCGTATCTTGCCTGCCGTCGGAGTACTCCACGTAGGCGTAACTGGGGTTGGCGTGGAGCAGTCGGACCTTTTCAACTAGGGGTTCCGTTTTATGGCTCCTCGCGTGCCTCCGGAGAAGAACAGGTCCCGGAGCCGTCAGCCAAGGTGGAAGCGAGACCCCGGAGGTAGACTTCCTGGGGAAGAGAAACAATCGCTCATGAGGCGTCTCATTTGTGGCCGTGCAGAGGAATGACCTAATGGAGTGTAGGGCATCGGGTAGGACCTCCTGCCAGCGGGTGGTTGGGAGATTTCTCGACCGCAGGGCCAGAAGGACAGCCTTCCACACGGTCGCGTTCTCCCTCTCCACCTGCCCGTTTCCCCGTGGGTTATAGCTGGTCGTTCTGCTCGAGGCGATGCCTTTGCTGAGCAGATACTGACGCAGTTCATCGCTCATGAACGATGTACCCCGGTCACTGTGGATATAAGCAGGGAAACCGAACAGGGTGAAGATGCTGTGCAGTGCCTTAATCACCGTGGCTGAGGTCATGTCGGTGCAGGGAATGGCGAATGGGAAACGGGAGAACTCATCGATCACGGTGAGGAAATAGGCATAACGGTTGGTGGACGGGAGGGGCCCCTTGAAGTCCACGCTCAGTCGCTCAAAGGGGCCCGAGGCCTTCACGAGCCGAACCTTGTCTGGCCGATAGAAGTGCGGTTTGCACTCCGCACAGACCTGGCAGGCCCTGACCATGGTCTTGACCTCCTTGGTTGAGTAAGGTAGGTTGCGGGACTTGATGAAATGGACGAGCCGGGTAACCCCCGGGTGGCAGAGGTAATTGTGGATGGCTTGCAGGCGGTCCTCCTGCGCGTTGGCGCATGTGCCGCGGGACAGGGCATCTGGGGGCTCGTTGAGCTCCCCTGGACGATACTTGATATCGTACGAGTAGGTGGAGAGTTCGATCCTCCACCTCAAAATTTTATCGTTTTTTATTTTGCCCCGTTGCGTGTTATCGAACATATAGGCGACCGACCGTTGGTCGGTGATGAGGGTAAACCTCCTACCGGCGAGGTAGTGTCTCCAGCACCGCACAGCCTCCACAATGGCTTGTGCCTCCTTTTCGACTGCAGAGTGTCGAATCTCGGAGGCGGTGAGGGTTCGGGAGAAGAACGCTACTGGTCTGCCTCCTTGATTGAGGGTAGCAGCCAGGGCGATGTCTGATGCATCGCTCTCTACCTGGAAAGGGATGGTTTCGTCCACCGTGTGCATGGCGGCCTTGATGATATCGGCCTTGATGCAGTTGAAGGCCGATTGAGCCTCAGCCGAGGGGAAAAGTGGTGGTCTTTAGGAGTGGGCGGGCTTTGTCCGTATACTTGGGGACCCACTGGGTGTAATAGGAGAAAAGCCCCAAGCACCGTTTGAGGGCCTTGAGGCTGCGGGGGCGAGGGAGTTCCTTAAGGGGGCGCATGCGGTCGGGGTCAGGACCTAGGACCCCGTCTTCCACGACATAGCCGAGGATGGCCAGCCGGGTGGTGTGGAAAACGCATTTGCCCTCGTTATAGGTCAGGTTAAGGGCTCGGGCGGTCTGGAGGAACTTTTTGAGGTTAGCGTCATGGTCCTGCTGATCATGGCCGCAGATGGTGACATTGTCCAAGTACGGGTATGTAGCCAGCAAACCGTACTGGTCCACCATTTGGTCCATCGCCCTTTGAAAGACGGAGACCCCATTTGTGACACCAAAGGGGACCCTGAGGAAGTGGAAGAGCCGGCCGGCTGCTTCGAAGGCAGTATAGAGGCGGTCTTTTGGTCGGATGGGGAGCTGGTGGTAGGCAGATTTGAGGTCGACCGTGGAAAAGACTCGGTGTTGGGCGATCCGATTTACCATTTCCGCGATGCGAGGAATGGGGTACGCATCAAGCTGCGTGAATCGGTTTATGGTCTGGCTATAATCCACGACCATCTGCTTCTTCTCCCCAGACCGGACTACCACCACTTGCGCTCTCCAAGGGCTGTTGCTAGCCTCGATGACCCCCTCTCCCAGTAAACGCTGGACCTCTGACTTGATAAAAGCCATATCTTGGGCACTGTAGCGCCGGCTCCTGGTGGCGACGGGCTTACAGTCGGGAGTGAGGTTAGCAAATAGCGAGGGGGGTGCGACTTTCAGTGTCGCAAGGCAGCACACCGTGAGGGGGGCAAGGGTCCGCCGAACTTCAGTGTCAGGCTTCGGTGGCTGCACTGGAAATCCAGTCCGAGCAGCAGGGGGGCACAGAGGTGAGGGAGGATATAAAATTTGAAACGGGTGTATTTGGCACCCTGGATCGAGAGATCCGCAATACGGTACCCCGTGATTTGTACCGAGTGGGACCCAGATGCGAGGGCTATGGTTTGGGATGTGGGATGGGTGCGTAGGGAGCAGCGCCTTACCGTTTCAGGGTGGATAAAGTTCTCCGTGCTCCCGGAGTCGAAGAGGCATGCAGTGTCGTGCCTGTTGACCTGGACCTGCATCATGGAGTTCTGCAGGTGTTTTGGCCGAGTTTGATCGAGGGTGATCGCACCCAGTCGCGGGTAGTCGGAGACGTAAAATGGGCGCTGCCGTTGGTCGCACGTGTCGGGTCGAGAAGATGGCCGCCGACCAGATGGCCGCTCCCATGATTCGCACGAGGCTGATGACGCGTCAGAAGAGGACGTGTCGGGTTGGTGCGCAGCAGCATTGCGAGGCCTGCGGGCCTGAGAGCCTGATTTTCGGGCCGGCTGTTCTTTGTTTTTCTGGCCCCTGGGTCTGGCCAGGCAGACCCTCGCAAAGTGCCCTTTCTTCCCGCAGTCGCTGCAGATCGCGGAGCGGGCTGGGCAGCGTGGGCGTGGGTGCTGGCCCTGCCCGCAGAAGTACCAAGGTGTGCCCCCATGGTGAGCGGGTCGCCGCGTGGTGCAGGCCTATAATACGGATGAGTCTGAGGAAGTCCGGGGGGGCTGGCAGAGTCCGCGGGGTACGTACCCAAGTTATGTCGGGCCACCTCCAGCGAGGAGGCGAGCGTTAGCGTCTCCTGGAGGTCTTTTGCCCCGTTTTCGAGCAGTCGCTGCCGGATGTAGGTTGAGCGGATGCCGGACACGAAAGAATCTCTGATGTGCATGTTCATATGGACTTCCCCTGTCACATCCTGATGGTCACAGTCCCTGGCCAGCGCGGTGAGTTTCTCAACAAACTCGTCGAGCGATTCCCCCGAGCGCTGCCGGCAGGTAGAGAGCAGATGCCGGGCGTGCACCTCATTGACGGGTTTGACAAACCGCTTGCGGAGCAACTCAATCGCTTCCTCATAAATCGTCGCCTTTTCGAGTGTGGCGGAGATTCTGTGACTCACCCGGGCGTGGAGTAGACGCAGCTTGCGTGGCCCCAGGATGGGAGTCTCTGCGGAGTCCAGGTAGGCCTCGAAGCACCGCAGCCAGTATTTAAAAATTTCCTTTGCCTCCGGCGTTCGTGCTTCCAGATTGAGCTTCTCTGGTTTTAGGCCTGCGTCCATCCTGAATCTAGTTTAGCCTAATAAATTGAGGTACCCTCAATAATGATGCTTAGAGATTAAACTGTAAAGAAGGCTTTATTAGGCTAATAACTATGCTACAGATTTGGACGAGAGCTGACTGCTATACAGACCATGAAGCAGGCCTTTATGTATGGCTCCCAGATGGGCGGAGCCAGAGGCGGAGTCCCCAGGGTTCCAAGCCTGGTCTTAAAGGGGACATCACCTTACATGATGATAAGGCAGTAACCGTTCATCACAAAGAGTAAGAAGGTCAGTTTGGATAAGGCACAGGTTGGGCCTCACCTGGAGGCTCCGTCCAGCTCTAGGCGCCATACGTTTTAAAAAATAAATAAATTTAGAGTACCCAATTCATTTTTTTCCAATTCTGGGGCAATTCAGCGCGGCCAATCCACCTACCCTGCACATCTTTGGGTTGTGGGGGGCGAAACCCACGCAGACACGGGGAGAATGTGCAAACTCCACACGGACAGTGACCCAGAGCCGGGATCGAACCTGGGACCTCGGCGCCGCGAGGCAGCAGTGCTAACCCACTGCACCACCTTGCTGCCCGTTGGGCGCCCTACTTGAGGGAGGAAGTGAAGACGTTGGAGAGAGCACAGAGGAGGTTAACCAGAATGATTCCAGGGATACAGAGCTTTCGCCATTGTGGTGATAGGCATATGCACAGTAATGTATATAGTTATCTATCACTGTAGATAGTCATCTACATGACCTCCAACCAGCAGGTGGTGATAGAGATCCACCATGTGACTCCACAGATCCAGCAGTTGGTAGTAAGTCGTACTGGAGGACAATCGCATTATAGGTAGCTCCAGGAGAACTCACTTATTCGTTACCGTTTGTACTGTAGTTTGTTAGTTATCTGGAGAGGGAATTGGATTGCGGCCTGAAAAGAGAGGATGTGCAAGGTCGCGTGGATAAGGCCGGGAGAGTGGAACGACGCAGGATGCTTCTTCAGCGAGCCTGTGCAGACTCAATGGGCCTAATGGCCCCTTTCTGCACTGTAAAGATCCTGAGATTCTGTGAAGCGGCTCTTGTTATGATCGGAGAGGGGAAACCACAAACCAAAATAACCAAATTTACCGAGTGTCCCGCAAATGAAGAAATTACCAACAAGATTTCACTTTTATTTTAGCACGAATCAGATAATACTTCAAATAAATCTCACTTCAAATAGCCACGGCAACAAAGATGTTTCTCACACAACTACACGCATTCCCCGTTACCATGTAGGTCATCACAGAGCCACACAGTTCTATAACATGCTGTTCTTCTATTCACACAAGCTAGGTCAGGAGTCCTTTATAACACCGCTTTCACCCCTTGTGTTTCACCGGTCCGATTATCATCAGCAAGTCATGTGGCAATGAACCCTCTCTCCCTCAGGTCATATCAGTCCTGATGGTGCATTTTTCCCGAGTTTCTTTTCAACTGACCAACCAATAACACCCCGGTTTGGCCACTTCTGGTAAAACACGCAGCTCTTTAAAGTCTCTGAGCTATTCACACAGCCTTCCAGGTTTTAGAACTTTTTAGCCAGCTCACACACTGCCTTCAAGAGTGTCTGGGTGCTTATCACCTTCTTCCTCCAGCTCTCCTTTGCATCTGCCAGACACACAGCTTTCATCTGTTAACTTCCTTCCTGTTGGTACTACGCCCAACTCAAGGACTGCCAGGTCACATGATCCAGCAATTCTTATTAATCAAGAAAATGCAATTGATCCCTTTAGAATTGATTAAAAGTCCTTTTCAAACATTCTCAGAAACAATAACAGATTCTGCAGGGCATTTCAAAGAAATCACAGATTTTCCTTACTGTACAGCTTCCGGGTCAAAGTTCGTCACACTTATCTTCCCTTGGGTAAATGAAAGCTTCACCATAGGGAAGTTTTCATTGCAACAGCGCTTCAAATGCAGCAGATTATTAACCTTGTGAACACTTTAACAACTAGGATCAGGCTCAGCTGAGGTAGCCCCCCTGCCGCTAAGCACCATCTCGTCTTAACAGGTCGTGGGGCCATTCAGGTGAGTGACTAGGTGACCGCCCAGGAAGTGTACACCAATCAGAAGTGGCAAAACCTTCAAAGTATCTTAAAATTTACGACCTAGGACAAGGTCCATCAGGCCAGTGTTGGCCACCCCTAAATGGTGCCTTATCTCAATGGTCTCATTGTGTTGAAGCATACTTTGTTCCCAGAACTCTTGCTGGACAAAGCATCTCTTCCCTCCTCCTTCCTGCTTTGATCTTCCAGTAGAATCCTCAGTCCTTACCAATGTGCCCATGGAACCATTCGAAAACACTATCAACAACCGACCCTATCAACATCTTCCCTAATCTAGACCCTCGTCGGACTCTCCCTTAACCTTCTCGGCCCAAGTGAATATAAGAAATAGGAGCAGGAGAAGGCTATTCGGCCCTTCGAGCCTGCCCTGCCACTCAGCATTTGCGGCTAATCTACAATCTTACTATCTCCAGATGCCTCGATTTCCTCACCATCCAAAAATCTATCCACTGTCTGTGTGGAGTTTGGACGTTCTCCCCGTGTCTGCGTGGGTTTCCTCCGGGTGCTCCGGTTTCCTCCCACAGTCCAAAAATGTGCAGGTTAGGTGGATTAGCCATGATCAATGCGTGGGTTTATGGGGATAGGGAGGGTGAGTGAGCCTAGAAAGGATGCTCTTCCGGAAGGTCAGTGCAACTCGATGGGCTGAATGGTCTCCTTCCGCACTGTAGGTATTCTATGGATTCTTGATTTGACCTACTCAATGACTGACCAACCCACAGCTCCTCGGGGTAGAGAATTCCAAAGATCCACAGCCCTCTTGAGTAGGGTTACCAACCCTCCAGAATTGGCCTGGGGTCTCCAGGTACTGAAGATTAGTCTATAGGACCCTGCTGTCCTCAACCCTGAAGAAAGATTGTCGGGACTTCATTTTGGTCATTTTCTCTCAATATTTTTCTTTACCGGACTTTAAAATATTGCAAATGGGGTGAAAAAGGGTTGTTTGGCCGACAGGCAAACATCATCCGATTGGGAAATGAGTTTTTGCTTTCCGATTGGTGTAGGAATGCCGGACGTCTCAAGGACGAATGTGTTGGCCGAATAATGGTTGGAGCGTGGGGGGCAGGTCATGTGATGGAACCTGCAGGAATACATTTAATTGCAGTCGGCAACCTTACTGTTGAGCGAAGAAATTGCTCCTCATTTCAATTCTAAATGATCGGCCCCTTACCCTGGGACCATGTTCTAGACTCCCCAATCTGGGGGAAGCAACCTCTCAGCACCGATGCAGTTAATTCAGCACCTTCAGGATTCGATATGTTTGAACTGGATCCCTTCCTCATTTTTCCGAACACCAGGCGGATATCGGCCTCGTCAACGCCATGTCTCCTCATGGGTCGCAGCCCTCTTCCCAGGAGACGGTCGAACGAACGTTTGTCGAACTGCCTCGAGGACAAGTACAGCCTTCCTTAGGTAAGGGGACCAAAGCTGCCCACAACATCACAGACAAAATTGAGTCTGTTGCCACCGATCCCCCTCCCCCTAACCCAATTCCAACTCCAACTTCTCAATCTTCATTTGTATAATCTCCATCCCATAATGGGGCTTCAAAGACAGGACAGGAGGGGCACTGGGGAGGAGATGGGGTGGGGGGGGGGGGGGGGGGGGTGGGGGGGGGGGGGGAGTGGAGGAGGGAAGGGATGTTTAAAAATATTCCTGAAATTGTTCTTTAAATGATTCCCTCTCTCCTGTTCGGAGTGTTTAAGGCCGCCTCCCTGCCTTCTCCATACTTGGGGACAGAGTTAAAGCAGCAGTAAAACTAATCGACAGACAAGAATGTATCTGACCTAAGCTTCCTCCCTCCCAGCTCCGTCTAGACAGCCATGTGTAGCTCGTTTGATCGACATTCTTGTCAAGTCTCCATGTTTTAACCATCTGTCTTCAGCTGTTGTAAAGACACTGTCTAATCTCGACAGGGAAAGATTACCCGACCATCAACTCATTCACTAAGTTATATGTGACAATGGTCCAACACAAAAAAAAGTCTCTCATCCTTAACAACCCCAACACCCCCGCCCCCATCACCTAGTCCGCCCCCACACCCACCCACCCACAATTCTGCTCGCCTTCTCCACACAGTCCCAGAGGTTAGCCAGGAGAATGCTATCAGATCTGGAATGATGTTGATTTTATGGCTGACTAGATTGTGTAAGTAATTGAATCCAACGTCATAGAGATTCACTGTCGTTAACACAACTAGTACAACTCTCAGATACCAGCTCCTCCATCACTAACACACACACACTGTCCCACTCTCAGATACCAGCTCCTCCATCAGTAACACACACACTGTCCCACTCTCAGATACCAGCTCCTCCATCACTAACACACACACTGTCCCACTCTCAGATACCAGCTCCCCCATCACTAACACACACACTGTCTCACTCTCAGATACCAGCTCCTCCATCACTAACACACACACTGTCCCACTCTCAGATACCAGCTCCTCCATCACTAACAGACACACACTGTCCCACTGTCAGATACCAGCTCCTCCATCACTAACACACACACTGTCCCCACTCTCAGATACCAGCTCCCCCATCACTAACACACACACTGTCCCACTCTCAGATACCAGCTCCCCCATCACTAACACACACACTGTCTCACTCTCAGATACCAGCTCCTCCATCACTAACACACACACTGTCCCACTCTCAGATACCAGCTCCTCCATCACTAACAGACACACACTGTCCCACTGTCAGATACCAGCTCCTCCATCACTAACACACACACTGTCCCACTCTCAGATACCAGCTCCTCCATCACTAAAACACACACACTGTCTCACTCCCAGATACCAGCTCCTCCATCACTAACACACACACTGTCCCACTCTCAGATACCAGCTCCTCCATCACTAACACACACACTGTCCCACTCTCAGATACCAGCTCCTCCATCACTAAAACACACACACTGTCTCACTCCCAGATACCAGCTCCTCCATCACTAACACACACACACACTGTCCCACTCTCAGATACCAGCTCTCCCATCACTAACACACACACACTGTCCCCACTCTCAGATACCAGCTCTCCCATCACTAACACACACACTGTCCCACTCTCAGATACCAGCTCCTCCATCACTAACACACACACTGTCCCACTCTCAGATACCAGCTCCTCCATCACTAACACACACACACTGTCCCACTCAGATACCAGCTCCTCCATCACTAACACACACACACTGTCCCACTCAGATACCAGCTCCTCCATCACTAACACACACACACTGCCCCACTCTCAGATACCAGCTCCTCCATCACTAACACACAGCCTGTCCCCACTCTCAGATACCATCTCCTCCATCGCTAACACACACACACTGTCTCACTCTCAGATTCCAGCTCCTCCATCACTAACACACACACTGTCCCACTCTCAGATACCAGCTCCTCCATCACTAACACACAGCCTGTCCCCACTCTCAGATACCAGCTCCTCCATCACTTAAACACACACACTGTCCCACTCTCAGATACCAGCTCCTCCATCACTAACACACACACACTGTCCCACTCTCAGATACCAGCTCCTCCATCACTAACACACACACACTGTCCCACTCTCAGATACCAGCTCCTCCATCACTAACACACAGCCTGTCCCCACTCTCAGATACCATCTCCTCCATCGCTAACACACACACACTGTCTCACTCTCAGATTCCAGCTCCTCCATCACTAACACACACACACTGTCCCACTCTCAGATACCAGCTCCTCCATCACTAACACACACACACTGTCTCACTCTCAGATACCAGCTCCTCCATCACTAACACACACAAAGACACAGACACAGAGCCTTGACTGAAACATATAAGATCCTGGGCGGTATTGACAGGGTGGATGTGGAGAGGATGTTTTCTCTTGTGGGAGGATCTCAAACCCGGGGTCACTGTTTACAAATAAGGGGGTAGCCCATTTAAAATGGGGATGGGGAGAAATGTTTTCTCACAGATGGTCGCGAGTCTGTGGAATTGTCTTCCCCGAAAGACTGCAGATGCAGCACCTTTGAAGATTTTTAAGGCGGAGCCGTAAGACCATAAGACCATAAGACATAGGAGCGGAAGTAAGGCCATTCGGCCCATCGAGTCCACGCCACCATTCAATCATGGCTGATTTCAACTCCATTTACCCGCTCTCTCTCCATAACCCTTAATTCCTCGAGAAATCAAGAATTTATCAACTTCTGTCTTATAGACACTCAACGTCCCGGCCTCCACCGCCCTCTGTGGCAATGAATTCCACAGACCCACCACTCTCTGGCTGAAGAAATTTCTCCTCATCTCTGTTCTAAAGTGACTCCCTTTTATTCTAAGGCTGTGCCCCGGATCCTAGTCTCCCCTGCTAATGGAAACAACTTCCCTACATCCACCCTATCTAAGCCATTCATTATCTTGTAAGTTTCTATTAGATCTCCCCTCAACCTCCTAAACTCCAATGAATATAATCCCAGGATCCTCAGACGTTCATCGTATGTTAGGCCTACCATTCCTGGGATCATCCGTGTGAATCTCCGCTGGACCCGCTCCAGTGCCAGTATGTCCTTCCTGAGGTGTGGGGCCCAAAATTGCTCACAGTATTCTAAATGGGGCCTAACTAATGCTTTATAAAGCTTCAGAAGTACATCCCTGCTTTTATATTCCAAGCCTCTTGAGATGAATGACAACATTGCATTTGCTTTCTTAATTACGGACTCAACCTGCAAGTTTACCTTTCGAGAATCCTGGACTAGGACTCCCAAGTCCCTTTGCACTTCAGCATTATGAATTTTGTCACCATTTAGAAAATAGTCCATGCCTCTATTCTTTTTTCCAAAGTGCAAGACCTCGCACTTGCCCACGTTGAATTTCATCAGCCATTTCTTGGACCACTCTCCTAAACTGTCTAAATCTTTCTGCAGCCTCCCCACTTCCTCCATACAACCTGCACCTCCACCTATCTTTGTATCATCGGCAAACGTAGCCAGAATGCCCCCAGTCCCGTCATCTAGATCGTTAATATATAAAGAGAACAGCTGTGGCCCCAACACTGAACCCTGCGGGACACCACTCGTCACCGGTTGCCATTCCGAAAAAGAACCTTTTATCCCAACTCTCTGCCTTCTGCCTGACAGCCAATCATCAATCCATGTTAGTACCTTGCCTCGAATACCATGGGCCCTTATTTTACTCAGCAGTCTCCCGTGAGGCACCTTATCAAAGGCCTTTTGGAAGTCAAGATAGATAACATCCATCGGCTCTCCTTGGTCTAACCTATTTGTTATCTCTTCAAAGAACTCTAACAGGTTTGTCAGGCACGACCTCCCCTTACTAAATCCATGCTGACTTGTCCTAATCCGACCCTGCACTTCCAAGAATTTAGAAATCTCATCCTTAACAATGGATTCTAGAATCTTGCCAACAACCGAGGTTAGGCTAATTGGCCTATAATTTTCCATCTTTTTCCTTGTTCCCTTCTTGAACAGGGGGGTTACAACAGCGATTTTCCAATCCTCTGGGACTTTCCCTGACTCCAGTGACTTTTGAAAGACCATAACTAACGCCTCCACTATTTCTCCAGCTATCTCCTTTAGAACTCTAGGATGTAGCCCATCTGGGCCCGGAGATTTGTCAATTTTTAGACCTCAGTTTCTCTAGCACTTTCTCCTTTGTGATGGCTACCATATTCAACTCTGCCCCCTGACTCTCCGGAATTGTTGGGATATTACTCATGTCTTCTACTGTGAAGACTGATGCAAAGTACTTATTTAGTTCCTCAGCTATTTCCTTGTCTCCCATCACTAGATTACCAGCGTCATTTTGGAGCGGCCCAATGTCTACTTTTGCCTCCCGTTTGTTTTTAATGTATTTAAAGAAACTTTTACTATCATTCCTAATTTTACTGGCTAGCCTACCTTCATAATTGATCCTCACTTTCCTTATTTCTCTCTTTGTTATCCTCTGTTTGTTTTTGTAGCCTTCCCAATCTTCTGACTTCCCACTACTCTTTGCCACATTATAGGCTTTCTCTTTTGCTTTGATGGATTCCCTAACTTCCTTTGTCAGCCATGGCTGCCTAATCCCCCCTCTGATAACCTTTCTTTTCTTTGCGATGAACCTCTTTACTGTGTCCTCAATTACTCCCAGAAACTCCTGCCATTGCTGTTCTACTGTCTTTCGCACTAGGCTCTGCTCCCAGTCGATTTTCGTCAGTTCCTCCCTCATGCCCCTGTAGTCACCTTTATTTAACTGTAACACCTTTACATCTGATTCTACCTTCTTTCTTTCAAATTGGAGATTGAATTCGACCATATTATGATCACTGCCTCCTAAGTGCCCCCTTACTTTAAGATCTTTTATCAAGTCTGGCTCATTACATAACACTAAGTGCAGAATGGCCTGTTCCCTCGTGGGCTCCATCACAAGCTGTTCCAAAAAGCCCTCCTGTAAACATTCAATGAATTCCCTTTCCTTGGGTCCACTGGCAGCATTATTTACCCAGCCCACCTGCATATTGAAGTCCCCCATGATCACTGTGACCTTGCCTTTCTGATATGCACTTTCTATTTCGTGGTGCATTTTGTGCCCCCGGTCCTGACCACTGTTAGGAGGCCTGTACATAACTCCCATTATGGTTTTTTTGCCTTTGTGGTTCCTCAACTCTACCCACAGACTCCACGTCATCTGACCCTATGTCGTTTAGTGCTATTGATTTAATTTCATTCCTAATTAACAAGGCTATCCCGCCCCCTCTGCCCACCTCTCTGTCTTTTCGATAGGTTGTGAATCCCTGGATGTTTAAATGCCAGTCCTGAACCCCCTGCAACCATGTCTCTGTGACATTACATAACACTAAGGCCGGTAGATTCTTGGTAAACAAGGAGGTGAAAGGTTGTCAGGGAGTAAGTGGGATTAAGATCTGAGGCGACTTGCAGATGAACCGCGATCTTATCAAATGGCGGAGCAGGTTTGAGTGGCTGAATGGCCTCGGTGTGTTCCTTGTTCATTCAGCACCTGGTGGAATTGGAATTCAATGAATAAATCTGGAATTGCCATTCTCAGCAACGGTGCCCATGGCAACAAGCATCGAAACCCATCCGGTTTAGTAGTGTGGTTGAGGGAGGGAAATCTGCCATCCTTGCCCGGTCTGGCCACCATGTGACTCCAGGTCCACGGCAATGAGATTGAACTGCCCTCTGAAATGGGCTCGCAAGCCACTCAATTAAAGGGCAAACAAAGATTGGTACAAACGCTGGGCCTTGCCAGCGAGGCCCAATTCCCATGAGAGAACGTTTTCTCCGCTGCCTCACAGCGCCAGGGACCCGGGTTCGATTCCGGCCTCGGGTGACCATCCGTGCGGAGTTTTGCACGTTCTCCCCCCCCCCTGTCCTCTGGGTGCTCCGCTTTCCCCCCACAGTCCAAAGGTGTGCAGTCGAGGTGGGGTTACGGGGGGTAGGGTAGGGGAGTGGGCCTAGGTAGGATGTGTGTTCAGAGGGTCGGTGCAGAGACGATGGGCCAAATGGCCTCCTTCTGCACTGTAGGGATTCGAGAGAAAAAAAAATCATCTTCACGGCCAGCCTGTCCCACTCTCAAATTCCAGCCCGTCTCACTCCTAATCGTGTTGAACACTGTAAAGCAAGGGATTATTCGCCTGATCCTGCAATGGTATCATTAGAGCTGATGAGTTCCTTCCTGTCAGCTTCTTTCTGAATCCTCTGGAGTACATCTTGTAGAAAAACAGACCTTCAATGATTTCCTAATGAAGCGTGAATCATCGAGAAAGGTGACTCACTGTAGAATTGATGATGTATTTCTGGATGTTTGTGAAGCCGCTCTCTCCCTTTCACTTTGGCCGTCTCTTGCCTTCTTATATTTTGTGCGAGATGTGGGAACGGCTTATCCGAGGTGAGACAGCAGCGATCGTCCGGGGGGGGGGGGTGACCACTGCCTCCGCGGGCGTGGGACCCCTTTGGAAGTTTTGTCACTTGTTGGGCAGCACGGTAGCACGGTGGTTAGCACAATTGCTTCACAGCTCCAGGGTCCCAGGTTCGATTCCCGGCTTGGGTCGCTGTCTGTGCGGAGTCTGCACGTTCTCCCCGTGTGTGCGTGGGTTTCCTCCGGGCGCTCCGGTTTCCTCCCACAGTCCAAAGATGTGCAGGTTAGGCGGATTGGCCGTGATAAATTGCCCTTAGTGTTCAAAATTGCCCTTCGTGTTGGGTGGGGTTACTGGGTTATGGGGATAGGGTGGAGGTGTGGACCTTGGGTAGGGTGCTCTTTCCAAGAGCCAGTGCAGACTCGATGGGCCGAATGGCCTCCTTCTGCACTGTAAGTTCTATGTAAATTCTATGAAACCCAGCGAAGCCTTACAAGCAGCAACGAGACAAAGGATCTGTGTAGTTGGTTGCAGCAGAGGCAGAGGCCTTCTGGGCCTGTTATTGCTCCTGGACAACACTCGTGCTAACTCCCTCGAAGGAAGGATACTCCCTCATCTCCCCCCGACCTGCTGCTGTTTACTGAAATAACAGAAAACAATCTATCGCCATCTCTGAACGTCCCAAATTGCTCCACAGCCAATGAGGTACTTTTTAAAGTGTGGTCACTGGTCGTCGTTTACGAACCTTCGGAGCCAATTTGCACACAGCAAGCTCCCAGTGACCGTTGTGTGCGAGAGGGCAGATAATCTGGTTCGGTTTGTGATGCTGATTGAGGGATGAATGTTGGCCAGGACGGTGGCAGAAGGCCCCTGCTCAACATCGAGATACCATGCTGCGGGATACGTCACAGCCAACTGAGGGGATTGAGGGGACAGAGGTTCAATGCTGTGTGCAAAAGGTAGCAGCCCAGACAGTGCGGCACTCCCTCAGCACTGTGCTGAGAGATGGTGGGTTGAAATGTCCGCAGAGGGAATACAAACACCCTTCTGACTCGGGAGACAATGCGCCAACAACTGGGCAAAGCTGGCATGGGGGAAGAACAAGACTTGATCCTTTCTCTACCCTCGCTTGCCAGTATTAAGGATGCCTTCACCGAGAGAAGACTTAGGGAGGGTTAGGATCCATGCGGGTTGGTCAAGTTATCAGTAACATACAGCTGCTCGCTTTGCTGGAGAGTGTTTACTGATGGTCCCCGAGGTTAACCGCACTATCACGGCTGCCTCTGGGGCGGCTCAGGCAGGAGAGGGTTAAACCAGAAGTGCCAACCAGCTAAATGTTATTCCAACAAGACGAGAAAGAGGCAGGTCCGTGAGAGATACAACAGCTCAACACAATGGGAGGCCAAACTTAAATAAATAATATCTGCCCGCAGGACACTTTTCATCCTTATTTAGAAAATAATGTGAGAGCAGCCAGTGACTGTGGTTAAATATAGAAATAGCACTTTATTAACTCCAATCAACAGGAGCCACGTTCCCATCTGGCCCAGAGACACGAGGCCATAGATAAAGATTGAGGGGATAGTTTGGGGGGGGGGGGGGGGGGGGGGGGGGGGAGGGGGGAGTTTATATATTAAATAACAGATACCCGGGAGTGAGTTACAGACTGGAATCTAATCGAGGGGTTAAGGGTGGTTTATATATAGAATAACAGATACCCGGGAGTGAGCTACAGACTGGAATCTAATCGAGGGGTTCGGGGGGGTTTATATATAGAATAACAGATACCCGGGATTGAGTTACAGACTGGAATCTAATCGAGGGGTTCGGGGGGGTTTATATATAGAATAACAGATACCCGGGAGTGAGTTACAGACTGGAATCTAATCGAGGGTTCGGGGTAGTTTATATATAGAATAACAGATACCCGGGAGTGAGTTACAGACTGGAATCTAATCGAGGAGTTCGGGGGGTTTATATATAGAATAACAGATACACGGGAGTGAGTTACAGACTGGAATCTAATCGAGGAGTTCGGGGGGTTTATATATAGAATAACAGATACCTGGGAGTGAGTTACAGACTGGAATCTAATCGAGGGGTTCCGGGTGGTTTATATAGAGAATAACAGATACCCGGGAGTGAGTTACAAACTGGAATCTAATCGAGGGGTTTGGGTGGTTTATATATAGAATAACAGATACCCGGGAGTGAGTTACAGACTGGAATCTAATCAAAGGGTTTGGGTGGTTTATAGAACATAGAGCATAGAACATACAGTACAGAAAGAGGCCATTCGGCCCATCGAGTCTGCACCGACCGACTTAAGCCCTCACTTCCACCCTATCCCCATAACCCAATAACCCCCCCCCCCCCCAACTTTTTTTCTTGGACAGTAAGGGCAATTTAGCATGGCCAGTCCACCTACTCTGCATGTCTTTGGACTGTGGGAGGAAACTGGAGCACCCGGAGGAAACTCACGCAGACACGGGGAGAACGTGCAGACTCCGCACAGACAGTGACCCAAACCGGGAATCGAACCTGGGACCCTGGCGCTGTGAAGCCACAGTGCTAACCACGTGTGCTACCGTGCTGCCCCTGTGCTACCATGCTGCCCCTATATAGAATAACAGATACCCGGGACTGAGTTACTGACTGGAAACTAATCGAGGGGTTCAGAGGGGTTTATATAGAATAACAGATACCCGTGAGTGAGTTACAGACTGGAATCTAATCAAGGGTTCGGGGTGGTTTATATATAGAATAACAGATACCCGGGAGTGAGTTACAGACTGGAATCTAATCGAGGGGTTCGGGGGGGTTTATATATAGAATAACAGATACCCGGGAGTGAGTTACAGACTGGAATCTAATCGAGGGGTTCGGGGGGGTTTATATATAGAATAACAGATACCCGGGAGTGAGTTACAGACTGGAATCTAATCGAGGGTTCGGGGTAGTTTATATATAGAATAACAGATACCCGGGAGTGAGTTACAGACTGGAATCTAATCGAGGAGTTCGGGGGGTTTATATATAGAATAACAGATACACGGGAGTGAGTTACAGACTGGAATCTAATCGAGGAGTTCGGGGGGTTTATATATAGAATAACAGATACCCGGGAGTGAGTTACAGACTGGAATCTAATCGAGGGGTTCCGGGTGGTTTATATAGAGAATAACAGATACCCGGGAGTGAGTTACAAACTGGAATCTAATCGAGGGGTTTGGGTGGTTTATATATAGAATAACAGATACCCGGGAGTGAGTTACAGACTGGAATCTAATCAAAGGGTTTGGGTGGTTTATAGAACATAGAGCATAGAACATACAGTACAGAAAGAGGCCATTCGGCCCATCGAGTCTGCACCGACCGACTTAAGCCCTCACTTCCACCCTATCCCCATAACCCAATAACCCCCCCCCCCCCCCCAACATTTTTTCTTGGACAGTAAGGGCAATTTAGCATGGCCAGTCCACCTACTCTGCATGTCTTTGGACTGTGGGAGGAAATTGGAGCACCCGGAGGAAACTCACGCAGACACGGGGAGAACGTGCAGACTCCGCACAGACAGTGACCCAAACCGGGAATCGAACCTGGGACCCTGGCGCTGTGAAGCCACAGTGCTAACCACGTGTGCTACCGTGCTGCCCCTGTGCTACCATGCTGCCCCTATATAGAATAACAGATACCCGGGACTGAGTTACTGACTGGAAACTAATCGAGGGGTTCAGAGGGGTTTATATAGAATAACAGATACCCGTGAGTGAGTTACAGACTGGAATCTAATCAAGGGTTCGGGGTGGTTTATATATAGAATAACAGATACCCGGGAGTGAGTTACAGACTGGAATCTAATTGAGGGGTTCAGGGTGGTTTATATATAGAATAACAGATACCTGTGAATGAGCTACAGACTGGAATCTAATCGAGGAGTTCGGGGGGTTTATAAAAAGAATAACAGATACCCGTGAGGGAGTTACAGACTGGAATCTAATCGAGGAGTTCGGGGGGTTTATATATAGAATAACAGATATCCGGGTGTAAGTTACAGACCGGAATCTAATCGAGGGGTTCGGGGTGGTTTATATGTAGAATAACAGATACCCGGGAGTGAGTTACAGACTGGAATCTAATCGAGGGGTTCGGGGTGGTTTATATATAGAATAACAGATACCCGGGAGTGAGTTACAGACTGGAATCTAATCGAGAGGTCCGGGGTGGTTTATATATAGAATAACAGATACCCGGGAGTGAGTTACAGACATGAATCTAATCGAGGTGTTTGGGATGGTTTATGTACAGAATAACTGATACCCGGGAGTGAGTTACAGACTGGAATCTAATCGAGGGGTTCGGCGTGGTTTTCTATAGAGTAACAGATACCTGGGTGTGAGTTACAGAGTGGAATCTAATCGAGGGGTTCCGGGTGGTTTATATATAGAATAACAGATACCCGGGAGTGAGTTGCAGACCGGAATCTAATCGAGGGGTTTGGGTGGTTTATATATAGAATAACATACCCGGGAGTGAGTTACAGACTGGAATCTAATCGAGGGGTTCGGGGTGGTTTATATATAGAATAACAGATACCCGGGAGTGAGTTACAGACTGGAATCTAATCGAGGGGTTCGGAATGGTTTATATATAGAATAACAGATACCCGGGAGTGAGTTACAGACTGGACTCTAATCGAGTGGTTCGGGGTGGTTTATATAAAGAATAACAGATACCCGTGAGTGAGTTACAGACTGGAATCTAATCGAGGGGTTCAGGGTGGTTTATATATAGACTAACAGATACCCGGGAGTGTGTTACAGACTGGAATCTAATCGAGGGGTTCGGGGTGGTTTATATATAGAATAACAGATACCCGGGAGTGAGTTACAGACTGGAATCTAATCGAGGGGTTCAGGGTGGTTTATATATAGAATAACAGATACCCGGGAGTGAGTTACAGACTGGAATCTAATCGAGGGTTCAGGGGTGGTTTATATCGAATAACAGATACCCGGGAGTGAGTTACAGACTGGAATCTAATCGAGGGGTTCGTGGTGGTTTATAGATAGAATAACAGATACCCGGGAGTGAGTTACAGACTGGAATCTAATCGAGGAGTTCGGGGGGTTTATATATAGAATAACAGATATCCGGGTGTAAGTTATGGACCGGAATCTAATCGAGGGGTTCGGGGTGGTTTATATGTAGAATAACAGATACCCGGGAGTGAGTTACAGACTGGAATCTAATCGAGGGGTTCGGGGTGGTTTATATATAGAATAACAGATACCCGGGAGTGAGTTACAGACTGGAATCTAATCGAGGGGTTCGGCGTGGTTTTCTATAGAGTAACAGATACCTGGGTGTGAGTTACAGAGTGGAATCTAATCGAGGGGTTCCGGGTGGTTTATATATAGAATAACAGATACCCGGGAGTGAGTTGCAGACCGGAATCTAATCGAGGGGTTCGGGGTGGTTTATATATTGAATAACAGATACCCCGGGAGTGAGTTACAGACTGGAATCTAATCGAGAGGTCCGGGGTGGTTTATATATAGAATAACAGATACCCGGGAGTGAGTTACAGACATGAATCTAATCGAGGTGTTTGGGATGGTTGATGTACAGAATAACAGATACCCGGGAGTGAGTTACAGACTGGAATCTAATCGAGGGGTTCGGCGTGGTTTTCTATAGAGTAACAGATACCTGGGTGTGAGTTACAGAGTGGAATCTAATCGAGGGGTTCCGGGTGGTTTATATATAGAATAACAGATACCCGGGAGTGAGTTGCAGACCGGAATCTAATCGAGGGGTTCGGAATGGTTTATATATAGAATAACAGATACCCGGGAGTGAGTTACAGACTGGACTCTAATCGAGTGGTTCGGGGTGGTTTATATAAAGAATAACAGATACCCGTGAGTGAGTTACAGACTGGAATCTAATCGAGGGGTTCAGGGTGGTTTATATATAGACTAACAGATACCCGGGAGTGAGGTACAGACTGGAATCGAATCGAGGGGTTCGGAGGGGTTTATATAAAGAATAACAGATATCCGGGAGTGAGTTACAGACTAGAATCTAATCGAGGGGTTCGGGGAGGTTTATATAAAGAATAACAGATACCCGTGAGTGAGTTACAGACTGGAATCTAATCGAGGGGTTCAGGGTGGTTTATATATAGACTAACAGATACCCGGGAGTGAGTTACAGACTGGAATCTAATCGAGGGGTCCAGGGTGGTTTATATATAGAATAACAGATACCCGGGAGTGAGTTACAGACTAGAATCTAATCGCGGGGTTGGGGTGGTTTATATATAGAATAACAGATACCTGAGAGTGAGTTACAGACTGGAATCTAATCGAGGGGTTCGGGGTGGTTTATATATAGAATAACAGATACCCGGGAGTGAGTTACAGACTGGAATCTAATCGAGGGTTCAGGGGTGGTTTATATCGAATAACAGATACCCGGGAGTGAGTTACAGACTGGAATCTAATCGCGGGGTTCGGGGTGGTTTATATATAGAATAACAGATACCCGGGAGTGAGTTACAGACTGGAATCTAATCGAGGGGTCCAGGGTGGTTTATATATAGAATAACAGATACCCGGGAGTGAGTTACAGACTAGAATCTAATCGCGGGGTTGGGGTGGTTTATATATAGAATAACAGATACCTGGGAGTGAGTTACAGACTGGAATCTAATCGAGGGGTTCGGGGTGGTTTATATATAGAATAACAGACACCCGGGAGTGAGTTACAGACTGGAATCTAATCGAGGGGTTCCGGGGTGGGGGAGGGGGGTTAATATTTTTACTATCCCTGACGGCACATTAAAAATATTTCATTCTGGAATGTTCCAATGTACTGGAAAGGCGATGTATAAATATGAGTCTTTCCACATCAGTGGGGAGGAATGCGACAGGAAATCAGCTGGTATTTTCATTCGTTTTCTCCCAGATGCCAGGGATTTGGAAGCAGCTGAGGATTTCAATCGAATTTGGCCTCTTCACAGCCCGAATACAAATGACTGCTCAGTCCCCAGACACCAAGTGACCACTGGGCCTGTAAGTCAGAACAATACAAGCCCCTCAGTTTGAGGTCAATCTGAATAAGGCATTGTCAGAATCCAGGCCTCGAACAGCAATCACTGAAAACCTCCACACATCACAAATATTAGCACAGCATACAGCAAATCAGCAGCGTGAAACTGTGGGTAGCTCCCGGGCTTCAATTTGTGTCTATATTACAGACACAATTAGAATCTGCAAACAGCACTGTGGGGAGCAGTCATCAGGCATCGCTGCATACTCTCCCTGTGACAATTAGCTTCCCAATATCGTCCATATTCACACTTGACGCACACTCACTTGGCTGGGGTACCGGGACTGAGTTGCCAACTCGGGTTGGGCCTCTTCCCTGGGTAATTCCCACCTCCCACTGCACCCCTCCCCCGTCTCCTGCATTGGGCCCTGACGCTGGGAGGATTTCCAGGTCTTCGCCCTTTCGTCCCCGGGAGCACAAATTGGCTAATCGGGCCGTCGGTAAAACCCTCTTCCCCCGGGTCAGTGGCATTACCAGCTGTTGGGCGCTGCCTGCAGAGGCAAAGGCAGATGGCAGCCATGTTGGGGCCTTGCAGAGTCGAGGAGGCAGCACCTCAGGAAGGTGGCCACCTGACACCACAGGGGAAAAGGCGAAACAGCCAACTGAAGGGCAATGCACTCCGAGTTCTGAGACGATATTCACTGGGCCCTTTCCGGAGATGAATGGGGGAAGTTTCAATAGAAGACGTAAGCATAAAGAAAATGCTGGAAAATCTCAGCAGCTCTGGCAGCATCTGTAGAGAGAGAAAAGAGCTAACGTTTCGAGTCCAAGCTGTCAAAGCTTCATGAGGTACCCTCAATAATGACGCTTAGAGATTAAACTGTAAAGAAGGCTTTATTAGAGTAATAACTATGCTAGAGCTAGAGACGAGAGCTGACTGCTACAGCCCATGAGGCAGCCCTTTATGTATGGCTCCCAGATGGGCGGAGCCAGAGGTGGAGTCCCCAGGGTTCCAAGCCCGGTCTTAAAGGGGACATCACCTGACATGATGATAAGGCAGTAACCGTTCATCACACTTCAATAGATGATGTCTCCCATTTAAGACAGAGATGGGTAAGAATTTTTTCTCCCAGAATTCTAGCCTTTGGAATTCTCCCCCCCCCAGTGAGCAGTGGGGGTGGGGGGGGGGGGGGGGGGGGGCTATGGGCCCTTGAATATATTCAAGGCCGAGTTAGACAGATTTTTGATCAACAGGGGAGTTAGTGGTCATGGGGGTGGCGGGGGGGGGGGGGGGGGGGGAATAGACAGAAAAATGGAGTTAAGACCACAATTAAATCAGTAAGGATCTCATTGAATGACGGAGCAGATTCAAGGGGCCTACCTACTCCTTTAGTTCTTAGTCTGGTCAAAACCCCCAAGTGGCAAAAATTAGGTTACGACACAGAAAAAGATAACTTAGCCATGCCCCGCAGTGAAGGTGTGAACTCACATCAGAGTGTTGGAGTTTGGTGATTTCAGAGTTAAAAGTATTCTTGCCCTCCCTGGCCTGTCGCCAAGATCCTCAAGAAGCTTAACCGCCTGTTGGACTCGAGCCGGTTCCTGTCTCCCCCATCCCGGGCCCTCGCTTTGAAAACTCCAACTCGTGCTGGAGGCAGCAGGACACGGATATGTCACCCGGGAGCTCTGGGTTCAAAGCCCGTTCCAGTTCCTACCCCCGACAGCTGGCTGAATGGCCCAACCTTCACTTCCTGTTTGGATGATGCCCGATTCTCGGCCAACTCATCATTGTACAGTACAAACAAACAAAAAGTCAAGACACAAATTCCACATTAAACATAATGCAAACCACGGCTCTGTTCACGGATGGACCTGCTTCAATAATATCCCCCTACTCTACTCTACTCTACTCTACCCTAGCCCTCCCCCCCCCCCCGCCCTCCTCCTCCCCTGCACCCCCCCCCCCCCCCCGACGCTTACTCCTCTGTGAAGAAGTCAATAAATGGCGGCCACCTTCGGGCGAACCCTCGTAGCGAGCCTCTCAAGGCGAACCTGATTTTCTCTCGGCCAAGAGAGCTCGCCATGTCCGACAGCCATACCTCAGCCCTGGGTTGCTTTGAGTCCCTCCATGCTAACAGTATTCGTTGCCGGGCTACCAGGGAAGCAAAGGCCAGAACGTCGGCCTCCCTCTCTTCCTGGACTCCCGGGTCCTCCGAAACCCCAAAGATTGCCACCTCCGGGCTCATTACCACCCCAGTTTTCAACACCCGGGACATGACATCTGCGAATCCCTGCCAATACCACCCCCCCCCCCCCCCGCACCCCCCCCCCCCCCCCTCCCGCACCCCCGAGTTTATGGCACGACCAGAACATGCGTACATGGTTAGCTGCCCCTCCAGCGCCTCTAGCATACTTGTCCTCCAGCCTGAAGAATTTACTCATCCGGACCACTGTCATTTGATTTGATTTATTGTCACATGTACTGAAGTACAGTGAAAAGTGTTTTCTGCGGCCGAGGGAACGTATACAGTCCGTACATAGTAGACAAAGAGAATAATCATTGACAAATGGTACATCAACAAAACAGTGATTGGTTATAGTACAGAACAAGTGGGCAAACAAAGCAAATACAAGAGCAAATACAAGAGGGTGGTGATGAGCTGCCTTCTTGAGCCGCTGCAGTCCGTGTGGTGTAGGTACACAGGTACACCCACTGTGCTGTTCGGGAGGGAGTTCCAGGATTTTGTCCCAGCGACCGTGAAGGAACGGCCGATAAATTTCCAAGTCAGGGTGGTGAGTGACTTGGAGGGGAACCTCCAGGCGGTGGCGTTCCCAAGTATCTGCTGCCCTCGTCCTTCTAGATAGTCGTGGGTTGGAAAGTGCTGCCTAAGGAACCTTGGTGAGTTGTGGCAGTGCATCTTGTAAACGGTACACACGGCTGCCACCACTGTGTGTCGGTGGTGGAGGGAGTGAATGTTTGTGGAAGGGGGAGCAATCAAGCGAGTTGCTTGGTTCTGGATGATGTCGAGCTTCAAATGTTGGAGCTGCGTTCATCCAGGCAAGTGGGGAGTATCCCATCACACTCCTGACTTGTGCCTTGGAGATGGTGGACAGGCTTTGGGGGGTCAGGAGGTGAGTTACTCTCCGCAGGATTCCCAGCCTCTCACCTGCTCCTGTAGCCAAAGTATTTATATGGCTGGGTCCAGTTCAGTTTCTGGTCAAGGGTAACCCTCAGCATGTTGTTAGTGGGGGATTCAGCGATGGTAACGCCATTGAATGTCAAGGGGGGATTGTTTGATTCTCTCTTATTGGAGATGGTCATTGCCTGGCAGTTCTGTGGCATGAATGTTACTCGCCACTTCTCAACCCAAGCCTGGATATTGCCCAGGACGTGCCGCATTTGCATGTGGACTGCTTCATTGTCTGTGGAGTTGCAAATGCTGCTGAATATTGTGTATTCATCAGAGTATATTCCCTTTTGATGTAATGTTGGAAGGAAGGCCATTGATGAAGCAGCTAAAGATGGCTGGGCCCAGGACACTACCCTGAGGAAGTCCTGCGGTGATGCCCTAGAGCTAGGGTGGCACAATGGCACAGTGGTTAGCACTGCTGCCTCACGCCGCCCAGGACCTGGGTTCTATCCCGGCTCTGGGTCACTGTCCGTGTGGGGTTTGCACATTCTCCCCGTGTCTGCGTGGGTCTCACCCCACAACACAAAGATGTGCAGGGTAGGTGGATTGGCCACGCTAAATTGCCCCATAATTGGAATTTTTAAAAAAAAGTGATGTCCTGGAGCGGAAATGATTGACCTCCAACCGCCACAACCATCTTCCTTTGTGCCGGGTATGACTCCAACCATTGGAGTGTTTTCCCCCTTGTAGCCATTTGGGATGGCCACTTCCAGAATACAAGATGGACGCTCGCAACGAATATAGGGAACTGTGGACAATGCTAGAAAACAAGCAGGCACAGAGCCTGAATGAATATTTGGGAAACAGCTCCCAGACGGAATTGAATCTATGGGTCGATTAGCATATTGATGGCCCATCTCCGGGAAACAAAGGAATGACACTCAGGTCACCGATACTATTGCAGACATCCCGGCGCCAGTTCCCCAACCGAAAAGCACAAACAAAGCAAGGCCAACGGCCACCTAAGACACGCCCAGCCATCAGGGCACCCGCCCCTTTATTGGTCAAGATCGATAACAGTGATCGAGAAGCGGCCCTATTAATTGGGACCAAGTTTAAGGCCCGCCTAAAAGCGCGCAAAGCCCCTCCAAGTATAAGAAGGAACCCCCAGGAGAGATTCGCTCTCTTGGATTCGGCTCTCAGGCAGAGAGACCCATCCACCAGCATCACCAGAAGCAAGTAAGTTCAAGGTCAACGCTCGCTACCAGACGGACGACCTTCGCTGTTCTCCTGTTATCTCTTCGAACCCAACAGCCTCAGATCCGAACAACGGCCATTGTTCCTCTGACTAAGTGGGCACCCGAAGTTAAGTATAGGTGTTAGCGTTAGAGATAGTTTAGTTTGTAGTACTGTTGTGCATGAGTAGATCTTACTGTGTGTGTAAATATATAGTATTGACTTTGAACTAACTAACTGGTGTACCGAGTCTTTGATCGGTATTCGGGTTGAACCTTGTGGCGGTATCGAGAGATACCTGGCGACTCTAAAGTAAACATAATTAGGATTAAGGAAGGTGACCATATTGACCGCCACATTTATAACCAGATAAATAGAGCAACACCCTGAATCCCATTGAATCGAGCTCCATGATGCCATACTCAGTCAAATGCTGTCTTGATGTCAAGGGCAATCACTCTCACTGCATGTGAATAGAACTCCACGGTCGTTTCATTACCCCTGAGTTTGCTTCCAACAGAATCCGGAAGACACTGGGCTCTTCGGGAAGACAGTGGCATATTGGTAATGTCACTGGGCTAGTTATCCAGAAGCCCCAGGCCAATGCTTTGAGGGACAAGGGTTCAAATCCCACCACGACAGCTGGTGGAATTTCAAATTCAATGAATAAAATATGGAATTGAAACCGAGACTCAGGTCTATTTAAATAACATACTACATCAAACAGTCCACAGGGTCTATTTAAATAGCACACTGCATCAGTCTGCAGAGACTATTTAAATAACATACTACATCAAACAGTCTACAGAATCTATTTAAATAGCACACTGCATCAGTCTACAGAGTCTTTTAAATAACATACTCCATCAAACAGTCTACAGAGTCTATTTAAATAGCACACTGCATCAGTCTACAGAGTCTAGTTAAATAACATACGACATCAAACAGTCTACAGAGTCTATTTAAATAGCACACTGCATCAGTCTACAGAGTCTATTTAAATAACATACTCCATCAAATAGTCTACAGAGTCTATTTAAATAGCATACTGCACCAGCCTACAGAGTCTATTTAAATAACATACTCCATCAAACAGTCTACATAGTCTATTTAAAAAGCATACTGCATCAGTCTACAGAGTCTATTTAAATAACATACTACATCAAACAGTCTACAGAGTCTATTTCAATAACATAATATGGCCTGCATTTTCCACCCGTCAGGCAGGCGCACCTGGCGGACACGGAAGCAGGTGCGAAGCCTGTTTTCGGCCGAGGTCAGCCCTCAAGCACAATTCCATGCTGGTTGGCCACTCGATGAGCACCTGGTGGGAAATGCTCCGTGAAAGGCTGAGTGTTGCTGGGGAGGGCAGGAAGAGGGCGGGCACTGAGAAAGGGGAAGCTGCAGGCAGGGGAGGGGAAGGGGCTTCCAAAGGTGGTCCCTCAGGGGGACAGCCGCTGCCGGAGATGTCTCGGCGAGCTGCAGGCCCGTGAAAGAATATCGCCGGTAAAACCATGCCACGAGTGTCTAGGGAACACAATCTCACACAGGCCTCAGTCCCCAGGCACATTGGTGAATTTTATTCGAGACCTGACCTGGACCGAGTTTGCAGCTAAAACGTCAAGGCCGCCTGGCTAATCAGCCCATGTGCCGCCCATGAAGGCAGAACTAGTCAACGTAAAATCCTGCAAGTGCTGCTTGGTTGGTTTAAACTGACTTCTTGGTTGCCTGTGGGTACCTTGGCCGAATGGTGGAAAGCCCCCACCACCATTTTGATCAGCTTGAGTACTGGGTCACCCAAAAGCTTACCTAAATAATCCACCACATCCAAACTCAAGAGCCCAGTGTGAAAATTAGCAGCAGGCAGGTGGGAGGGGAATTTGGCAACTGGTTCTGGCGCTCGGAGGCAGTGGCAAGGATATGAGTGAAGTCAGGAGTGCCCCTTGAGGGGCTGCTGAGGTGTGGGAGGAGGGGTTGCTGGGATGGGGGAGGGGGTGCAGGACACACCGTTTTTTTCCCTACGCCCACAAGAATTCCACAGGAAAGGAATTTTACCGCCTTCCAGTCAATCCCTCCGTGGTCCCATGGGATTGGTTGTCACCCAGGCCTCTAAAGATGGCCTCGTGGCACTGATGACATCATCAAGCTGAGACGGGCGGCAAGCCCACCCTCGCGACATCCTGACCGCGCAGCAGCAGGAATAGCCCGGTGAACCAGATTCCGATCTCCAGCCTGCGAAACTCTTCATCCCACCAAAGTCCCCCTCCCCGAATTCAATCTGCAAACTTTAACGAGCCAAATCTGGCACCGGCTAACTATGGACCTCTTGATTTATGGGCTCAGCCCTTCCGCCGTAATTGCGTTCTCGAGCCGAAAGGGCTTGGTAGGTGCCAGCGTTCGACTTGGTTCCCACCAGGCAATTCCGAAGATTTCCTGGTGTGTCTGTGGTTGTTGGTCGGTTAGGTCTATGAGACCCTGGGTCAGCGGTTTTCCGCATCCCTCAACTGGGCTGGGGAAATATCTACACTGCTCCCAATCCTTACCCAGGGCACTGATACGAGGTGGCGCTGGGCAAGCCTGGGACATGTGCCAACATGTATTTCCATACACAAAGGATGATTCACAACTGGATGACGTTGCCAGGAAAGAAATGAGCTTGGAAGACAACGGGATTGGCATGGGAACAAAGGTTATTCTTCATCCTCGGTGTCAGCTTTAGAAGCTGAGGATGTATCTGGCTTTGCCTCTTCACACTCCTTCACTCGCTGTGGGGGGGGGGGGGGGGGGAGGGATCGCAATGAGCTGGGTTAAAGTCACTTTTCAGCAAACCTCTCATTGCGATTCTGCCAATCCTTCACCAAGCTCCGTCCCGTCAACATCAGTTTCTCTAAGCGGGTGGTGGGCAGATAAGGGGCAAGACCCGTAGTGCCAGCGAGAAGCCTTGGCTACTAAATGTATGGTCGGGAGTTGGCCATCCTTGTTCAAGAGGTCATGCCCAATTAAACACCCAAATATCTACGTTTATTTTTAATTCTCTCGTGGGATGTGGGTGGCTTTGTCTGCCATCCTCAGCCGGTCTGGCCTACATCCGACTCCAGACCCACAGCAATGTGATTGACTCTTATTTTCTTTTGAAATTTAGAATGCCAAATTCATTTTTTCCAATTAAGGGCCAATTTTAGCGTGGCCAATCCACCTAGCCTGCACATCTTTGGGTTGTGGGGGGCGAAACCCACGCAAACACGGGGAGAATGTGCAAACTCCACACGGACAGTGACCCAGAGCCGGGATCGAACCTGGGACCTCAGCGCCGTGAGACAGCAGGGCTAACCACTGTGCCACCGTGCTGCCCCGTGATTGACTCTTAACTGCCCTTCAAGGGCAATTAGGGATGGGCAATAAATGCGACGCCCGGGATGGGCAATAAATGCGACGCCCGGGTCACGTGAATTTTTTTAACCCCTTCTCTAAAGGGCATGAGTGAACCAGATGGGTTTTTTTTTTTTTTTACAACAATCGACAATGGTTTCATGGTCATTTTATTAGACTTTTAATTCCATGTTTTTATTCAATTCAAATTTTCATCATCTGCCATGGTGGATTTGAACCCGGTTCCCCTGAGCTTTAACCTGGTTTTCTGGATTAGTATTCCGGTGGCAATACCACTGCGTCATCACCTATCCCATGGTGAGGGCAATATTCTCCCCAAACCTAACCCCACCCCTCGCAAAGCCAATTTGATTGTCTGTTTTCCCCTGCGATTTAAAAAAAAAATTTAGAGTACCCAATTCATTTTTTCGAATTTGGGGGCAATTTAACATGGCCAATCCACCTACCCTGCACATCTTTGAGTTGTGGGGGTGAAACCCACGCAAACACTGGGAGAATGTGCAAACTCCACACAGTGACACAGAGCAGGGATCGAACCTGGGATCCCGGAGCCGTGAGGCAGCAATGCTAACCACTGCGCCACCGAGCTGCCCTTTCCCCCGCGATCCTCCAGGGGAAATTTTAGCCTAACCTGCCCCTCGGGAAACTGAAGGGTTTGGGTGTAACCCTGCTCAATATTAGCCTCTTTGTCGTCTTCCAGCGGAGACATTCAGCCAAGGCCTTGCCAGCCCTCACAAGCGGGTGTAAAAGTCCCAGCGTGCAGGCTTCGAAAGGAGACTGTTGCAGGCAGCCCCCTCCCCTTTGTCCTTGGTAACTACCCTGTCCCTCAACTAACTTTGCTAAAAAAAAATGCAGATGGTCTGGTAAGTATCGCATTGCTATTTGTGGGATCCTGCTGTGCACAAATTGGCGGCCGCGTTGCCTCCGTTACAGCAGTGACTACACTTCAAAAGTCCTTCATTGTAAAGACTTGGGGGGTGGGGGGGGGGGTGCCCTCAGTGTGAAAGGTGCCATACAAATGCAGTTCCCTTCGTTTTTGACTGGTTCAAGGTTGCTGGATTCCTGCAATCAAAATGAAAAGACCGACAACATAAAGGCTTCACGAAGGATGAGTCACTACTTTAGAGAGAACCGGGTTTATGGGTTGGCACAGATTCACTCCGTGAGCACAGAGAAAGCACAGTTCTCTCAGAATTTCTCTCTTTTTCCATCTCTCTTGATCTCAGTCTATTTCTCCGCCGTCTCGTTCCTGATCTCTCTGCGCCACTAAGCTCTTTTCCCTCTGCTACAGCGGACTCTTGCCCCTGTTTATGAAACAATTCCCAGAACCTGCCTCCGCCCGCTTTTCGATTCCCAGATCCCGAGCAGATCAGATCAAAGGGTGACATGTCCCGGGATCCGAAATGCCCCACACCCCGCAGGACTGGCGGCTCGGAAAGTGCTCACCGACCCCTGTCCCCGCCCTTCAATAATAACGGCAGTCGGCCAGTCTGACAGGGTAGAATGGTATAGGTGAGCAGCGTCTCTGCTGACCCCAATCAATTCACTGCCCCACCCAAACCCCAGAGTGCGTCATGTTTCTCTCTCTCATTGTTTTTCTTTGTCTTGTCTGTGTGTTTGTGTGTGATTTTTGTCTATGTGTGTGTCCATGCGTGCATGCATGTTTGCGTGTGTGCGCACGTGTTTGCCTGTGTGTGTGTGCCTGCCTGTGTGTGTGTGCATGCTTTACCGCAGAGAGCTGCAGAGGCTGGGTCGTTAAGTGTGTTCGAGGCTGAGGATTGTGGGGATAAGGCGGGAAAGTGGAGTTGAGGATTATCACATCAGATCAGTCAACGATCTCATTGAATGGAGCAGACTCGATGGGCCGAATGGCCTACTTCTGCTCGTATGCCTGATGGTCTTAGCTCCCAGGCGGCTGCTGTGAACAACTCCAGAACGTTGCCTCATGGTTTTTTTGAAGGATTCTGCCTATTGGGCACAGAGATGCTGGAAACAGGAAAAAGAGTTTGTTTGATTGGGTGGGGGCAGTTGGAGGCCAGGTACCATGTGACAAAACCCACCAGGAAAATGCCCGACCGCCCTTGCCAACCGGTAGATGAAGCATCTGAGGAGGGCCCCACCTTCCAAGGTGCGGTGGTTGTGAATGGAATAACGCCGGAGATGCCCCAGTTCTGATCCCTGGTCTGCTTCCAGTCTAGGTGTTGGTGGGAACTCGACAATTGAGTCAGCCACACCCGGGCCAGGGGAGCAGCAATAAGGTGCAGGCGGGGTCGCCAAATGATGCCCACCCTGAAACCACGCAGAGCAGGAGTAGGCCGTTCAGCCCCTCGAGCCTGCTGCTCCGACCAATAAGATCGTGCTGATCTGATTGCCTCACAGCGCCAGGGCCCCGGGTTCGATTCCGGCCTTGGGTTTTGCACGTCCTCCCCGTGTATGCGTGGGTTTCCTCCGGGAGCTCCGGTTTCCTCCCACAGTCCAAAGAAGTGCAGGTTAGGTGGATTGACCATAATCAATTGCCCCTTAGCATCCAAAGATGTGCAGGTTAGGTGGGGTTATGAGGATAGGGTAGGGGAGTGGGCCTAGGTAGGGTTCTCTTTCAGAGGGTCAGTGCAGATGGGCCGAATGGCCTCCTTCTGCACTGTAGGAATTCAGTGGATTGTGACCTCAACTCCACTCCTCTGCCAGGCTCCCAATAAAGATTTGAGTCCCTCGTTAGTCAAGAATCTTTATTTGAAATGTATGCCTTTCTCAGAGTGACAAAGCGAATGCACAGAGAGACAGAGTAAGTCTCTAATCCATCTCCTTGCTTGGTCCAAATCCCAATTCAAATTCAAACTGAATCCAGTTCATGGACCTCAAGAAAGGGGCATACTAGACCTGAACTGACAAAAAACGGGGGAGTTAGGCCTGAACCCACGCTTGATCTTAGTCAAAAGGTTAGTCAAGAATCTATCTAACTCTTCAAGATATTCAATGATAGTCAGTTAAATAGCTCACCGATTGGGACTGCCTCCCACATGGACAAAAAGTCCCCCCCCCCACCCCCCCACACACACCCCCATCTCCTATTGCTTACCCATTCCCGTTCTCCCATCAGTCCCTGTACTCACTGACCTACGTCGGCTCCTGGTCGACCAATGGCTCGATTTTTCAAGTTCCTACTCTGGCTTTCCAATCCCTCCACGGCCTCCCCTTCCCGTCCCTATCTCTGTGCAGTCTCCCTCCAGCCCCACAGGGCTCCCGGGATCTCTGCGCCCCCTCTAATTCTGGCCTCTTGAGCATCCTCCAATTTCAATCTTTGCCCGATTGGCGGCTGTGCTTTCCGATGCCTGGGTCCTGAGCTGTGGAATACCCGCGCTACCTTCCCTCGCCTCCTTTAAGACTCATCTCTTTGACCAGGCTTCTGGTCACCCTATCCTCATATCTCCTCATGTCTCAGTGTCAATTTTCTTTTGATAACACTCCTGATAACATTCCGCCCGTGTAGTTTTTTTTTTTCCTGCCGGTATGGCTGAAGTGATTCGCACACCAATAAATGCCAGTTGTTTCTGCTCAGAGAGGCACGATATGGGAAATTGGAATGCCACAGTGGTGTGTAGGAAAGGGTTGATCAGTGTTTAACTCATGCTGTACTCAGGTCTGGCAGCCCTCTGCTCAAACTGGGCAATACCCCATCCCTGGCACTAACATTGTTGTCCCGACAGGGAGCTCCACGCCAATGCCGGGGAACAGGTTTTCAAATAGGGTGGCACGGTGGCGCACTGGTTAGCACTGCTACCTCACAGCACCAGGGACCCGGGTTCGATTCCGGCCTCGGGTGACTTTCTCTCTGGAGTTTGCACTTTCTCCCCGTGTCTGGGTGGGTTTCCCATTCCTGCAGTCCGAAGATGTGCGGGTCAGGGGTGGATTGGCCGCACTAAATTGCCCCTCAGTGTCCAAAGATGTACAGGTTAGGCTATGAGGTTGGGGTGGACAAGGGAGTGGACATGGGTGGAGGGCTCATTCGAAGGGTCGGTGTAGATTCGATGGGCCGAATGGCCTCTGTCTGCATTGTAGGGATTCTATTAAGACATTCCCAAATAAACCCCCAAAATACTCAGCAAGGCAGACTGAACGGACACGACAAGATAACGCTTCCTGTGAGGACGTCTTTGTCACAACTGGAAGATTTTACTGCTGAGTGCTTTTAAAAAGGAACAGAGCAAAGCAACGTGGGAGGGTAACAGACACCCACACACACCCGCAGTCTCACACACAGCCACGTACACAGACATAGTCACTCAAACACACAGCCACGTACACACACATATAGGGCGCTATTCACCCCCCCCCCCCCTCCACGCCGGGTGGGAGAATCGCCGGGGCGCCACGCGAATCGCGCCTCCTCGCCCTGACCCCCGCACGCGATTCTCCCATCCCCCGGAAACCAGCGGCGCGCGACTCGCACCGGGCCACTCGGAGAACCGGCGAGTCGCTACGACACAACAGGTTCCCGCCGGCGCCGTCCACCCCTGGTCGCTGCCGGCGGGAACTCTGCGGGAACACTGGGGGGGGGGGGGGCGGCCTGTGGGGGAGGGAGGGGGGCTTCTTCACCAGGATGGCCTCCGATGGGGTCTGGCCCGCGATCGGGGCCCACCGATCGGCGGGCCGGCCTCACACCCCCCCCCCCCCGGGCTTTCCTCCTTCCGTGCGCGGCCCCAGAACACTGGCGCCATGTTGGTCAGGGGCCGGCGAGCGTAAGACGTTCCCCGCGCATGCGCAGGATGGCGCGGCCCAACTGTGCATGCGCAGGATTGGGCTGCCCCAACTGCACATGCGCGGGTTGGCGCGGCGCCAGTGGCGTGAACCGCTCCAGCGCCGTGCTGGCCCCCTCTGGGGGCCAGAATAGGTCGTGCCCGGGCCCTGGTCGCGCCGTCATGAAACGCGATGGCGTTCACGACGGCGCGAACACTTGGCCTCAATATCGGAGAATCGCCCTCATAGTGTTCAATTCTGGTCGCCACACTACCAGAAGGATGTGGAGGCTTTAGAGAGGGTGCAGAAGAGATTTACCAGGATGTTGCCTGGTATGGAGGGCATTAGCTATGAGGAGCGGTTGAATAAACTCGGTTTGTTCTCACTGGAACGAAGGAGGTTGAGGGGCGACCTGATAGAGGTCTACAAAATTATGAGGGGCATAGACAGAGTGGATATTCAGGGGCTTTTCCCCAGGGTAGAGGGGTCAATTACTAGGGGGCACATGTTTAAGGTGCGAGGGGCAAGGTTTAGAGCAGATGTACGAGGCAAGTTTTTTACACAGAGGGTAGTGGGTGCCTGGAACCCGCTGCCGGAGGAGGTGGTGGAAGCAGGGACGATAGTAACATTTAAGGGGCATCTTGACAAATACATGAATCGGATGGGAATAAGAACATAAGAATACACAACTAGGAGCAGGAGTAGGCCATCTGGCCCCTCGAGCCTGCTCCGCCATTCAATGAGATCATGGCTGATCTTTTGTGGATTCAGCTCCACTTTCCGGCCCGAACACCATAACCCTTAATCCCTTTATTCTTCAAAAAACTATTTATCTTTATCTTAAAAACATTTAATGAAGGAGCCTCAACTGCTTCACTGGGCAAGGAATTCCATAGATTCACAACTCTTTGGGTGAAGAAGTTCCTCCTAAACTCAGTCCTAAATCTACTTCCCCTTATTTTGAGGCTATGCCCCCTAGTTTTGCTTTCACCCACCAGTGGAAACAACCTGCCCGCATCTATCCTATCTATTCCCTTCATAATTTTATATGTTTCTATAAGATCCCCCCTCATCTTTCTAAATTCCAACGAGTACAGTCCCAGTTTACTCAACCTCTCCTCGTAATCCAACCTCTCAGCTCTGGGATTAACCTAGTGAATCTCCTCTGCACACCTTCCAGTGCCAGTACGTCCTTTCTCAGGTAAGGAGACCAAAACTGAACATAGTACTCCAGGTGGTTCCTCACTAACACCTTATACAATTGCAGCATAACCTCCCTAGTCTTAAACTACATTCCTCTAGCAATGAAGGACAAATTTCTATTTGCCTTCTTAATCACCTGTTGCACCTGTAAACCAACTTTTTGCGACTCATGCACTAGCACACCCAGGTCTCTCTGCAAAGCAGCATGTTTTAATATTTTATCATTTAAATAATAATCCCTTTTGCTGTTATTCCTACCAAAATGGATAACCTCACATTTGTCAACATTGTATTCCATCTGCCAGACCCTAGCCCATTCACTTAGCCTATCCAAATCCCTCTGCAGACTTCCAGTATCCTCTGCACTTTTTGCTTTACCACTCATCTTAGTGTCATCTGCAAACTTGGACACATTGCCCTTGGTCCCCAACTCCAAATCATCTATGTAAATTGTGAACAATTGTGGGCCCAACACTGATCCCTGAGGGACATCACTAGCTACTGATTGCCAACCAGAACACCCATTAATCCCCATTCTTTGCTTTCTATTAATTAACCAATCCTCTATCCATGCTACTACTTTCCCCTTAATGCCATGCATCTTTATCTTATGCAGCAACCTTTTGTGTGGCACCTTGTCAAAGGCTTTCTGGAAATCCAGATATACCACATCCATTGGCTCCCCGTTATCTACCGCACTGTTAATGTCCTCAAAAATTTCCACTAAATTAGTTAGGCATGACCTGCCCTTTATAAACCCATGCTGCGCCTGCCCAATGGGACAATTTCCATCCAGATACCTCGCTATTTATTCCTTGATGATAGATTCCAGCATCTTCCCTACTACCGAAGTTAAGCTCACTGGCCTATAATTACCCGCTTTCTGCCTACCTCCTTTTTTAAACAGTGATGTCGCGTTTGCTAATTTCCAATCCGCCGGGACCACCCCAGAGTCTAGTGAATTTTGGTAAATTATCACTAGTGCATTTGCAATTTCCCTAGCCATCTCTTTTAGCACTCTGGGATGCATTCCATTAGGGCCAGGAGACTTGTCTACCTTTAGCCCCATTAGCTTGCCCATCACTACCTCCTTAGTGATAACAATCCTCTCAAGGTCCTCACCTGTCATAGCCTCATTTCTATCAGTCACTGGCATGTTATTTGTGTCTTCCACTGAAGAGCGACCCAAAAAACCTGTTCAGTTCCTCAGCCATTTCCTCATCTCCCATTATTAAATCTCCCTTCTCATCCTCTAAAGGACCAATATTGACCTTAGCCACTCTTTTTTGTTTTATATATTTGTAAAAACTTTTACTGCCTGTTTTTATATTCTGAGCAAGTTTACTCTCATAATTTATCTTACTCTTCTTTATAGCTTTTTCAGTAGCTTTCTGTTGCCCCCTAAAGATTTCCCAGTCCTCTAGTCTCCCACTAATCTTTGCCACTTTGTATGCTTTTTCCTTCAATTTGATACTCTCCCTTATTTCCTTAGATATCCACGGTCGATTTTCCCTCTTTCTACCGTCCTTCCTTTTTGTTGATATAAACCTTTGCTGAGCACTGTGAAAAATCGCTTGGGGAAGGTTCTCCACTGTTCCTCAACTGTTTCCCCATAAAGTCTTTGCTCCCAGTCTACCGTAGCTAGTTCTTCTCTCATTCCATTGTAATCTCCTTTGTTTAAGCACAAAACACTAGTGTTTGATTTTACCGTCTCACCCTCCATCTATATTTTAAATTCCACCATATTGTGATCGCTCCTTCCGAGAGGATCCCTAACTATGAGATCATGAATCAATCCTGTCTCATTACACAGGACCAGATCTAGGACTGCTTGTTCCCTCGTAGGTTCCATTACATACTGTTCTAGGAAACTATCGCAGATACATTCTATACTCCTCCTCAAGGCTGCCTTGACCGATCTGGTTAATCCAATCGACATGTAGATTAAAATCCCCCATGATAACTGCTGTACCATTTCTACATGCATCTGTTATTTCTTTGTTTATTGCCTGCCCCACCATAATGTTACTATTTGGTGGCCTATAGACTACTCCTATCAGTGACTTTTTCGCCTTACTGTTCCTGATTTCCACCCAAATGGATTCAACCTTATCCTCCATAGCAACGATGTCATCCCTTACTATTGCTACACTACCTTCCTTACCATCCACTCTGTCCTTCCGAATAGTTTGATACCCTCGGATATTTAACTCCCAGTCGTGACCTTCCTTTAACCATGTTTCAGTAATGGCCACTAAATCATAGTCATTCACGATGATTTGCGCTATCAACTCATTTACCTTATTCCGGATACTGCGAGCATTCAGGTAAAGTACACTTATGTTGGCTTTATTACCTCTGTTTTGAATCTTAACACCTCGATCAGTAACATCTCCTAAGTTATATTTCCTCTTAACTTTTCTCCTAATTTTCCTTGTCGTTGAACCCATATCTTTGGGGCAGCACGGTAGCATTGTGGATAGCACAATTGCTTCACAGCTCCAGGGTCCCAGGTTCAATTCCGGCTTGGGTCACTGTCTGTGCGGAGTCTGCACATCCTCCCCGCGTGTGCGTGGGTTTCCCCCGGGTGCTCCGGTTTCCTCCCACAGTCCAAAGATGTGCAGGTTAGGTAGACTGGCCATGATAAATTGCCCTTAGTGTCCAAAATTGCCCTTAGTGTTGGGTGGGGTTACTGGGTTATGGGGATAGGGTGGAGGTGTTGACCTTGGGTAGGGTGCTCTTTCCAAGAGCCGGTGCAGACTCGATGGGCTGAATGGCCTCCATTCCTTTTAGTATTACTGGGCCTATTCACTGAGCTCCCCTCAGTCACTGTACCTTGTACTGTCACCCTTTTTGGATTTTTGACTATGGCTTCTCTGCCTTACACTTTCTTCCTTACTGCCTTTTGTTTCTGTCCCTGTTTTACTCCCTTCCAACTTCCTGCATCAGTTCCCATCCCCCTGCCACATTAGTTTAAACCCTCCCCAACAGCTCTAGCAAACACCCCCCCAGGACATCGGTTCCAGTCCTGCCCAGGTGCAGACCGTCCGGTTTGTACTGGTCCCACCTCCCCCAGAACCGGATCCAATGCCCCATGAATTTGAATCCCTCCCTCTTGCACCATCCCTCGAGCCATGCATTCATCCTATCTATCCTGGCATTCCTACTCTGACTAGCTCATGGCACTGCTAGCAATCCTGAGATTATTACCTTTGAGTCCTACTTTTTAGTTTAACTCCTAACTCCCTGAATTGAGCTTGTAGGACCTCGTCCCGTTTTTTTTACCTATATCGTTGGTGCCTATGTGCACCACGACAGCTGGCTGTTCACCCTCACCCCCGAAAATGTCCTGCAGCCGCTCCGAGACATCCTTGACCCTTGTACCAGGGAGGCAATACACCATCCTGCGTCCGCAGAACCGCCTGTCTATTCCCCTTATGATTGAGTCCCCTATCACTATAGCCCTGCCATTCTTCTTACTGCCCGGCTGCGCAGCAGAGCCAGCCACGGTGCCATGAACCTGGCTGCTGCTGCCTTCCCCTGGTGAGCCATCTCCCTCAACAGTATCCAAAGCGGTATATCTGTTTTGCAGGGAGATGACCGCACGGGAATAGAGGGATACGGACCCAGGAAGTGTAGAAGATTGTAGTTTAGTCGGGCAGCATGGTCAGCACGGGCTTGGAGGGCCGAAGGGCCTGTTCCTGTGCTGTACTTTTCTTTGTTCTTTGTTCATAGTCACTCAGATACACACTTGCACAAATAGAGACATGCAGTCATTCATGCAGATACGGTCACTGTCACACACCCACACATATACTCAGACATCCAGACACAAACTCACACTGTCACACCAACCGCCACAGTCTCTCACACACACACACAGACACACACACACACAGAGTCTCTCTCACTGGGACAATCCCTAACCTCTCCCCACTCTGAGAACACCAGCACTCTTGCATGTACTGCCATGGGATCCTCTCCATCTCGAGAGGGCAGATGGGGCCTCGGTTTAAGGTTTTCACCCAAGGACAGCAACTCTGGCAGCGCGCCACTCCCGCGGCCCGGCATTGAGACATCCTGCCATGATCATAGCACCCGAGGTAGGAGTTAAACTTGCAACCTCTGGTTCAAGAAGTGGAAGTGGCTTACCTCACCCCAGCTGGGTTTCTGTTTTTATTCATTTACGGGATGTGGGCGTCGCTGGGCTGGGCCCAGCTTTTGTTGCCCATCCCTGATTGCCACTCGAGAAAGGGGGTGGATGAGCCGCCTTCTTGAACGGCTGCAGTCCGTGTGGTGTAGGTACACCCACCGTGCTGTCAGGGAGGGAGTTCCAGGATTTTGACCCGGCGACATTGAAGGAACGCCTGATATATTTCCGAGTCAGGATGATGTGGGGCTCGGGGGGGAACCTCCAGGTGGTGGGGTTCCCCAGGTACCTGCTGCCCTCACCCTTCTAGATGGTGGTGGTGATGGATTTGGAAGGTGCTGCCTAAGGCGCCTTGGCGAGTTGCCGCAGTGCATCTTGTAGACGGTACACACGGCTGCCACTGTGCGTCGGTGGTGAAGGGAGTGAATGTTTGTGGGAGGGGAGCAATCAAGCGGGGCTGCTTTGTCCTGGATAGTGTCAAGCTTCTTGAGTGTTGTTGGGTGCTGCACTCACCCAGGCAAGTGGAGAGTATTTCACCACACTCCTGACTTGTGCCTTGTAGATGGTGGACATGCTTTGGGGAGTCAGGAGGTGAGTTACCCGCTGCAGGATACCCAGCCCCTGATCTGTTCCTGTTGCCAAAATATGTACACAGGGAGTTCACATCCGTTTCTGGTCAAAGTTGGGGTTGGGGGATTCAGTGAGGCAATGCCATTGAATGTCAAGGGGAGATGGTTAGACTCTCTATTGTTGAGTCCCGAAGGATGGGCATTAATACCAAGAAACAAATAGTTAAAACTACGGCAGTGAACGGTCAGCCTCAGCTGGAGAGGTTATGGGGATGGGGGAGCACAGCCAATCAGCAGAAGCGGCCGGAATTTGCCGCCCAAGGCAATAAAATTGGTTAATTGCTTCGAAAACGGTGAAAGAATTAATGGTCTGTGTTAAAGAGCCCTGATAAAGCTGAATGCAGACTCCTAATATCCAACCCCTGTGCAGACATTCCCCTCTTGTGCAGGCAGCTCGTGGTAATCAGAGCTCGGGCACTAAAACCCAAACAAGCAATCAGCCGCAGCTGATTGTAAATGACTTTCAATACGATAGGACATTGACTATGTTATTGACTTCAGCAGGTCTGCTCATTACGAACCGGCGGTTTAAATATCCGGCAATAATCCTCCCACGCAAAAGTGGTGTCAAGCTCAGGCAAAAAATATCCCGGGAGACTGTCAAAACATGAAAAGCAGAAGAGAGGAGCTGGGCAGCCCACTTCCCCCGGGGGTGGGGGTGGTGGGGTTGGTATGGCACATGCGGGGCTTCTGAGTGCAGCCCCCGCCCCGCCCCGAGACATTTCGTTGCCCACATTGCCCGATGCCACATTCCGCCCGTGTCGTTTTTTTTTTCCTGCCAGTATGGCTGAAGTGATTCGCCCGTAAAGCGAGGGGCGAGTGAAGTGAGGGGCGAAGGAAGAGAGGGGCGAGTGAAGTGAGGGGCGAAGGAAGAGAGGGGCGAGTGAAGTGAGGAGAGCCGTCGAATCTCGCACCAAGTCACTTCCCTTATCACCTCTGTGCCCTCTGACCTACATTGGTTCCCAGCGCCTCAATTTTAAAAATCCTCGTCCTCGTTTTCAAATCCCACCATGGCCTCGCTCCCTCTCCCATCTCTGTAACCTCCTCCAGCCCCCACAACCTTCCGAGGTCTCTGCGCTCCTTCAATTCTCTTGGCCTCTTGACCAATGTTCCATCATTGACGACCATGCCTTCGGCTACCTGCCCCCCACTCTGAGCTCTAGAATTCCCTCCTTAAACCCCTCCACCTCACTGTCACCCTTTGAAACACTCCGTGAAACCCCCCTCCTTGATCCAAACTTTGACCATCCACTGCAGTCTCCTTGTGCAGCTTAGTGTCACAATTTGTTTTCGAATGCTCCTGTGAATTACCTTGGGGCAACTTGCTATTTTAAGGGCCCTAGACAGATATAAAATACTGTTGCTTTCAGACATAATGTGCTGAATAGAGCCTCCAGCCAGTCTCAAATGAACTGACTGCCTATACATGGAAAGGTAATAAAATCAGTTCATAGACAATAAACTTCGGGAATAAATCACATTCAGGGCAAATACCCTTCAGAAATATTTGTTCTTGGTTTTTAGTCGCATATAATTTAATTTTAAATCCAATCTTTTACTTTTCATTTCAACATATTTGATTACCTCAAATTTATAATATTAAAAATATAAAGTATTTCAATATATTTCTGTTCTACAATGGTGATGTTTGTGTTTTACCTGCATTCTGCCATCTCTGTATCCTCTCTCTCTCTCTCCCTCCCTTTCTCACAGTCTGGGTCTGTCTCTTTCACCCTCCCTGCCTCACGTTCTCTCCTCGCCTTGTCTCTACCTTCTTGTTCCTTATTTTTCTCTCTCGCTCCATCTCTGTCTCTACCTTGTCTCTGTGTCTTTCCTTCTCTCCCCCTGTCTGCGTGTCTCTCACCATGTCTCTCTCCTTGACTGTGAACTTCTCTCCTTAACCCCTCCCTGTATGTGGGTGGGGGTGTGCGGGGGGTGAACCCTCTCCAGCTCTGCACCTCCCTCTACCTTGCTCCCTAGCCATTCCTGTCTCTTTGTGTAGGTGTTTTGCTCTCTACCCCATTCTGTATCTCTCACTCTCCCCTCTTTTGTCTCTCGCTCGCTCTCCCTCTCCCCATGCCTCTCTCTCTCTCCTTGTTTATCTCTCTCTCTTCCCACTGTATCTCTCCATCTTTCTATGCCCTTCTGTGACTTCTGTTCCTCCTGGCCCTGTCAGCCTACCTCTCTCTTGCTCCCTCTGTCAGTCTCTCCCTCCCACTTTCTCTGTCAGCCTCTCTCTCTCCCTGTCAGCCTGCCTCTCTCTCTCTCTCTCTCTGTCAGCCTGTCTCTCGCTCAGCCTCTCGCTCTCTCCCTCTCTCTCAGCCTGTCTCTCTGTCTCTGTCTCTCTCTGTCTGTCTGCCTCTGCCTTTCTCTCTGTCTGCCTCTCTCTCTCCCTGTCAGCCTGTCTCTGTCTGTCTGTCTCTCTCTCTGTCTGCCTTTCACTCTCTCTGTCTGCCTCTCTCTCTCTCTCTCTGTGTCAGCCTATCTCTCTCTCTCTCTCTCTGTCTGTCTCTCTCTCTGCCTGCCTTTCTCTCTCTCTGTCTGCCTCTCTCTCTCTCTCTGTCAGCCTGTCTCTGTCTCTCTCTCTCACCCCCTCTCTCAGTCTGTCTCTCTCTCTCTGTCTGCCTCTGTCTCTCTCCCTCTCTGCCTTTCGCTCGGTCTGTCTCTGTCTCTCTCTCTCTGTCTGTCTGTCTCTGCCTTTCTCTGTCTCTGTCTGTCTCTCTCTCTCTGTCTCTCAGTCTCTCTCTCTCTCTGTCTGTCTGTCTCTCGCTCTCGCTCTTGCCCAGGGACAATATATGGGTCTCATTCCTGGACAGGGGGGGAGGGGGGGGGGGGGGGTGAGAGGAGGGAGGGGGGGGTTAGGGGAGGGGAGGGGGAGGAGGGGGGAGGGGGGGAAGGGGGGTGAGGGGAGAGGGGGCTGAGGGGAAGGAGGGGTGAGGGGAGGGGGGATGAGGGGAGGGGGGGTGAGGGGAAGGAGGGGTGAGGGGAGAGGGGGTGAGGGGAAGGAGGGATGAGGGGAGAGGGGGGGTGTGGGGAGAGGGGAGAGGGGGGTGAGGGGAGAGCAGTGAGGGGAGAGGGGAGAGGGGGGGTGAGGGGAGAGGGGGGAGAGGGGGTGAGGAGAGAGGGGGAGAGAGGAGGGGGTGAGGAGAGGAGGGGGGGCAAGGGGGAGGGGGTGAGGGAAGGGGGTGAGGGGAGAGGGGGGTGAGGGGAGGGGGGTGAGGGGAGAGGGTGGTGTGGGGAGAGGGGGGTGAGGGGTGCGGGGTTGAGGGAAGAGGGGGGTGAGGGGAGCGGGGGGGTGAGAGGAGAGAGGAGGGGGTGTGAGGAGAGGGGGGGTGAGGAGGGGGGGTTGAGGAGAAGGTGGGTGAGGGGAGGGGGGGGGTGAGGGGAGAGAGGAGGGGGGGGGGCTAACTAACCTGCTGCTGCAGTGGGATCAAGTTCTGATGTCAGTCGGAGTGAGGTGTTGGAGAGAGCTCTCTGACCTGTGAGATCGACTGGCGTCTGAATGGCCACAGTGTTGACGAGACCCTCGCGACCCGGTCCATAAGTCCCAGGCGGAGAGAAGCCCGCCCCCATTGAGCTCCCGACACAACATTATTCCAGAGCTGGACGGGAAATGGATAGAGTAGCTGGGTGGCCCTTCAGGGGGCATGACATACCCTTGGGGGGCAGCAGGCCCTCAGAGAAAGGTCGTGCCCTGGACTTTCGCTACATCCTGCCGATTGTAAAAACACTTTGACAAGATCAGGATAATGTCTTTCCTGCCTGCTGTAGTTCAACATATTCACACGTCCCCCAGCTCTCAGTCTGGTCCCTGCATCTCTGCTCCTGTCATCATTACCATTCCCTCATTCTGTCCAAATCCCGTCCTCACTTTTAACTATTTTCCTTCTTCCTCCCATTTTGGGCTTTCCTTTCTCCTTGGCCCAAAATTGTTCTCTCTTTCTCACTCTCATTCCTTTTGTCCTCTCCTTCGCCGTCCCACTCTTTTACCTCTTCATCCTTTCTCTCTCTTGATCTTTCTCCATCTCTCTTTTTACATCTCAACTCTTTCTCCTCTCTTTCTCTCTCTCGTTCTTTCTTTCTCTTGTTTCCCTTCTCTCGCTTTCCTCTCTCTCTATTTTTTCTCTTATTTCTCTTTCCTCTCTCTTTCCCTCGCTCTCTTCTCCTTAATCTTTGCAGCTCTCCCTTTAATCGCTTTCACCCTATCCTCCTCCCTTCATCCTTTCTCTCTCTCTCGATCTTTCTCCATCTCTCTCTTCTTTTTACATCTCACCTCTCTCTCTTTCTCTCTCACTTTCTTTCCGTTATTTCTCTTTCCTCTCTCTTTCTTCCCCTCTCTCTCTTCTCCCTAATCTTTGCAGCTCTCCCTTTAATCACTGCTTTTGGCCTCTACTTCGCCATCTCACTCTTTCATCCCTTCATTCTTGAACTCCCTCTGAAAATTAGCTAATACACTCCTTACACATTGGAAAAGTACACGATTAGCTGTAAAGTGTTGGGATCCTGGCAGAGAGCAAGGTGCTATAGAAATGAAAAGGTTACTCCTTCTTGTTTTTGATACTATTGACTTGCCACGAATGATGTGAGCCCGCAGCGCACTACGACCATATCTTGAAGCCTGTTTCTTGAAGGGCAGCACGGTAGCATGGTGGTCAGCACAATTGCTTCACAGCTCCAGGGTCCCAGGTTCGATTCCGGCTTGGGTCACTGTCTGTGCGGAGTCTGCACATCCTCCCCGTGTGTGCGTGGGTTTCCTCCGGGTGCTCCGGTTTCCTCCCACAGTCCAAAGATGTGCAGGTTAGGTGGATTGGCCGTGATAAATTGCCCTTAGTGTCCAAAATTGCCCTTAGTGCTGGATGGGGTTACTGGGTTACGGGGATAGGGTGGAGGTGTGGACTTGGGTAGGGTGCTCTTTCCAAGAGCCGGTGCAGACCCGATGGGCCGAATAGCCTCCTTCTGCACTGTAAATTCTATGTTTATTTGAAAAGTAGCACCTCTGATGGTGGGGCACTCCCTCAGTATTGTGCTGGCCAAAGATTGTTTCTAACAGATTCGAACCACATACGGGGGGGGAAATAGCATTAAGTCACTCTGCTCATTTGGCGAGCCGGTGCTGACATGACAAGCTGAACAATAACGTGCATTTATATAGCACCTATCAACAGGCTGAGCTGTTTCAGGAGCTCGAGAGTGGGGCGAGGGAGCAAAACTGAAAGGTGTGGTTCAGACACGAGAACATCTGCTTTCACTCGAGCGTTGGGAATGCAAACGTGTGTGAGGGACTTGAGTATTGAAGTAATCGCCTAGGTGTGAGACAGAGTTCAGCAACTTGTTACTGTCGCACCCCCTGTGCTGGTTCACATTTCCAGCAATGCGGTGGCAGTCCAACTCCCTGGCGGAGAAAGTCTCGTCTTTCTCTCGATCGCTGGGTCAGGAAAGGAGGAAGTGTCGTGCCCAACAATGACTGGACAACGACATCAACTTTGTATTAAAGTTCTGCTGCTCTGTGGAATGTTGGCTGCCAGTGTAGGATTCGGAGAGGCTCCTTCGCACACAAGGCCAAGGATAGCCCATCTCGTGATGGTCTGCAATACAGAACAATTCTTAAATGCTTTCTTTACCCATTAGATTTTTAAATTCTCATCCTCGTTTTCAAACTCCTCCGTGGCCTTGCACCTCCCTACCCCGGCAACCCCCTCTGCCTCCCGCAGAAAAACTCCCTCACCCTCCTGCAAAAAACCCTTCTCTGCCTCCCGCCACACTCCAAGGTCACTGCGCTCCTCTAATTGTGGCCTTTATAAGCATCCCTGATTTTTGTTATCAATTTATATTTTTCCAATTAAGGGGCAATTTAGCGTGGCCAATCCACCTAGCCTGCACATCTTTGGGTTGTGGGGGTGAGACCCACGCAGACACGGGGAAGAATGTGCAAACTCCACACGGACAGTGACCCAGAGCCGGGATCAAACCCGGGTCCTCGGCCCCGTGAGGCAGCAGGGCTAACCACTGTGCACCCCCCGCTCCCCTCACCCCCTCCCCCCTTCGCTCACCCCCCCTCCCCTCACCCCCCCCCTTCGCTCACCCTCCTCCCCTCACCCCCCCCTCCTCTCTTCCCCCTATCCCCCCCTCTCCCCTCACCCCCCTCTCCCCTCACAGCATCCCTGATTTTAATCGCTCCATCATGGGCGTCCGTGCCTTCAGCCGCCTGGGGTCCGAGCTCTGGAATTGCCTCCTTAAACCTCCCCGACTCACTATCTTACTTCCCTCATTTAATACACCCCTTAAAGCCAACCTCTTCGACCATTGGTCAACATGTGCCAAAACCTTGGTAATGCTCCTGAAAACCATCTTGGGATCTTCGCATACATTTAAGCTGCTATATAAATGCAAGTTGTTGTTGGTGCTTCACTGACCGCCCCCCACCCCATCCCGCCCCATCCGCTTTGCCTCAACTCGTACAAGGGAAGACAGTTGTAATGTCACTAGACTAATAATTCAGAGATCCTGTCTAAATCTCTGGGGGACAAGGATCATATCGCACTTGGTGGGATTAAAAAATTCAATTGATTAATATATTCAATTAATTAATAGTGCGAAGATAAGTCTCAATAATGATGATCGTTGGTGGTCATATCAAACCCATCTGGTTCACCTCAAGGGAGGAAATCTGCCACCTTTACCCGGTCTGACCAACATGTGACTCGGGACCCACACAGCGATGTGGTTGATTCTTAACCACCCCCCTCTGAAATGCCCAGCAAGACACTTAATTCGAGGGCAGTTGGGGCTGGGCAACACATGCCCAGCGAAGCCCACATCCCAAGAAACAATAAATAAATGACACTGTCCAAAACCCCCACGCTCTTCCCCACCCCCTCACCCGGCTCGAATGAAGCCCCATCACATTCATTCCGAGGAAGCTCAAAAGGCCAGGTGGCTCCCCTCACTTCCAACTCACGCAGGCAATTCAATCCATCCCAGAAGAGTGGTGGATGTAGGAAACATTTATATTTTTGACTGGTTGCAGTAATGTTATTAAAACTCTAATATCCAGCACAGGACTTAAGAGTTGGGACCGATTATCTTCCCCGTGGTTTTCACGGAGTACGAGCTCCCAGCTGAGGGGCGGGGGAACTCCATTTAGCAATGTATAAAAGGTCGGCCAGTGAGGCACCGACCAAGAGAGAGACCCGATCGGGATTTACCGGGAAGTGTACATACCATAATTGGTAAATAAATCAAAATTCTTTCGTTTACTCGGTGTGGACTCCCGGTGGCCTTATTAAACTGGCGACGAGGAGTAACCGACTCGGTTGAGCCGCCTCCCCGATTTTCTGGATCCAGGTTGGAGTCAATGATTCCGCCGTGCCTCTGTTTGGACGGTTAGATCCATCCGACGTCGGTGTTGGAGACTGGAACCAGTACGCAGAAAGGACGCGTTACGTCTTTCGGGCCAACAGCATCGAGCACCAGATGGTCATGCTGTTGACGGCGCACACGTTCGGAGTGATCAGGAGTCTTACGTATCCAGCGCGCCGGGTACGCACTCAGTCGACCAACCCGGGGCACTTGTGGAGCAACACTTAAACCCGACCCCGTCAGAGATCGTTCAAAGGTAACGTTTTAATACGGCGGAGATCCCCTGGTGAGTCCGTCACTAGGTTCATATCACGGCCATGGAAGATACCTGAGTTTTGTGAGTATGGAACTGCTTTATCGGACATACTCCACGATCGTTTGGTCTGCGGTATAAGTAATACGGAAACGCAAAGGAAAACATCCCAGACTTTTCAACAGGCACTGCGTATCTCTTTGCCCCGAGATGGCACAGAATGCAGCATCCCCTGGTTTAAGATACATACAGACAGTGTGTCTGCTAAAGCTGTGAATCAGGAGTCATAAACGTTTATATTGACCATTTCCCTGTTTACAGACAGATGGCTAATGGAACATTGTTTTGATTTTGGAGGATCCCTGGGTTGTTGATAATTTATGAGGGGCAGTGATTAGTCCTGGGTAAACAGGTCATGAAACATCTTAGTGAGAGGAGACTGAAGAATGTCCTATGATATCATTAAGAGTTGGAGCCAGGTCTGTCTGTAGTTTGTCACAGTATTTTAGCCTGACAAGACAGGGCTTCAGCTGGCTCCTGAAAGATTCTCTCCAAGTTCTTTGCACAGAGAAAAGCAAGTAAACCTGATTATTAAATGCATTTATAACTTTGCTGAGGACCGGGGTTTGAATCCCGGCTCTGGGTCACTGTCCGTGTGGAGTTTGCACATTCTCCGCGTGTCTGCGTGGGTTTCACCCCAACAACCCAAAGATGTGCTAATTAGGTGGATTGGCCACGCTAAATTGCCCCTTAATTGGAAAAATATATAATTGGGTACTCTAAAATTTAAAGAAAAAAAAACTTTATTTATAAGTTGTCTTTGAACTATATTGGTTTGTTTAATTGGAATATATATATATTTATAGTTGCAGGTGTAGGGAGTAAGTTAAAGTTTTTCCTTTTAGTTAAGAACTATTTGAACTAGTAACTGTAAAGCTGTTGCTAATGTGATTGATTCTGTGTTTAAATTAAAGTTTGTTTTAACATAAAAGATGCTAATTAGTCAAAATTCTCACTGCCGAGGAGAAGTATCCTTTCCTCACAGTTTTATAAATTGCAAATTGTTGGATTCTCATCTGGGATCCTAGCAGCAGCTAAAGGATAACTTTCTATTGGTTCACTTCATCCTCACATTGATAGTCTAAGGACGTGGTGCTAACTTTATACAGAACACTGGTTCAACTCAACTGGGATACTGCCCTCAGTTCTGGGCGCCCCACTTCAGGAAAGATGTGAAGGCATTGGAGAGAGTGTGGAAAAGAGTCACAAAATGAGGGGCGGGATTCTGCGATAATGGGGCTAAGTGTTGACGCCGTCGTAAACGCCGGAGCGTTTTACAACGGCGTCATCTGGCCGCTAGGAGCAGCGATCCTGTGCCGCTTCACGCAGCTCCAGATGCCGGTATGGGCGCCAGCCGGGCAGGCGCGGGTCCACGCATGCGTGTGGGTTGCCACCTCCGCACCGGCCCCCGGGCAACATGGCGGAGCCCTACAGGGGCCCAGCGCGGAGGAACATAGGCTCTCCCCGGAATTAGCCTGCCCGCCGATCGGTAGCCCCCGATCGCGGGCCTGGCCACCGTGGAGGCCCCCCCCCACCCCGGGAGTCGGATCCCCCCCTCCCCCCCCCCCCGCCAGGATGGCCCCCGCAGCCAGAACGCCGAGGTCCCGCCGGCTAGGACCACACGCGAACGACGCCGGCGGGACTCGACCGTCGAGCGTGGAGAATCGCCGAGGGGGGCCGCAGCCGGCGCCGCGCCGATAACCGACATTGCCGCCGATTCTCTGGTCGGCAGAGAATCGGCAGTCCGGCGTCGGAGCGGCGTCGCGGGATTCACGCCCCCCCCTCGGCGATTCTCCGACCCGGCGCAGGATCGGAGAATCCCGCCCGAGGAACTTCGAGTTGGAGAATTTGGGACCATTTTCCCTGGAGGAGAGAAGGCCGAGAGGAGATTTGATAGAGGTGTTCGAAATAATGCAGGATCAGGACGGAGTTGATAGGGACAAACCGTGTAAGGCGGGCACAGTGATTGGCACAGTTTGCTTCGCAGCGCCAGGGACCCTGGTTCGATTCCAGCCTTGGGTGACTGTCTGTGTGGAGTTTGCATGTTCTCCCAGTGTCTGCGTGGGTTTCCTCCGGGTGCTCCGGTTTCACCCTCCGTCCAAAAGTGTGCCGGTTAGGTGGATTGGCCACGCTAAATTGCCCCCAAAATATCCAACGGTTAAGTGGGGTACGGTATCGGGCGGGGTAGAGGGCCCAGGGAGGGGGCTCTTTTAGAGAGTCGGTGCAGACTCGATGGGCCGAATGGCCTCCTGCACTATAGGGATTCTATGATTCTATGAAACCGTTCCCATTGGTGGAAGGATCGAGAATGAGAGGGGAACAGATTTCAGGTAATTGGCAAAACAAGCAATGGAGGCGCAAGGAGAAATGTTGTCGCACAGCGAGTGGTTAGGATCTGGAATGCGCTGTCTGAGAGGGTGTTGGAGGCAGGTTCAACCGAGACATTCAAGAGGGAATTATATTATTATCTGGAAACGGTTAGGCGTGTATGGGTACGGGGAGAAGGCAGGGGAGTGGCTCTAGACTAATTGTCCTTTCAGAGGGCCAGCACAAACACAAGGGGGGCTGAATGGCCTCCTTCTGCACTGTAACCCATTCTGTGTAACCCAAGACCTGGTTTAACCGTAATCCAGAAATATTTACGGCACCTTTCACCCAACCTTATTCCCTCAGGGAAGCGCTCAGTTAAAATATTCCAAAGATACGGTTGATAAAGCCAGAGGCAATTTTAAGATTTGGGGAACAGCAACAGTCGGCTTTGAAAATAAAAATAGTATTTCTTAGCCAAGCCCGGCAAGCAGAAACAGGATTTTTGTCTGACCTATATGCAAGATTGAATTGACATGAAATTCAGTAGTAATTGCGATCATTTTTACAAGTGTCAGAGGAAGTACAACAAATCACTTCTAACATTGTCAAAAAAGTGCTTCGGCTACATCAGGTTCTTGATAAACAACTTTTCCCTCCTATTGTATACTCATGCCTATATTTTCTGTTGTCTCGTGGCTCCCAGCAATTTATTTTAGGCAAATCTTTTTTTAAAAAAGGGGCCTTTAGGCTCGATAAAAGAAAACAGCTACTGAGACCTTTAACTCGACAATGGCCACTGTGTATCGTAACTCTATTCACCCACCTTAGTTCCTTAACTCTTTGTACACTTAATAGCACTGCTGAAAAGTGAAACATGTGGCTGAAGCTTTTCGACCTGTACTCATCCGGACAAACACAAGAATACCAAATTTCAAGCGATCACAACAATTTATATTCCAAGAGAAAACATTGTTGACTGGTGGGCAAGTTGATTCCGGTTCTATCATTTGAGGAGGTTATTGCCGGGCACTTAAATAATCTCACTGCAATCAGACAGTGTCAACATGATTTGTGAAAGAGAAATCATATTTGACTAATTCATCAGAGCTCTTTGAGGAAGTAAGAAACAACGTGGATAAAGGGGAATTGTGGGTGTACTATACAAAGATTTCCGGAACCACAGAATTTCTACAGTGCAGGAGCAGGAGGCCATTCGGCCCATCGGGTCTGCACCGACCCTCTGAAAGAGCACTCTACCTAGGCCCAGTCCCCCCCCCCCCCCTGCCATCCATTGACTCCATCTACACCTCCCGCTGCCTGGGGAAAGCGGGCAGCATAATCAAAGATCCCTCCCACCCGGCTTACTCACTCTTCCATCGGGCAGGAGATACAGAAGTCTGAGAACACGCACGAACAGACTCAAAAACAGCTTCTTCCCCGCTGTCACCAGACTCCTAAATGACCCTCTTATGGACTGACTTCATTAACACTACACCCTGTATGCTTCATCTGATGCCAGTGCTTTTGTAGTTATATTGTGTATGTTGTGTTGCCCTATTATGTATTTTCTTTTCTTCACTTTTCTTCCCATGTACTTAATGATCTGTTGAGCTGCTCGCAGAAAAATACTTTTCACTGTACCTCGGTACACGTGACAATAAACAAATCCAATCCAATCCAATAACACCACCTAACCTGCACAATTTTGGACTGTGGGAGGAAACCCACAGAGACACGGGGAGAAAGTGCAAACTCCACACAGTCACCAAAGACCGGAATTGAATCCAAGTCCCTGGCGTTGTGAGGTAGCAGTGCTAACCACTGTGCCACCGTGCCACCCCAGAAGGTATTTGACAAGGTGCCACATCAACGATTACAATACAAAATAAAAGCTCACAGATGTTATGGGCCAGGGTTTAGAGAACCCCAAAGTGTATCATGGAGTTCACCTGACCCACAACTTTTAATAGATTGTGGTATGGGGAGCACACGGCCCACTCTACAGGTGTGGGACAGCAGAAATGGAAAAGTATTTTTTCAAGCAAAACAATGTTTATTCTATGAACTCAAGTTAACCTTTTCAAAACATACAGTGAACATCTTAGCAACCATCAATTCAAATACAACCCCCAAAGAATACAACACTAAGTAATCCTTAATAACTTCCCAAACAACATCCAGAAGACAGAAGAAACATTAGGTTTACATTCACTACTGAAAACATTTATAATTCTGAATTCACCAAATGATCAAGAGATAGTCTTTTCATGGCAGAGAGATCAACAGTACACCTGCTCTGTCTGGCTTCAGCTCCAACACTGAAAACGAAACTAAAACATACCCGGCAGCAAACAGCCTAAAACAAAAGTAAAAAGCTGACAGACAGCCCAGCTCCACCCACACTCTGACATCACTGCAGTAATAGGAGCAGCCAAACATTTCTTAAAGCGACATTCTCATGACGCAGTGTAGGAGGTAACATATTAGCATGTACAGAGATTCGATTAGCTACCAGGAAGCAGAGAGTAGGGATAAATGGGTAATTTTGGAATTGGCGGGATGTTACAAGTGGAGTGTCACAGGGATGAGTGCCGAGGCCTCAACTAGTTGCAATTTCTATCAATGATCTTGATGACAGGAGCGAGGGTCTGGTTGCGAAATAAGCTGATGATACAAAGATAGTTAGGTAGGTAAGCTGCGAAGAGGACGTCAGGAGTCTACAAAGGGACACGGGCAGGTTAAGTGAGTGGGCAGGAATTTGGCAGCGGGGAGTATAATGTGGGAAAATGAGAACTTGTCCATGTTGGCAGGAGGAATTTTTATAAATATAAATTGAGAATACCCAATTCTTTTTTTCCCAATTAAGGGGCAATTTCACCTGGCCAATCCACCTAACCAGCTCATCTTTGGGTTGTGGGGGTGAGACCCACACAGACACGGGGAGAATGTGCAAACTCCACATGGACAGTTGTCCGGGGCCGGGATTGAACCCGGGTTCTCGGCTCCGAGAGGCATCAGTGCTAACCACTGCGCCACTGTGCTGACAGGCAGGAGGAATAAAAGGCCAGAAAATTATTTAAATGGAGAGATTGAAGAATTCTGAGGTATAGAGGGATCTGAGTGTCTTAATACATGAAGTTGGTGCGCAAGTACAGTGAGTGATTCGGAAGGCAAATGAAATGTTGCTGTTTACTGCTCGGGAATGGAATATAAAAATAGGCATGTTCTGCTATAGTTGTACAGGGTAGTTGGTGAGACCACATCGGATCTGAACAGGCGCCAGAATGTGGCGACTAGGGGCTTTTCACCATAACTTTATTGCAGTGTTAATGTAAACCTACTTGTGATAAAGTTGTAATAAAGGTGTTACTATTAGAATAATCTTTATAATTATTGTTACAAGTAGGCTTACAGTAACACTGCAATGAAGATACTGTGAAAAGTCTATAGTTGCCATATTCTGTTCGGGTACACGGAGGGAGAATTCAGAACGTCCAATTCACCTAACAGCACGTCTTTCGGGACTTGTGGGAGGAAACCGGAGCGCCCGGAGGAAACCCACGCAGACACTGGGAGAACGTGCAGACTCCACACAGACAGTGACCCAAGCCGGGAATCGTACCTGGGAATACTGGGTGTAGTTCCGGTCTCTTTATTTTTTTAAAAAGAACATAAATGCATTCAAAACAGCTTAGGGAAGCTTCACCTGACAGATTCCTGGAATAAGAGGTTGGGCCAGTATCCACAGGAGTTTACAAGATTGTGAGGTGATCTTATGGAAACTTATGAAATCCTGAGGGGGCTCGACAGAGTGGATGTCGAAAGGATGTTTCCACTTGTGCGAGAGACCAGAACCTAGGAGGGGGGACAGTTTGAAAATAAGGAGTCTCCCATTTAAGATGGAGATGAGGAGAATTTTTCTCTCTCAGGAGGATTGTGAATCTTTGGAATTCTCTTCCCCAGGGAGCGCTGCGGACACAGGGCCGCTGATTACTTTTAAGGCAGGGCTAGATAGAGTCTTGACTAAGGAGGGAGTCAAAGGTATAGGCGGAATTGAGGTGTGGTTGAGGTTACACTCAGATCAGCCATGATCTTATTGAATGGCAGAGCAAGCTCGAGGGGCCGAATGGTCTACTCCTGCTCCTAATTTGGCCTAGGCGTTGCCATGGAGATAGCAATGATACAACTATAGGCTGCCCAAGTTCCCGGGTCAGTCAAAAAAGGTCCAAGGCTTGGACAGATTTCTTTTGTTTGCAGGTCACCGTGGGTATGAATGCATGTCGCTTATAGTGAGCGTAAATGAGCCACGTTATGAGTCGGGACTGATTGTCTTAAATTGGTTATTAGTGTAGCCATTAGCGCACTCGGGATTGATCAGCAAGTGCTGGCCCGATCGCGGGCTGGTCGAATACCGTCTGCCCGTTACAAACAATGGAAGGAATATGCTGTTTGATTCGGTCAACCAATCACTGGGACGCACATACCTGGGGTCGTGTTAGCACTGGAACCTAACAATCGCAGCGTTGAACTTTTGAACAGATCACGCAGCCCTTTATTTTGTGTGAGGCGAGAGAGTTTCAGGATTCCACTCGCCTCTGCGTGAAGGAGTGCTTCCTGACATCACCCCTGAACAGTCTAACTCGAACGTTTAGGTGAAGCCTCCTATCGCGTACTTTCCCTGTACGCCTTGGCTTCAAACAGTCATACATGAATTTGGATGTATAATGCCGCAAAGCCTGCCAGAGGACTTCAGAGAATTTGACACCGAGGCCCCGTAACAAAATGTTAGGTCACAGAGGCAGATTTTAGTCAGCGTTAAACAAGGAGAGAGAGAGGTGGAGAAACAGAGGATTTGGGAAGCGAATTCCAGAAGATGAGACTCATACGAACAAGGAACAGGAGGAGGCCATTCAGCCCCTCAAGCCAGTTCCGCCATTTAATCATATCACGGCTGATAAACATAGAACATAAATTGCCCCTTCGTGTCCAAAAAGGTTAGGGCGGGTTATTGGGTTACGGGGATAGGGTGGAAGTGATGGCTTAAGGGGGTCGGTGCAGACTCGATGGGCCGAATGACCTCCTTCTGCACTGTATGTTCTAACTCAAATCTGTATCCCACCTACTCCTGGATAACCTATTCCCCCCCCCCTCCTTGTTAACCAAAAATCTATCCATCTCTGCCTTAAAAATCATCACCATCTTTTCAGGAAGAGAGTTCCAGAGACTCGCAACTCTCTCCGTCTCATCTCTGACTTAAATGGGCAACCCCTTATTTCTAAAACAGAGACCCCACCCTGATTCGAGATTCCCCCACTCAGGAAACATCCTCTCCACACCCACCCTGTCGATACCCCTCAGGATCGTAAAGGTTTCAATCAAGTCACCTCTCACTCTTCTAAACTCCAGCGGACTCCAGCCCAGCCTCTCCAACCTTTCCTCATAAGACAACCCGCCCATTCCTGGTAAACCTCCTCTGAACTGCTCCCAACCCGTTGACATCCTCTCTTAAATAAGGAGACCAATACGGAGATGTCCAATATCTTGTACAACTGAAAAAAGACCTCCAGGAATGCGTAAAAGGCTGGGATCGGAGGGGATCTTGGGAGGATTGGCCGGAAGAGGTTACTGAAAAGGGAGAAAACGACGCCGGATGTTTGGAGATGCCAATGCTGCTGGAGCAGGAGGCAACGAAGGTCTTGGTGCGAGTTAGGGTAGCGGCAGCAGAGGTTTGGACCCCTCCCCCCCCACCCCCACCCACCCTCTTTCACCTCTCGAGGCAACAGCAAGGATGGTGCTCGCTCTGACACCAAAGGAAATCTTTGCTCTTTAAGCCCGTCTCCAGGCAACAGCCTCGTGTCGTCCTCCTTTCAAATCTAAATCCACACACCAAGCGGAAACGCAGACAGCAGGACGTGATGGAACAGTTGGCAGACTGGACCAGACTCTGGGTGTCTTCTTTAGATTCCTAGCACCATCCCCTCCCCCCAACACCCCCTCCCCCCCCCCCCCAACACTCATCCCTTCACCCTCTCTCCCCCCCCCAGGATTTGTTCCTCCCTTTTAACATTTTCATGTTTTCTGAATAACGCACAGGATGTGGACATCGCTGTCCAGGCCCAGCATTTATTGCCCAATCCCGAAATGCCCCTGGCAACCGCCGCAGTCCGTGAGGTGTAGGTACACCCACCATGCTGTTAGGGAGGAAGTTCCAGGGTTTTGACCCAACGACAGTGACGGAACGGCCGACATATTTCTGAATCGGGACGGTGTGTGGAAGGGGGTGGTGGTGTCCCCATGTCTCCACTGCCCTTGTCCTAGGTGGCAGAGGTCACGGGTTTGAAGGTGCTGTCGAAGGAGCCTCGGTGAGTTGTTGCGGTGCATCGTGTAGACGGTGCACGCGGCTGTCACCCAATGTTCTGACAAACCGCAGTCTCTTGTGCATGGCTGGCTTGTTGCACTGCGTGGTCCCTTTAAGATCAATACAAGGCTGCACTGGCAAGCATCGTAAAGGGACCATTTATTCTCTGAATTGTCGCATGGCCTTGCACAGCCTAACGGAGGGAGCGAATGTTTAAGTTGGCGGGTGGGGTGTTGATCAAGCGGGGCTGCTTTGGCCTGGATGGTGTTGAGCTTCTTGAGTGTTGTTGGAGCTGCGCTCATCCAGGCAAGTGGAGAGCCCATCACACTCCTGACTTGTGCCTTGCAGGTGGTGGACAGGCTTTGGGGAGTCAGAATTCCCAGCCTCTGACCTGCTTTCGTAGCTACAGTATTTGTATGGCTGGGTCCAGTTCAGTTTCTGGTCAATGGTAACCCCCAGGATGTTGTTAGTGGGGGATTCAGCGATGGGAATGCTCTTGAAGTCAAGGGGAGGTGGTTAGATTCCCTCTTGTAGGAGATGGTCATTGCCTGGCACTTGTGTGGTACGAATATTGCTTGCCACTTGTCAGTCCGAGCCTGCATGCTTCCGCATATTCAGTGGGGTTGGTGCTGAACATCCCGGAGGAACTCCTGCAGTGATGTCCTGGGACTGAGATGACTGATCTCCAACCACCACAACCATCTTCCTTTGTGCCGGGTATGACTACAACCAGCGGAGAGTTTCCCCCCTGATTCCCATTGACTCCAGTTTAGCTCGGGCTCCTTGATGCCACACTTGGTCAAATGCTGCCTTGTTAGAAACATAGAAAGTAGGTGCAGGAGTAGGCCATTCGGCCCCTCGAGCCTGCACCACCAGTCAATATGATCATGGTTGATCATCCAAATTCAGTATCCCACTCCCGCTTTCTCTCCATACCCCTTGATCCCTTTAGCCGCAGAGGCCACGTCCAGCTCCCTCTTGAGTATATCCAACGAACCGGCCCCAACTGCTTTCTGTGGGAGAGAATTCCACAAGTTCACAGCTCTCTGAGAGAAGAAGTTCTTCCTCATCTCAGTCCCGAATGGCTGACCCCTTATTCTTTTGCTGTGACCCCTAGTTCTGGACGTGATGTCGAGGACAGTCATGCTCACTTTGCCTCCGGCATTCAGCTCTTTTGTCCATGTTTGAACCAAGGCTGTATTGAGGTCGCGAGTTGAGTGACCCTGGGCGGGACCCACACTGAGCGTCCATGAGCAGGTTATTGCTGAGTAAGTGCCGCTTGATAACACTGTTGAGGAGTCCTTCCAGAACTTTACTGATGATGGAGAGTAGATAGACCTGGTTGGCTTTGTCCTATTTTTTTGTGTACAGGACACACCTGGGCAATTTTCCACATTGCCGGGTAGATGCCAGCGTTGTAGCTGGACTGGAACAGCTTGGCTGGGGGCGCGGCAAGTTCTGTAGTACAAGCCTTCAGTACTAGTGCCGGAATATTATCGGGGCCCACAGCCTTTTCAGTATCCAGGGCCTTCAGCCATTTCTTGGTATCACGTGGAGTGAATCGTATCGGTTGAAGATTGGCATCTATGATCCTGGGCCCTGCAGAGGAGGCCAACAGAGATCATTCATTCGGCACTTTTGACTTAAGATTATTGCGAATGCCACCGCCTTATCTTTTGCACATATGTGCTGGGCTCCTCCATCATTGAGGGTGGGGATATTTGTGGGGCCTCCTCCTCCAGTGAGTTGTCTAATTATCCACCACCACTCACAACTAAATGTGACAGGACGGCAGAGCTTGGATCTAATCCGTTGGTGATGGGATCATTTAGCTCTGTCTATCACTTGCTGCTTATGCTGTTTGGTACACAAGTAGTCCTGTGTTGTAGCTTCGCCTCATTTTTTGGTACGTCTGGAGATGCTCGTGGTCTTGAACTTCTGCACTCTTCATTGAACCAGGGATGATCCCGTGCTTGATGGCAATGGTAGAGTGGGGAAGATGCCGGGCCATGAGTTTAGAGATTGTGGTTGAGCACAATTCTTTTGCTGATGGCCCACAGCGCCTCGTGGATGCCTTTCTTGAGCTGCTAGATATTATTGCTTCTCCCTCCACCACTAGCATTAGACAGGAAATCAGAGATGTGTGTGATAAAGGAACATCTGTGATTATGGGTGACTTTAATCTGCATATAGATTGGGGACTCAAATTGGTCGCAGTACAATAGAGGAGGAATTTCTGGAGTGTGTACGAGATGGTTTTGTGGACCAATACGTTGAGGAACCAACAAGGGAACCGGCCATCTTGGATTGGGTGTTGTGCGATGAGAAAGGATTAGTTGGCAATCTAGTTGTGAGAGAACCCTTGGGGAGGAGTGACCATAATATGGTAGAAATCTTTATCAAGGTGAATAGTGATTCTCAGACCAGCGTCCTGAACCTCAGTAAAGGGAACTATGATGGTATGAGGCATGAGCTGGCAATGATGGACTGGGAAAGATTACTGAAAGGCAGGGCAGCGGACAGGCAATGGCAGCATTCAAGGAACGAATAGGTGAACTCCGAAAGTTGTTTATTCCAATTTGGCAAAAGAGTAGAAAGGGAACTGTGGCCAAACACTGGGCGCGATACTCCCATCGGGAGACAAAGTTCCGAAGCCGGAGTGAAAACCCGCCCCCGGGGGGCTAGGAGCGGGGTCGCGTATTTTACGTGCGCTGAGCCTCGGCGCCGCGTAAAAAGCTTGCCGCGTAAATGACGCGGCCAGCGTCGCGTAAATGAAATCACCCGCGCATGCGGGGTTGTCATCCTCCCCGAGGCCGCCACGCAAGAAGATAGCGGACGGATCTTGCGGGGCGGCGGAGGAAAGGAGGTCCTCCTTTAGAGAGGTCGGCCTGCCGATCGGTGGGCCCCGATCGCTGGCCAGACCCCATCGGAGGCCCCCCCCCGGTTCAAAGAAGAGGCATGCAAATTAGCAAGAAAAAGCAATAGACCTAAGGATTGGGAACAGTTTATAATTCAGCAAAGGCCAACCACGGGATTGATTATGACGGGGAAAATACAATTTGAAAGTAAACCAGCAGGGAACATAAAAACTGACTGTAAAACCTTCTACAGATATGCAAAGAGAAAAAGATTAATTAATTAAAACTAATGTAGGCCCCTTACACTCAGAAACTTGGGAATTCATAACAGGGAACCAAGAAATGGCTGAGGAACTAAATTCGTATTTTGCTTCTGTCTTCACAAAGCAAGAGATGAATAATGTACCAGAAGTTCTGAGAAATTAGTGAGGAGCAGAAGGAAATTAATATTAGTAAAGAAATGGTTTTGGGGAAATTAATGATATTGAAGGCAGACAAATCTCCAGGGCCGGATAATCTTCATCCCAGAGTACTTAACTGGCCCCAGAAATAGTAGATCCATTGGTGGTCATTTTCCAAAATTCTTTGGACTCTGGAATGGTTCCTACAGATTGGAGAGGAGGGAATGTAACCCCGCTATTCAAAAAGGGGATAGAGAGAAAACAGGGAACTATAGACCAGTGAGCCCCACGTCGGTAGTAGGGAAGTTGCTGGAGTCAATTATCAAGGATTTCATAGCACAGCATTTGGAAAGCAGTGGTGTAATCAGACAAAGTCAGCGTGGATTTACAAAAGGGAAATCATTCTTGACAAATCCACTGGAATTCTTTGAAGATGTAACTGGTAGAGTTGACCAGGGAGAACCGGTGGATGTGGTTTATTTAGACTTTCAGAAAGCTTTCGACAAGGTCTCGCATAGCAGATTAAGATATAAAGTTACAGCGTATGGGATTACGGGTAGTGTCTTGAGATAGATAGGAAGTTGGTTAGCAGACAGGAAGCAGAAAATTGGAATAAATGGGTCTTTTTCCGATTGTCAGGCAGTGACTAGTAGTGTACCGTAGGGATCTGTGCTAGGACCCCAACTGTTCACATTAAATATTTCTGTGGCAGCGAATTCCACAGATTCACTTCCTCTCATGGGAAGAGGGAGCTAAATATATTATCTCCAAATTTGCAGATGACACAAAGTTGGGTGGGAGGGTGAGCTGTGAGGAGGATGCGGAGATGCTTCAGCGGGATTTGGACAGGCTGAGTGAGTGGGCACAGGCATGGTAGATGCAGTAGAATGTGGATAAATGTGAGGTTATCCACTTCGGGAGCAAAAATAGGAAGGCAGATTGTTATTTGCATGGGTGTAAATTGAGAGAGGCGAGACCTTGGTGTCCTCGTGCATCAGTCGCTGAAGGTAAGCGCGGCAGGTACAGCAGGCGGTAAAGAAGGCAAATGGTATGTTGGCCTTCATAGCGAGAGGATTGGAATATAGGAATAGAGATGTTTTACTGGAATTGTATCAGGCATTGGTGAGGCCACACCTGGAGTATTGTGTGCAGTGTTGGTGTCCTTATCTGAGGAAGGATGTTCTTGCTGTGGAGGGAGCGCAGCGAAGGTTTACCCGGCTGATTCCTGGGATGGCGGGAATGTCATATGAGGAGAGACTGAATCAGTGAGGATTATATACATTGGAGTTTGGAAGAGTGAGAGGGGATCTCATCGAAACTTATAAAATTCTAACAGGATTAGACAGGGTGGATTCAGAAAGAATGTTTTCGGATGGTGGGGGAGTCCAGAACTAGAGGTCATAGTTTGAGGATAAGGGGTCCCCGAGCAGGCGGCGGAATGTGGCGACTAGGGGCTTTTCACAGTAACTTCATTTGAAGCCTACTTGTGACAATAAGGACTGAGGTGAGGAGAAATTTCTTCCCCCAGGAAGTGAATCTGTGGAATTCGCTACCACAGAAAGTAGTTAAGGCCAAAACGTTGTGTGATTCCGAGAAGGAATTCGATACGGCTCTTGGGCAAGGGATGTGGGGGAAGGCGGGAGCAGGGTATTGAGCTTGTTGATCAGCCATAATCCTATTGAACAGCGGAGCAAGCTGGAAGGGCTGAGTGGCCTCCGCCTGCTCTCTATGTTTCTCTGAAAGATGGAGTGACCTTGGAGGGGGTGCAGTAAGTTCAGGGGTGATGTTAGAAAGCACAAAGGGGAGTGGAAACCTGAAACTCTTCCCCCTCCCCCCACTCCAACTGTCACCCATGCAACCCCCCCCCCCCCCCACCCCCCCGGCGCAAAAAACAGTCAAGGCTGGAAGTGCATTGAAAGTTTCAAAACTGAGATTGATGGGTTTTTATTTGTTTTGATGATAGCGAACCAAGGCGGTGTGAAGATTCAGCTCAAACTTGATCGAATTGAATGTCGGGAAAGGCTCGAGGGGCAGAAAGGCCTGCTCCTGGCCCCCAGGTTCCTCTGTCTGACTCCAGATCCGCACCCCCCCCCTCCCCTCCCCCTCCGCCCAAACCACGTCATTCTTAGGATCAGACACAGAATATTCCCCGTGGCTACCAACGTAACAAAGGAACGAACGCTCGGTGTACGGAACGCAGGTCCCTCATCTGTAAGCAACAAAAACCTGCATTTGTATAGCACCTTTACTGTAACAAAACATCCCAGGAGTGACACCTAGCTGCGCGGGATGTCCACAAGCTTGGTCAAAGACGTAGGCTTTAAGGGGGAGGTGGAGAGGGTTCAGGAGGGGCTCCCACAGCCTGGGGGTTCAGGCAACTGAAGGCACGGCCGCTAATGGCGGGGCAAAGGAAGTGGGAGATCATGGGGGGGGGCGGGTATAGTAAAGAAAGGAAGGTGTGCAGTCGAGGCCAGATTTAACGGAATCACAGGTGGGTCAAGGGTGCAGGAGGAGGCCACGTGGAGCATCGCCCCTGACCTCAGCTCTCCGAAGGAGCAAACCACCCCGGTGCCATTCTCCTGCCTTCTCCCCATTACCCGGCACCTTCTTTCCTTCTTTAAGGTCACGGTTTAATTCCCTTTGCTACCTGCCTCCGCCGCGTTCTTCGGGGGTGGGAGGAGCACAGAGGTCTCGCAGGGTGGCAGGGCCTGGATGGCACAGACTCCGGAGCTTTCCTCCTGTTTAACCTGAGCTGCAAGAGGCCCCCACCGCCCCCCGCCGACCCCACTCCCCCTGAAATCGGTCGCCCTTGCACGAACCTAGGCAGTGAACTATTTGACTAGGTGAGGCGTCACCTCCCAACCACACCCTTCCCTCGCCCAGCGCTGCTCGGTTGAAAATAAAAAAGACGTGGACAGATTTTCAGTGGACGCATGGGAGGAGCGGGGGGCGGGGGGGCGGGGAGGGGGGGGGGGGGCCTGTGCTGGCTCCTTGTTAGACACAAGGCAGGGGTCACCTCCAGACAACTACTGTAATCGCCGGAAGGTAAAATTGCAATTTAAAATAAAATAAACTGGGAAACATCTCTGTTTTCACCGCATCCGAAAAAAGACCTTAATGGTTCTGAAATCACTGTAAAAGTGCTGCACAGTATTCCTTACATAACTTATTATTCCAGAGCGAGATCTAGCACACTGCTTGGGTCACATCATTTTTAAAAAAAAACTTGGTGAAATAATGAAGGGGTATCAGAGACTGAAGCTAGATAGAAACATAGAAAATAGGAGCAGGAGGGGGCCTGCGTCATTCGTCACGGTTATGGCTGATCGTCCAAATCAATAGCCTGTCCACGGCCTTTCCCCCCACCACCATTGATCCCCTTCGTTATATCCAAGTCCTTCTTGAAAACAAACAATGTTTTGGCCTCAACTGCTTCCTGTGGCGGTGAATTCCACAGGAATCACTCTCTGGATGAAGAAATTTCTCCTCATCTCTGTCCTAAATGGTCCACCCCGTATCCTCAGACTGTGACCCCTGGTTCTGGACACCCACCACCATCGGGAACACCTTTCCTGCATCTACTCTGTCCAGTCCTGTTAGAATTTTATAGGTTTCTACGAGATCCCCCCTCATTCTTCTGCACTCCAGCGAATACAATCCTAACCGACTCAGTCTCTCCTCATACATCAGCCCCACCATCACAGAATTAGTCTGGTAAACCTTCGCTGCACTCCCCCGAGAGCAAGAACATCCTTCCTCAGATAAGGAGACCAAAACTGCCCACAATACTCCAGGTGTGGCCTCACCAAGGCCCTGTATAATTGCAGCAAGACATCCCTGCTCCTGTACTCGAATCCTCTCGCAATGAAGGCCAACATACCATTTGCCTTCTTTACCGCCTGCTGCACCTGCACGCTTACCTTCAGTGACTGGTGTACGAGGGCACCCAGGTCACGTTGCACATTCTCCTCTCCTAATTTATGACCATTCAGATAATAGTCTGCCTTCCCGTTTTTGCTGCCAGAGTGGATAACTCACATTTATCCAAATTATACTGCATCTGCCATTCATTTTCCCACTCACTCAGCCTGTCCAAGTCACACTGAAGGATCTCTGCATCCTCCTCACAGCTCACCCTCCCACCCAGCTTTGTGTCATCTGCATATTTGAAGATATTATATGTTGTACTAAATCATTAATATATATTGTGAATAGCTGGGGTCCTAGCACCGATCCCTGTGGTACCCGACTAGTCACTGTCTGCCAATATGAAAAAGACCCGTTAATTCCTATTCTTTGTTTCCTGTCTGCCAACCAGTTTTCTATTCATCTCAATACGCTACTCTTAACCTCTTGCGTTTTAATTTTACACGCTAATCTCTCAGGCGGCCCTTTGTCAAAAACCTTCTGAAAGTCCAAATATACCACATCCACTGACTCCGCCTCGTCAACCCTTGTAATTACACCTCCGAAGAATTCCAGGTTTGTCAAGCACGATTTCCCCATCATAAATCCATGCTGACTGTCCAATCCTGCCACTGTTGTCGAACAATGTTTGATGGATACAGCCCATCACGTCTGTGAAAGCACTGATCCAGTTTAATTTTCAAAGGTGGGAGTTGGGAAGTGGATTGTGGTTCAAGGGAGGAAATATGAATGGTTAATGCTAATTCACATTTTTCAGCATCAAAGCATTTAAGAGGATTTTAAATGGTGGTCCAGCTTTTTAAAAAGTCCATTGGATATGGGTTAAAGTCACCTCCGCTTGCCTTTCTGATCATCGGTCTACGAGAAGACAAAAAACCCGCCCCCCCCCTCCCCACGAACCAACACACACACACTCCCACCTCTGTGCCAAATTTCCCCAAAATCATCAGACAAATAGAAAGGTTCAAACAAGAAACTCCAGCAGGAGCAGGACAATGACAGAGTCCAGAGCCCATGATGTTTATGAATGCATTGTCGCAGGCACATCACATTCCTGCAAGCTTCAATAACCACCTGGTTAAAAGATTCTCATGGTAGCGGAGTGCCCAATGTGTGGGTCCTGCAATGAGATTAAATAGATGTTGTTGCGTAGATAATGTCCTGGACTATTTATAAAGTGGGAGGGGACGAAGGGAGAGTGGGGGAGGGGCAAGGAGAGTAGTGGAGGGGGAGTGTGTGTGTTTGTGTGTGTGTGTGTGGGGGGGGGGGGGTTGAGAGAGTGTGTCGGGGGGGTTGAGGGAGAGTGGGGGGGATTGAGGGAGAGTGTGTGGGGGGTAAGGGAGAGTGTGGGGGGGATTGAGGGAGAGTGTGGGGGGGGAGAGTGTGGGGGGGTTGAGGGAGAGTGCGGGGGGGTTGAGGGAGAGTCTGGGGGGGTTGAGGGAGAGTCTGAGGGGGTTGAGGGAGAATGTGGGGGGGATTGAGGGAGAGTGTGGGGGGTGAGGGAGAGTGTGGGGGGTGAGGGAGAGTGTGGGGGGGGTGAGGGAGAGTGTGAGGGGGTTGAGGGAGAGTGTGGGGGGAGGGAGAGTGTGGGGGGTGAGGGAGAGTTTGGGGGGGTGAGGGAGAGTGTGGGAGGTGAGGGAGAGTGTGGGGGGTGAGGGAGAGTGTGGGGGGGAATGAGGGAGAGTGTGGGGGGTGAGGGAGAATGTGGAGGACTGAGGGAGAGTGTGGGGGGGGGTGAGGGAGAGTGCTGGGAGGGATTGAGGGATAGTGTGGGGGGAGGGAGAGTGTGGGGGGGGTGAGGGAGAGTGTGGGGGGGTGAGGGAGAGTGTGGGGGGGGATTGAGGGAGAGTGTGGGGGGATGAGTGAGAGTGTGTGGGGGGTGAGGAAGAGTGTGGGGGGAATTGGGGAGAGTGTGGGGGGGTGAGGGAGTGTGGGGGGGGGGTGAGGGAGAGTGTGGGGGGTTTTAGGGAGAATGTGGTGGGAGGGTGAGGGAGAGTGTGGGGGGATTGAGGGAGAATGTGGCAGGGTGAGGGAGAATGTGGGGGGGGTTGAGGGAGAGTGTGGGGGGATTGGGGAGAGCGTGGGGAGGTGAGGGAGAGTGTGGGGGGTATTGTGGGAGAGTGTGGGGGGATTGAGAGAGAGTGTGGGGCGATTGGGGGAGAGTATGGCGGGGTGAGGGAGTGTGTGGGGGGGGATTGGGGTAGAGTTTGGGGGGATTGGGGAGAGTGTGTGGGGGGTGAGGGAGAGTGTGGGGTGGATTGAGGGAGAGTGTGGGGGGATGAGGGAGAGTGTGGTGGGTGGGTGAGTGAAAGTGTGGGGGGGTGAGGGAGAGTGTGGGGGGGGATTGGTGGAGTGTGGGGGGGCTGGAGATTGTGGGCGGGGTGAGGAGAGTGTGGGGTGGTGAGAGAGATTGTGGGGGGTTTGAGGGTGGGTGTGGGGGGTGAGGGAGAGTGTGGGGTGTGGGTGAGTGAGAGGGTGGGGGGTGAGGGAGAGTGTGGGGGGGATTGGGGGAGAGTGTGGGAGGGGTGAGGGAGAGTGGGGGGAGGGGATTGGTGGAGAGTGTTAGGGGGGGGATTGCGGGAAGAGTGTGGGGGGTGAAGGAGAATGTGGGGGGGTGAGGGAGAGTGTGTGGGGGTGAGGGAGTGTGTGGGGGGTAAGGGAGAGTGTGGGCGGGGTGAGGGAGAGTGTGGGGGGTGAGGGAGAGTGTGGGGGGGTGAGGGAGAGTGTGGGGGGGAATGAGGGAGAGTGTGGGGGGGGTGAGGGAGAGTGTGAGGGGGTTGAGGGAGAGTGTGGGGGGAGGGAGAGTGTGGGGGGTGAGGGAGAGTTTGGGGGGGTGAGGGAGAGTGTGGGAGGTGAGGGAGAGTGTGGGGGGTGAGGGAGAGTGTGGGGGGGGAATGAGGGAGAGTGTGGGGGGTGAGGGAGAATGTGGAGGACTGAGGGAGAGTGTGGGGGGGGGTGAGGGAGAGTGCTGGGAGGGATTGAGGGATAGTGTGGGGGGAGGGAGAGTGTGGGGGGGGTGAGGGGAGAGTGTGGGGGGGTGAGGGAGAGTGTGGGGGGGGATTGAGGGAGAGTGTGGGGGGATGAGTGAGAGTGTGTGGGGGGTGAGGAAGAGTGTGGGGGAATTGGGGAGAGTGTGGGGGGTGAGGGAGAGTGTGGGGGGGGGTGAGGGAGAGTGTGGGGGGTTTTAGGGAGAATGTGGTGGGAGGGTGAGGGAGAGTGTGGGGGGATTGAGGGAGAATGTGGCAGGGTGAGGGAGAATGTGGGGGGGGTTGAGGGAGAGTGTGGGGGGGATTGGGGAGAGCGTGGGGAGGTGAGGGAGAGTGTGCGGGGTATTGTGGGAGAGTGTGGGGGGATTGAGAGAGAGTGTGGGGGCGATTGGGGGAGAGTATGGCGGGGGTGAGGGAGAGTGTGGGGGGGGATTGGGGTAGAGTTTGGGGGGATTGGGGGAGAGTGTGTGGGGGGTGAGGGAGAGTGTGGGGTGGATTGAGGGAGAGTGTGGGGGGGATGAGGGAGAGTGTGGTGGGTGGGTGAGTGAAAGTGTGGGGGGGTGAGGGAGAGTGTGGGGGGGGATTGGTGGAGTGTGGGGGGGCTGGGAGATTGTGGGCGGGGTGAGGGAGAGTGTGGGGTGGGAGAGAGATTGTGGGGGGTTTGAGGGTGGGTGTGGGGGGTGAGGGAGAGTGTGGGGTGTGGTGAGTGAGTGGGTGGGGGGTGAGGGAGAGTGTGGGGGGGATTGGGGGAGAGTGTGGGAGGGGTGAGGGAGAGTGGGGGGAGGGGATTGGTGGAGAGTGTTAGGGGGGGGATTGCGGGAAGAGTGTGGGGGGTGAAGGAGAATGTGGGGGGGTGAGGAGAGTGGTGTGGGGGTGAGGGAGTGTGTGGGGGGTAAGGGAGAGTGTGGGCGGGGGTGAGGGAGAGTGTGGGGGGGTGTGGAGTGTGTGGGGGGTGAGGAGAGTGTGGGGGGGAATGAGGGAGAGGTGGGGGGGTGAGGGAGAATGTGGAGGACTGAGGAGAGTGTGGGGGGGGGGGTGAGGAGAGTGGCTGGGTGGATTGAGGGATAGTGTGGGGGGAGGGTGAGTGTGGGGGGGTGAGGGAGAGTGGGGGGGGTGAGGAGAGTGTGGGGGGGGGTGAGTGAGGGAGTGGTGGGGGGATGAGTGAGAGGGTGTGGGGGGGTGGTAGTGTGGGGGGATTGGGGAGAGTGTGGGGGGGGAGGGAGGGTGTGGGGGGGGGGGGGAGGGAGAGTGGGGGGGGGGGTGGGTGTTGGGGGAGGGGTGGGGGTGGGTGTGGGGGGGGGTGGGGGGTGTTGAGGGGAAAGAGGGGAGGTGTTGGGGAGGAGGGGGGTGGGGTGAGGGGGGGGGGTGGGGGTGTGAGGGGGGAGGTGGGAGAGGGAGTGTGGGGGGGGAGTGGGGGGAGTGTGGGAGGGGGGTGAGGGTGAGAGTGGGGGGTGAGAGTGGGGGGGTGAGGTGTGAGGGGGGTGAGGAGAGGGGGGGGGGGATTGGGGGGAGTGTGGGGGGGGAGTGGGGCGGAGTGAGGTGGGGGGGAGGGAGAGTGTGGGGGGGGGGTTGAGGTGAGAGTGTGGGGGGGAGGTGGAGAGTGTGGGGGGGGGGGGGTGTGGGTGGGTTGAGTGAGGGGGGGGGGTGGAGTGTGGGGGGGGGGGGTGGGGAGGTGTGGGGGCTGGGAGATTGTGGGCGGGGTGAGGGAGAGTGTGGGGTGGTGAGAGAGATTGTGGGGGGTTTGAGGGTGGGTGTGGGGGGTGAGGGAGAGTGTGGGGTGTGGGTGAGTGAGAGGGTGGGGGGTGAGGGAAAGTGTGGGGGGGATTGGGGGAGAGTGTGGGAGGGGTGAGGGAGAGTGGGGGGAGGGGATTGGTGGAGAGTGTAGGGGGGATTGCGGGAAGAGTGTGTGGGGGGTGAAGGAGAATGTGGGGGGGTGAGGGAGAGTGTGTGGGGGTGAGGGAGTGTGTGGGGGGTAAGGGAGAGTGTGGGCGGGGGTGAGGGAGAGTGTGGGGGGTGAGGGAGAGTGTGGGGGGGTGTGGGAGATTGGGAGGGTGAGGGAGAGTGTGAGGGCGGTGAGTGAGAGTGTGTGGGCGTGAGGGAGAGTGTGGGGCGTGAGGGATAGAGTGGGTGGTGAGGGAGAGTGGGGGGGTTGAGGGAGAGTGTGGGGGGGGTGAGGGAGAGTGTGGGGTGTGAAGGATAGTGTGGGGGGTGTGGGGGAGAGAGTGGGGGGGGGGGGTGAGGGAGAGTGGGGGGTGGTGAGGGAGAGTGTGGGGGAGGTGAGAGAGATTGTGGGGGATTTGAGGGATAGTGTGAGGGGGGTGAGGGAGATTGTGGGGGGTTTGAGGGAGGGTATGGGGGGGTGAGGGAGAGTGTGGTGGGGCTTGGAGATTGTGGGGGGGTGAGGGAGAGTGTGGGGTGGTGAGAGAGATTGTGGGGGGTTTGAGGGTGGGTGTGGGGGGTGAGGGAGAGTGTGGGGTGTGGGTGAGTGAGAGGGTGGGGGGTGAGGGAGAGTGTGGGGTGTGAAGGATAGTGTGGGGGGGGGTGAGGGAGAGTGTGGGGGGGAGGGAGAGTGGGGGGATTGAGGGAGAGGGTGGTGGGGTGAGGGAGAGTGTGGGGGGTGAGGGAGAGTGTGGGGTGGGTGAGGGAGAGTGTGGGGGAGGTGAGGGAGAGTGTGGGGGGTGAGGGAGAGTGTGGGGGGGGTGAGGGAGATTGTTGGGGGGATGAGGGAGAGTGTGGGGGGATGAGGGAGAGTGTGGGGGGGGTTGAGGGAGAGTTTGGGGGTGGGGTTGAGGGAGAGTGTGGGGGGGGTTGAGGGAGAGTGTGGGGGGGTGAGGGAGAGTGTGGGGTGGTGAGGGAGAGTGTGGGGGGATGAGGGAGTGTGTGGTGGGGATTGGTGGAGTGTGTGGGGTGGGATGAGGGAGAGTGTGGGGGGGTTGAGGGCGAGTGTGGGGGGGGGGTGACGGGACAGTTTGGGGTGGATTGGGGGAGAGAGTGGGGGGGGGTTGAGGGAGAGTGTGGGTGGGGTGAGGGAGAGTGTGGGGGGGGGGTGAGGGAGAGTGTGGGGGGTTTGAGGAAGAGTGTGGTGGGGGGGGTGAGGGAGAGTGTGTGGGGATTGAGGGAGAATGTGGCGGGGGTGAGGGAGAATGTGGGGGGGGGTGAGGGAGAGTGTGGGGGGGGTGAGGGAGAGTGTGGGGGGGGGGTGAGGGAGAGTGTGGGGGGGGTGAGGGAGTGTGTGGGGGGGGATTGGGGGAGTGTGTGGGGTGGGATGAGGGAGAGTGTGGGGGGGGTTGAGGGCGAGTGTGGGGGGGGCTGACGGAGAGTTTGGGGTGGATTGGGGGAGAGAGTGGGGGGGTTGAGGGAGAGTGTGGGTGGGGTGAGGGAGAGTGTGGGAGGGGGTGAGGGAGAGTTTGTGGGGTTTGAGGAAGAGTGTGGGGGGAATTGGGGGAGAGTGTGGGGGGGTGAGGGAGAGTGTGGGGGGGTGAGGGAGAGTGTGGGGGGGTGAGAGAGATTGTGGGGGGTTTGAGGGAGAATGTGGTGGGGGGGTGAGGGAGAGTGTGGGGGGATTGAGGGAGAATGTGGCGGGGTGAAGTTGAATGTGGCGGGGGGTGAGGGTGAGTGTGGGGGGGGTTGGGAGAGTGTGGGGGGTGTGAGGGAGAGTGTGGGGGGGTATTGTGGGAGAGTGTGGGGGGATTGAGAGAGAGTGTGGGGTGGATTGGGGGAGAGTATGGGGGGGGTGAGGGAGAGTGTGGGGGGGGATTGGGGTAGAGTTTGGGGGGATTGGGGGAGAGTGTGTGGGGGGTGAGGGAGAGTGTGGGCGGGGTGAGGGAGAGTGTGTGTGGTTGAGGGAGAGTGTTGGTGGTTGAGGGAGACTGTGGGGGGTTGAGGGAGAGTGTGCGTGGTTGAGGGAGAGTGTGGGTGGTGAGGGAGACTGGGAGGGTGAGGGAGAGTGTGGGGGCGCTGAGGGAGAGTGTGGTGGTGTGAGGGAGAGTGTGGGGCGTGAGGGAGTGTGTGGGGGGTGAGGGAGAGTGGGGGGGGGTTGAGAGAGAGTGTGGGGGGGGTGAGGGAGAGTTTGGGGGTGAAGGATAGTGTGGGGGGGTGAGGGATACTGTGGGGGGGTGAGGGAGACTGTGGAGGGAGGGAGAGTGGGGGGGATTGAGGGAGAGTGTGTGTGGGGTGAGGGAGAGTGTGGGGGGTGAGGGAGAGTGTGGGGGGGGTGAGGGAGAGTGTGGGTGGTGAGGGAGAGTGTGGGGGGATTGGGGAGAGTGTGGGGGGGGATGAGGGAGAGTGTGGGGGGGATTGACGGAGACTGTAGGGGGGTGAGGGAGAGTGTGGCGGGGGTTGAGGGAGAGTGTGGTGGGGGTTAGGGAGAGTGTGGGGGGGGTTGAGGAAGAGTGTGGGGGGGTTGAGGGAGAGTGTGGGAGGGTCGAGGGAGAGTGTGGGGGGGGTGAGGGAGAGTGTGGGGGGATGAGGGAGTGTGTGGGGGGGGGTTGGGGGAGAGTGTGGGGTGGGTTGAGGAAGAGTGTGGGGGGGGTTGAGGGCGAGTGTGGGGGGTGTGACGGAGAGTGTGGGGGAGAGAGTGGGGGGGGGTTGGGGGAGAGAGTGGGGGAGAGGGAGAGTGTGGTGGGGTGAGGGAGAGTGTGGGGGGGGGGTGAGAGAGATTGTGGGGGGTTTGAGGGAGAGTGTGGGGGTGTTGGGAGATTGTGGGGGGTTCGAGGGAGCGTGTGGGGAGGTGAGGGAGAGTGTGGGGAGGTGAGGGAGAGTGTTGGGGGTTTGGGAGAGTGTGGGGTAGTGAGAGAGATTGTGGGGGGGGTGAGGGAATGTGTGGGGGGGTGAGGGAGAGTGTGGGGGGATGAGGGAGAGTTTGGGGGGGGGTTGAGGGCGAGTGTGGGGGGGGTGACGGAGAGTGTGGGGGGGATTGGGGGAGGGAGCGGGGGGGGTTGGGGGAGAGTGTGGGGGGTGAAGGAGAATGTGGGGGGGTGAGGGAGAGTGTGTGGGGGTGAGGGAGTGTGTGGGGGGTAAGGGAGAGTGTGGGCGGGGTGAGGGAGAGTGTGGGGGGTGAGGGAGAGTGTGGGGGGGTGAGGGAGATTGGGAGGGTGAGGGAGAGTGTGAGGGCGGTGAGTGAGAGTGTGTGGGCGTGAGGGAGAGTGTGGGGCGTGAGGGATAGAGTGGGTGGTGAGGGAGAGTGGGAGGGTTGAGGGAGAGTGTGGGGGGGGTGAGGGAGAGTGTGGGGTGTGAAGGATAGTGTGGGGGGTGTGGGGGAGAGAGTGGGGGGGGGTGAGGGAGAGTGGGGGGTGGTGAGGGAGAGTGTGGGGGAGGTGAGAGAGATTGTGGGGGATTTGAGGGATAGTGTGAGGGGGGTGAGGGAGATTGTGGGGGGTTTGAGGGAGGGTATGGGGGGGTGAGGGAGAGTGTGGGGGGGCTTGGAGATTGTGGGGGGGTGAGGGAGAGTGTGGGGTGGTGAGAGAGATTGTGGGGGGTTTGAGGGTGGGTGTGGGGGGTGAGGGAGAGTGTGGGGTGTGGGTGAGTGAGAGGGTGGGGGGTGAGGGAGAGTGTGGGGTGTGAAGGATAGTGTGGGGGGGGGGTGAGGGAGAGTGTGGGGGGGAGGGAGAGTGGGGGGATTGAGGGAGAGGGTGGTGGGGTGAGGGAGAGTGTGGGGGGTGAGGGAGAGTGTGGGGTGGGTGAGGGAGAGTGTGGGGGAGGTGAGGGAGAGTGTGGGGGGTGAGGGAGAGTGTGGGGGGGTGAGGGAGATTGTTGGGGGATTGGGGAGAATGTGGGGGGATGAGGGAGAGTGTGGGGGGGGTTGAGGGAGAGTTTGGGGGGGGGGTTGAGGGAGAGTGTGGGGGGGGTTGAGGGAGAGTGTGGGGGGGTGAGGGAGAGTATGGGGTGGTGAGGGAGAGTGTGGGGGGATGAGGGAGTGTGTGGTGGGGATTGGGGGAGTGTGTGGGGTGGGATGAGGGAGAGTGTGGGGGGGTTGAGGGCGAGTGTGGGGGGGGGTGATGGACAGTTTGGGGTGGATTGGGGGAGAGAGTGGGGGGGGGTTGAGGGAGAGTGTGGGTGGGGTGAGGGAGAGTGTGGGGGGGGGTGAGGGAGAGTGTGGGGGGTTTGAGGAAGAGTGTGGTGGGGGGGGTGAGGGAGAGTGTGTGGGGATTGAGGGAGAATGTGGCGGGGTGAGGGAGAATGTGGGGGGGGTGAGGGAGAGTGTGGGGGGGTGAGGGAGAGTGTGGGGGGGGGGTGAGGGAGAGTGTGGGGGGGTGAGGGAGTGTGTGGGGGGGATTGGGGGAGTGTGTGGGGTGAGATGAGGGAGAGTGTGGGGGGGTTGAGGGCGAGTGTGGGGGGGGGCTGACGGAGAGTTTGGGGTGGATTGGGGGAGAGAGTGGGGGGGGTTGAGGGAGAGTGTGGGTGGGGTGAGGGAGAGTGTGGGAGGGGGTGAGGGAGAGTTTGTGGGGTTTGAGGAAGAGTGTGGGGGGAATTGGGGGAGAGTGTGGGGGGGTGAGGGAGAGTGTGGGGGGGTGAGGGAGAGTGTGGGGGGGTGAGAGAGATTGTGGGGGGTTTGAGGGAGAATGTGGTGGGGGGGTGAGGGAGAGTGTGGGGGGATTGAGGGAGAATGTGGCGGGGTGAGGGAGAATGTGGCGGGGGGTGAGGGTGAGTGTGGGGGGGGTTTGGGAGAGTGTGGGGGGTGTGAGGGAGAGTGTGGGGGGGTATTGTGGGAGAGTGTGGGGGGATTGAGAGAGAGTGTGGGGTGGATTGGGGGAGAGTATGGGGGGGGTGAGGGAGAGTGTGGAGGGGGATTGGGGTAGAGTTTGGGGGGATTGGGGGAGAGTGTGTGGGGGGGTGAGGGAGAGTGTGGGGGGATTGAGGGAGAGTGTGGGGGGGTGAGGGAGAGGGTGGTGGGTGGGTGAGTGAAAGTGTGGGGGGGTGAGGGAGAGTGTGGGGGGGATTGGTGGAGAGTGTGGGGGGGGATTGGGGGAGATTGTGGGGGTTGAGGGAGAATGTGGGGGTGTGTGAGAGAGTGTGGGGGGTGAGGGAGCGTGTGGGGGTGAGGGAGAGTGTGGGCGGGGTGAGGGAGAGTGTGTGTGGTTGAGGGAGAGTGTTGGTGGTTGAGGGAGACTGTGGGGGGTTGAGGGAGAGTGTGCGTGGTTGAGGGAGAGTGTGGGTGGTGAGGGAGACTGGGAGGGTGAGGGAGAGTGTGGGGGCGCTGAGGGAGAGTGTGGTGGTGTGAGGGAGAGTGTGGGGCGTGAGGGAGTGTGTTGGGGGTGAGGGAGAGTGGGGGGGGTTGAGAGAGAGTGTGGGGGGGGTGAGGGAGAGTTTGGGGGTGAAGGATAGTGTGGGGGGGTGAGGGATACTGTGGGGGGGTGAGGGAGACTGTGGAGGGAGGGAGAGTGGGGAGGATTGAGGGAGAGTGTGGTGGGGTGAGGGAGAGTGTGGGGGGTGAGGGAGAGTGTGGGGGGGTGAGGGAGAGTGTGGGGGGGGTGAGGGAGAGTGTGGGTGGTGAGGGAGAGTGTGGGGGGATTGGGGAGAGTGTGGGGGGATGAGGGAGAGTGTGGGGGGGATTGACGGAGACTGTAGGGGGGTGAGGGAGAGTGTGGCGGGGGTTGAGGGAGAGTGTGGTGGGGGGTTGAGGGAGAGTGTGGGGGGGGTTGAGGAAGAGTGTGGGGGGGTTGAGGGAGAGTGTGGGAGGGTCGAGGGAGAGTGTGGGGGGGTGAGGGAGAGTGTGGGGGGATGAGGGAGTGTGTGGGGGGGGTTGGGGGAGAGTGTGGGGTGGGTTGAGGAAGAGTGTGGGGGGGGTTGAGGGCGAGTGTGGGGGGGGTGACGGAGAGTGTGGGGGAGAGAGTGGGGGGGGTTGTGGGAGAGAGTGGGGGAGAGGGAGAGTGTGGTGGGGTGAGGGAGAGTGTGGGGGGGGTGAGAGAGATTGTGGGGGGTTTGAGGGAGAGTGTGGGGGTGTTGGGAGATTGTGGGGGGTTCGAGGGAGCGTGTGGGGAGGTGAGGGAGAGTGTGGGGAGGTGAGGGAGAGTGTTGGGGGGTTTGGGAGAGTGTGGGGTGGTGAGAGAGATTGTGGGGGGGTGAGGGAATGTGTGGGGGGGTGAGGGAGAGTGTGGGGGGATGAGGGAGAGTGTGGGGGGGGGTTGAGGGCGAGTGTGGGGGGGGTGACGGAGAGTGTGGGGGGGATTGGGGGAGGGAGCGGGGGGGGTTGGGGGAGAGAGTGGGGGGGTGAGGGAGAGTGTGGGGTGGTGAGGGAGAGTGTGGGGGAGGTGAGAGAGATTGTGGGGGATTTGAGGGATAGTGTGAGGGGGGTGAGGGAGATTGTGGGGGGTTTGAGGGAGGGTGAGGGGGGGTGAGGGAGAGTGTGGGGGGGGCTGGGAGATTGTGGGGGGGTGAGGAAGAGTGTGGGGTGGTGAGAGAGATTGTGGGGGGTTTAAGGGTGGGTGTGGGGGGGGGTGAGGGAGAGTGTGGGGTGTGGGTGAGTGAGAGGGTGGGGGGTGAGGGAGAGTGTGGGGTGTGAAGGATAGTGTGGGGGGGGGTGAGGGAGAGTGTGGGGGGGAGGGAGGGTGGGGGGATTGAGGGAGAGGGTGGTGGGGTGAGGGAGAGTGTGGGGGGTGAGGGAGAGTGTGGGGTGGGTGAGGGAGAGTGTGGGGGAGGTGAGGGAGAGTGTGGGGGGTGAGGGAGAGTGTGGGGGGGTGAGGGAGATTGTTGGGGGATTGGGGAGAATGTGGGGGGATGAGGGAGAGTGTGGGGGGGGTTGAGGGAGAGTTTGGGGGGGGGTTGAGGGAGAGTGTGGGGGGGGTTGAGGGAGAGTGTGGGGGGCTGAGGGAGAGTGTGGCGTGGTGAGGGAGAGTGTGGGGGGATGAGGGAGTGTGTGGTGGGGATTGGGGGAGTGTGTGGGGTGGGATGAGGGAGAGTGTGGGGGGGTTGAGGGCGAGTGTGGGGGGGGGGGTGACGGACAGTTTGGGGTGGATTGGGGGAGAGAGTGGGGGGGGTTGAGGGAGAGTGTGGGTGGGGTGAGGGAGAGTGTGGGGGGGGGGTGAGGGAGAGTGTGGGGGGTTTGAGGAAGAGTGTGGTGGGGGGGTGAGAGAGATTGTGGGGGGTTTGAGGGAGAGTGTGGGGGTGTTGGGAGATTGTGGGGGGTTCGAGGGAGCGTGTGGGGAGGTGAGGGAGTGTGGGGAGGTGAGGGAGAGTGTTGGGGGGTTTGGGAGAGTGTGGGGTGGTGAGAGAGATTGTGGGGGGGGTGAGGGAATGTGTGGGGGGGTGAGGGAGAGTGTGGGGGGATGAGGGAGAGTGTGGGGGGGGGGTTGAGGGCGAGTGTGGGGGGGGGTGACGGAGAGTGTGGGGGGGATTGGGGGAGGGAGCGGGGGGGGTTGGGGGAGAGTGTGGGGGGTGAAGGAGAATGTGGGGGGGTGAGGGAGAGTGTGTGGGGGTGAGGGAGTGTGTGGGGGGTAAGGGAGAGTGTGGGCGGGGTGAGGGAGAGTGTGGGGGGTGAGGGAGAGTGTGGGGGGTTGAGGGAGATTGGGAGGGTGAGGGAGAGTGTGAGGGCAGTGAGTGAGAGTGTGTGGGCGTGAGGGAGAGTGTGGGGCGTGAGGGATAGAGTGGGTGGTGAGGGAGAGTGGGGGGGTTGAGGGAGAGTGTGGGGGGGGTGAGGGAGAGTGTGGGGTGTGAAGGATAGTGTGGGGGGTGTGGGGGAGAGAGTGGGGGGGGGGGGGTGAGGGAGAGTGGGGGGTGGTGAGGGAGAGTGTGGGGGAGGTGAGAGAGATTGTGGGGGATTTGAGGGATAGTGTGAGGGGGGTGAGGGAGATTGTGGGGGGTTTGAGGGAGGGTATGGGGGGGTGAGGGAGAGTGTGGGGGGGCTTGGAGATTGTGGGGGGGTGAGGGAGAGTGTGGGGTGGTGAGAGAGATTGTGGGGGGTTTGAGGGTGGGTGTGGGGGGTGAGGGAGAGTGTGGGGTGTGGGTGAGTGAGAGGGTGGGGGGTGAGGGAGAGTGTGGGGTGTGAAGGATAGTGTGGGGGGGGGGTGAGGGAGAGTGTGGGGGGGAGGGAGGGTGGGGGGATTGAGGGAGAGGGTGGTGGGGTGAGGGAGAGTGTGGGGGGTGAGGGAGAGTGTGGGGTGGGTGAGGGAGAGTGTGGGGGAGGTGAGGGAGAGTGTGGGGGGTGAGGGAGAGTGTGGGGGGGTGAGGGAGATTGTTGGGGGATTGGGGAGAATGTGGGGGGATGAGGGAGAGTGTGGGGGGGGTTGAGGGAGAGTTTGGGGGGGGGGGTTGAGGGAGAGTGTGGGGGGGGTTGAGGGAGAGTGTGGGGGGCTGAGGGAGAGTGTGGCGTGGTGAGGGAGAGTGTGGGGGGATGAGGGAGTGTGTGGTGGGGATTGGGGGAGTGTGTGGGGTGGGATGAGGGAGAGTGTGGGGGGGGTTGAGGGCGAGTGTGGGGGGGGGGGTGACGGACAGTTTGGGGTGGATTGGGGGAGAGAGTGGGGGGGGGTTGAGGGAGAGTGTGGGTGGGGTGAGGGAGAGTGTGGGGGGGGGGGGTGAGGGAGAGTGTGGGGGGTTTGAGGAAGAGTGTGGTGGGGGGGTGAGGGAGAGTGTGTGGGGATTGAGGGAGAATGTGGCGGGGTGAGGGAGAATGTGGGGGGGGTGAGGGAGAGTGTGGGGGGGTGAGGGAGAGTGTGGGGGGGGTGAGGGAGAGTGTGGGGGGGTGAGGGAGTGTGTGGGGGGGATTGGGGGAGTGTGTGGGGTGGGATGAGGGAGAGTGTGGGGGGGGTTGAGGGCGAGTGTGGGGGGGGGGCTGACGGAGAGTTTGGGGTGGATTGGGGGAGAGAGTGGGGGGGGTTGAGGGAGAGTGTGGGTGGGGTGAGGGAGAGTGTGGGAGGGGGTGAGGGAGAGTTTGTGGGGTTTGAGGAAGAGTGTGGGGGGAATTGGGGGAGAGTGTGGGGGGGTGAGGGAGAGTGTGGGGGGGTGAGGGAGAGTGTGTGGGGGTGAGGGAGTGTGTGGGGGGTAAGGGAGAGTGTGGGCGGGGTGAGGGAGAGTGTGGGGGGTGAGGGAGAGTGTGGGGGGTTGAGGGAGATTGGGAGGGTGAGGGAGAGTGTGAGGGCAGTGAGTGAGAGTGTGTGGGCGTGAGGGAGAGTGTGGGGCGTGAGGGATAGAGTGGGTGGTGAGGGAGAGTGGGGGGGTTGAGGGAGAGTGTGGGGGGGGTGAGGGAGAGTGTGGGGTGTGAAGGATAGTGTGGGGGGTGTGGGGGAGAGAGTGGGGGGGGGGGGTGAGGGAGAGTGGGGGGTGGTGAGGGAGAGTGTGGGGGAGGTGAGAGAGATTGTGGGGGATTTGAGGGATAGTGTGAGGGGGGTGAGGGAGATTGTGGGGGGTTTGAGGGAGGGTATGGGGGGGTGAGGGAGAGTGTGGGGGGGCTTGGAGATTGTGGGGGGGTGAGGGAGAGTGTGGGGTGGTGAGAGAGATTGTGGGGGGTTTGAGGGTGGGTGTGGGGGGTGAGGGAGAGTGTGGGGTGTGGGTGAGTGAGAGGGTGGGGGGTGAGGGAGAGTGTGGGGTGTGAAGGATAGTGTGGGGGGGGGGTGAGGGAGAGTGTGGGGGGGAGGGAGGGTGGGGGGATTGAGGGAGAGGGTGGTGGGGTGAGGGAGAGTGTGGGGGGTGAGGGAGAGTGTGGGGTGGGTGAGGGAGAGTGTGGGGGAGGTGAGGGAGAGTGTGGGGGGTGAGGGAGAGTGTGGGGGGGTGAGGGAGATTGTTGGGGGATTGGGGAGAATGTGGGGGGATGAGGGAGAGTGTGGGGGGGGTTGAGGGAGAGTTTGGGGGGGGGGTTGAGGGAGAGTGTGGGGGGGGTTGAGGGAGAGTGTGGGGGGCTGAGGGAGAGTGTGGCGTGGTGAGGGAGAGTGTGGGGGGATGAGGGAGTGTGTGGTGGGGATTGGGGGAGTGTGTGGGGTGGGATGAGGGAGAGTGTGGGGGGGTTGAGGGCGAGTGTGGGGGGGGGGGTGACGGACAGTTTGGGGTGGATTGGGGGAGAGAGTGGGGGGGGGTTGAGGGAGAGTGTGGGTGGGGTGAGGGAGAGTGTGGGGGGGGGGGGTGAGGGAGAGTGTGGGGGGTTTGAGGAAGAGTGTGGTGGGGGGGTGAGGGAGAGTGTGTGGGGATTGAGGGAGAATGTGGCGGGGTGAGGGAGAATGTGGGGGGGGTGAGGGAGAGTGTGGGGGGGTGAGGGAGAGTGTGGGGGGGGGTGAGGGAGAGTGTGGGGGGGTGAGGGAGTGTGTGGGGGGGATTGGGGGAGTGTGTGGGGTGGGATGAGGGAGAGTGTGGGGGGGTTTGAGGGCGAGTGTGGGGGGGGGGCTGACGGAGAGTTTGGGGTGGATTGGGGGAGAGAGTGGGGGGGGTTGAGGGAGAGTGTGGGTGGGGTGAGGGAGAGTGTGGGAGGGGGTGAGGGAGAGTTTGTGGGGTTTGAGGAAGAGTGTGGGGGGAATTGGGGGAGAGTGTGGGGGGGTGAGGGAGAGTGTGGGGGGGTGAGGGAGAGTGTGGGGGGGTGAGAGAGATTGTGGGGGGTTTGAGGGAGAATGTGGTGGGGGGGTGAGGGAGAGTGTGGGGGGATTGAGGGAGAATGTGGCGGGGTGAGGGAGAATGTGGCGGGGGGTGAGGGTGAGTGTGGGGGGGGTTTGGGAGAGTGTAGGGGGTGTGAGGGAGAGTGTGGGGGGTATTGTGGGAGAGTGTGGGGGGATTGAGAGAGAGTGTGGGGTGGATTGGGGGAGAGTATGGGGGGGGTGAGGGAGAGTGTGGGGGGGGATTGGGGTAGAGTTTGGGGGGATTGGGGGAGAGTGTGTGGGGGGGTGAGGGAGAGTGTGGGGGGGATTGAGGGAGAGTGTGGGGGGGTGAGGGAGAGGGTGGTGGGTGGGTGAGTGAAAGTGTGGGGGGGTGAGGGAGAGTGTGGGGGGGGATTGGGGGAGAGTGTGGGAGGGGTGAGGGACAGTGTGGGGGGGATTGGTGGAGAGTGTGGGGGGGGGATTGGGGGAGATTGTGGGGGTTGAGGGAGAATGTGGGGGTGTGTGGGAGAGTGTGGGGGGGTGAGGGAGCGTGTGGGGGTGAGGGAGAGTGTGGGCGGGGTGAGGGAGAGTGTGTGTGGTTGAGGGAGAGTGTTGGTGGTTGAGGGAGACTGTGGGGGGTTGAGGGAGAGTGTGGTGGTGTGTGGGAGAGTGTGCGTGGTTGAGGGAGAGTGTGGGTGGTGAGGGAGACTGGGAGGGTGAGGGAGAGTGTGGGGGCGCTGAGGGAGAGTGTGGTGGTGTGAGGGAGAGTGTGGGGCGTGAGGGAGTGTGTGGGGGGTGAGGGAGAGTGGGGGGGGTTGAGAGAGAGTGTGGGGGGGTGAGGGAGAGTTTGGGGGTGAAGGATAGTGTGGGGGGGTGAGGGAGACTGTGGAGGGAGGGAGAGTGGGGGGGATTGAGGGAGAGTGTGGTGGGGTGAGGGAGAGTGTGGGGGGTGAGGGAGAGTGTGGGGGGGTGAGGGAGAGTGTGGGGGGGGTGAGGGAGAGTGTGGGGGGGGTGAGGGAGAGTGTGGGTGGTGAGGGAGAGTGTGGGGGGATTGGGGAGAGTGTGGGGGGATGAGGGAGAGTGTGGGGGGGATTGACGGAGACTGTAGGGGGGTGAGGGAGAGTGTGGCGGGGGTTGAGGGAGAGTGTGGTGGGGGGGTTGAGGGAGAGTGTGGGGGGGGTTGAGGAAGAGTGTGGGGGGGTTGAGGGAGAGTGTGGGAGGGTCGAGGGAGAGTGTGGGGGGGTGAGGGAGAGTGTGGGGGGATGAGGGAGTGTGTGGGGGGGGGTTGGGGGAGAGTGTGGGGGGGTGACGGAGAGTGTGGGGGAGAGAGTGGGGGGGGGTTGGGGGAGAGAGTGGGGGAGAGGGAGAGTGTGGTGGGGTGAGGGAGAGTGTGGGGGGGGGTGAGAGAGATTGTGGGGGGTTTGAGGGAGAGTGTGGGGGTGTTGGGAGATTGTGGGGGGTTCGAGGGAGCGTGTGGGGAGGTGAGGGAGAGTGTGGGGAGGTGAGGGAGAGTGTTGGGGGGTGAGGGAGAGTGTGGGGTGGTGAGAGAGATTGTGGGGGGGTGAGGGAATGTGTGGGGGGGTGAGGGAGAGTGTGGGGGGATGAGGGAGAGTGTGGGGGGGGGTTGAGGGCGAGTGTGGGGGGGGGTGACGGAGAGTGTGGGGGGGATTGGGGGAGGGAGCGGGGGGGGTTGGGGGAGAGAGTGGGGGGGTGAGGGAGAGTGTGGGGTGGTGAGGGAGAGTGTGGGGGAGGTGAGAGAGATTGTGGGGGATTTGAGGGATAGTGTGAGGGGGGTGAGGGAGATTGTGGGGGGTTTGAGGGAGGGTGAGGGGGGGTGAGGGAGAGTGTGGGGGGGGCTGGGAGATTGTGGGGGGGTGAGGGAGAGTGTGGGGTGGTGAGAGAGATTGTGGGGGGTTTAAGGGTGGGTGTGGGGGGGGTGAGGGAGAGTGTGGGGTGTGGGTGAGTGAGAGGGTGGGGGGGTGAGGGAGAATGTGGGGGGGATTGGGGGAGAGTGTGGGAGGGGTGAGGGAGAGTGTGGGGAGGGGATTGGTGGAGAGTGTAGGGGGGGATTGGGGGAAGAGTGTGGGGGGTGAAGGAGAATGTGGGGGGGGTGAGGGAGAGTGTGGGGGGGGTGAGGGAGTGTGTGGGGGTAAGGGAGAGTGTGGGCGGGGTGAGGCAGAGTGTGGGGGGTGAGGGAGAGTGTGGGGGGTGAGGGAGAGTGTGGGGGGTGAGGGAGATTGGGAGGGTGATGGAGAGAGTGGGGGCGGTGAGGGAGAGTGTGTGGGCGTGAGGGAGAGTGTGGGGCGTGAGGGATAGTGTCGGTGGTGAGGGTGAGTGGGGGGGTTGAGGGAGAGTGTGGGGGGGTGAGGGAGAGTGTGGGGTGTGAAGGACAGTGTGGGGGGTGTGAGGGAGAGTGTGGGGGGGAGGGAGAGTGGGGGGGATTGAGGGAGAGTGTGGGGGGGTGAGGGAGAGTGTGGGGGGTGAGGGAGAGTGTGGGGGGTGAGGGAGAGTGTGGGGGGGGGTGAGGGAGAGTGGGGGGGTGAGGGAGAGTGTGGGGGGTGAGGGAGAGTGTGGGGGGATGAGGGAGAGTGAGGGGGGATTGACGGAGACTGTGGGGGGGGTGAGGGAGAGTGTGGGGGGGGGTTGAGGGAGAGTGTGGGGGGTTGAGGGAGAGTGTGGGAGGGGTTGAGGGAGAGTGTGGGGGGGTGAGGGAGAGTGTGGGGAAGTGAGGGAGAGTGTGGGGGGGTGAGGGAGAGTGTGGGGGGGGTGAGGGAGAGTGTGGGGGGGTGAGGGAGTGTGTGGGAGGATTGGGGGAGTGTGTGAGGTGGGTTGAGGGAGTGTGTGAGGTGGGTTGAGGGAGAGTGTGGGGGGTTTGAGGGCAAGTGTGGGGGGGAGTGACGGAGAGTGTGGGGGGGATTGGGGGAGAGAGTGGGGGGGGGTTAGGGGAGAGAGTGGGGCGGGTGAGGGAGAGTGTGGGGGGGTGAGGGAGAGTGTGGGGGGGTGAGGAAAAGTGTGGGGGGGTGAGGAAAAGTGTGGGGGGGTGAGAGAGATTGTGGGGGGTTTTAGGGAGAGTGTGGGTGGGGTTGAGGGAGATTGTGGGGGGTTTGAGGGAGGTTGTGGGGGGGTGAGGGAGAGTGTGGGGGGGTTTGGGAGATTGTGGGGTGGTGAGGGAGAGTGTGGGGTGGTGAGAGAGATTGTGGGGGGGGTGAGGGAGTGTGTGGGGGGGTGAGGGAGAGTGTGGGGGGTTGAGCGAGAGTGTGGGGCGTTGAGGGCGAGTGGGGGGGTGACGGAGAGTGTGGGGGGGATTGGTGGAGAGAGTGGGGGGGTTGAGGGATAGTGTGGGGGGAGGGAGATTGTGGGGGGTTTGAGGGAGGGTGTGGGGGGGTGCGGGAGAGTGTGGGGGGTTGAGGGAGAGTGTGGGGGGTGAGGGAGAGTGTGGGGGGGATTGGGGGAGAGTGTGGGGGGTGAGGGAGAGTGTGAGGGGGTTGCGGGCAAGTATGGGGGGCAGTGAGGGAGAGTGTGGGGGGGTGAGGGAGAATGTGGGAGGGGTGAGGGAGAGTGTGGGGGGGTGAGGGAGACTGTGGGGAGTGTGAGGGAGAGTGTGGGCGGGTTGGGGGTGTGTGGAGGGTGCGTGTGTGTGGGGGGGGGGGTGATGGGGGTGTGTGTGATGGGGTGCTGAGTGTAGGGTTGTGCTGGTGAGTGAGTGGGGGGTGAGCGTATGGAGGGCGGTGTTGGGGGTTGATGGGGAGGGTAATCAGTTTGGGGGGTGCTGGTGAGTGTGGGGTGGGTGGATGAGTGGGGGGTGATGTGTGTGTAAGGGTGGGTGAGTGTGTAGGGGGAATGCTGAATGTGTAGGGGGGTAATGTGTGTGTAAGTGTGGGTGAATGTGTAGGGGAGTCATGGGAGTGAGTGTGCAGGTGTGGTGCTTGTTAGTGTATGGTGGGAGTGATGGGGGGTGAGTGTGTAAGGGTGGATGAGTGCAGGGGTGAGTGTGTAAGGGCTGAGTGCAGGGGTGAGTGTGTAAGGGGGTGAGTGCGGGGATGAGTGTGAAAGGGGGTGAGTGTGTAAGGGGATGCTGGTTAGTGTGTGGGGGGAGTGATGGGGTGAGTGTGTAACAGAGGGTGAGTGTGTAGGGGGTGAGTGTGTAAGGAGGTGAGTGTGTATTTGGGATGAGTCTGTAAGGGGGTGAGTGTGTAGGGGGTGTGAGTGTATGGGGGATGAGTGTTGAGGTGACTGAGTAGGGGGGTGAGTTTGTGGTGGGGTGAGTGTAAGGGGGTGATGGGGGTAAGTGTGGGGGTGATGGGGGTAAGTGTGGGGGTGAGTGTGTTCGGGAATGAATGTGTAAGGGGATGCTGGTTAGTGTGTGGGTGGAGTGATGGGGTGAGTGTGTCAGGGGATGAGTGTGGGGGTGAGTGTGTAAGGGTGTGTGTGCGGGGATGAGTGTAAGGGGGTGAGTGTGTGAGGGGCTGCTGGTTAGTGGGTGGGGGAATGATGGGGTGAGCGTGTATAGGGGGTGAGTGTGTAGTGGGGATGAGTGTGAAAGGGGGTGAGTTTGTAGAGGTGTGAGTATGTAAGGAAGGATGAATGTGGGGGGCGTGTAACGGAGGTGAGTGTGTAATGGGGGGGGGAGTGTGTAGGGGGAGTGAGTGTGTGGTGGAGTGAGTGTGTGGGGGGGTGAGTGTGTGGGGGGGGTGAGTGTGTAGGGGGGGTGAGTGTGTAGGGGGGGGTGAGTGTGTAGGGGGGTGATGGGGTTGAGTGTAAGGGGGTGAGTGTGAAAGGGGTGAGTGTGAAAGGGGTGAGTGTGGAAGGGGGTGCTGGTTAGTGTGTGGGGGAGTGATGGGGTGGGTGTGCAAGGGGGGTGAGCGTGGGGTGAGTGTGTAAGGGAGATGGGTGTGGGGGCGAGTGTGGAAGGGGGAGTGTGGAAGGAGGAGTGTGGAAGGGGTGCTGGTTAGTGTGTGGGGGGAGTGATGGGGGTGAGTGTGCAGAGGGGTGAGTGGATAAGGGGGTGAGTGGGTAAGGGTGGTGAGTGTGTAAGGGTGTGTGTGTAAGGGGTGAGTGTGTAAGGGGGTGCTGGTGAGTGGGTGGGTGGGAGAAGGTCAGCAATCAGCTCTCACTCACCAAGTGCCTCCGCAGGCTGCTGGCCCCCGTGTCCCCGGGGACGGGATAGCCGCCGTTGAGCTCGCCGCCGGTTAAATCCCAGTGGAGCGGGCTGGGGGGGTCGGCGGCGCCGGCGATCTGCAGAGCCTCCTGCACCAGGTACTGCTGCCTGTGTCTCAGCAACTGCAACTCCAGCAGGCCGGCCAGGCTGGCTTCCAGCCGCTCCCGGTGTCGGCTCCGATCCAGGCTGGCCGGCAAGGAAAAAGCCGGGAGCATCTCGTCAATCCCAGTGCTGGGAGGGGGGTGGGGGGGGGAGTCTGTAATCCCTGACTTGTCCCTGTGTGTCTGGCTGTATCAGCGCGGAGTTCCCATGTGCTCCGTCTGCTACTGTATCCCTCAGCAATTGATACACTGCCTCTGTGTGTGTTACACTTTTTTTTTGGTCAATTTCATTCGGGGGAAACTGACATGTAAGAGGGTCTGTGTCACTCAATCGATCATTAACATAGCAGTCCCGTCCCCCCAGCCCCTCTGATTCGCTGCTCTGCCTCTCTCATTACATCACCCTTCAATGGACTGGGCTCACATCAAACTGGGGGGATGTCTGTTTATTGCCCAGACCCTGTTAAATGTGTCTGTGTGGCTTCCCTTCCCTCTCCCTCCACCTTCTGCCGAGCCTGCAACTTGTCTGAATCTCTCTGGCAGAAATCGAGGAAGGGAGGGGGATTGAGGAGGAGGAGGAGGGCGAGGGGGCAGTCACATTGTTTGGGTTGCTGGCTATCGAGACAGCTCGGTTCGCCCGGAGATCTCGATGAGTGGTCGGATGGATGGATGGATGGAGGGAGGAAGGAAGGAGCGGCTGCTCGGCTGGCGGAGGCAAGAGGGCTGGCTGAACGAGTCGATGCTGAGGGGAGAGGAATTGGGAGGTGAGGGGGGAGTGGGAGGTCAGGAGGGGGAGTGGGAGGTGAGGAGGGAGAGGGGGAATGGGAGGAGAGGGGGAAATGGGAGTTGAGGAGGGAGAGGGGGAATGGGAGGAGAGGGGGAATGGGAGGTGGGGGAGGAGAGGGGGGAATGGGAGGAGAGGGGGGAGTGGGAGGGGAGGGGAGTGGGAGGGTAGGGGAGGGGGGAGTGGGAGGGTAGGGGAGGGGGGAGTGAGAGGAGAGGGGGGAGTGGGAGGAGAGGGGGGAGTGGGAGGGGAGGGGGGAGTGGGAGGGTAGGGGAGGGGGGAGTGAGAGGAGAGGGGGGAATGGGAGGGGAGGGGGAATGGGAGGGGAGGGGGAATGGGAGGTGAGGGGGGAGAGGGATGGGAATGGGAGGTGAGAGGGGAGTGGGAGTGAGAGGAGAGGGAGGGGAGGGGGAATGGGAGGTGAGGGGGAATGGGAGGAGAGGGGGGAGTGGGAGGAGAGAGAGGGCGAGGGGGAGGGGGGAGTGAGAGGAGATGGGGGAATGGGAGGTGAGGGGGGAATGGGAGGTGAGGGGGAATGGGAGGGGAGGGGGAATGGGAGGTGAGGGGGGAGTGAGAGGAGAGGGAGGGGGAATGGGAGGAGAGGGGGGAGTAGGTAGAGAGGAGGGGAGGGGGGAATGGGAGGGGAGGGGGAATGGGAGGTGAGGGAGGGGGAATGGGAGGGGAGGGGGAATGGGAGGGGAGGGGGAATGGGAGGAGAGGGGGGTGAGAGGAGAGGGAGGGGGAATGGGAGGGGAGGGGGAATGGTAGGTGAGAGGAGAGGGAGGGGGAATGGGAGGAGAGGGGGGAATGGGAGTGGGGGGGAGAGAAGGAAAGGGAGGAGGCGGTGGGAAGAGGTCAGGTTGGGGGCAAGTGGGAGTGAGCGGGGAGAGGGTGGGGGATAGGATGGAGGAGGGAGAGAGGGGATTGTGGAGTGAGGAGGGTGTGGGAGAGGGGAGGGTAGTGTATGGGCGGTGAGGCTGTGCTGTGGGATGGTGTGAGGGTGAGGGCAGTGGGCTGGGTTTAGGAGAGGGGTAGGCAGAGAGGGAAGGGAGGAGGGGTAGGGGAGAAGGAGGAACGGAGAGGAGGAGAGATACTTTGGGGAGGAGTTGGGAGTAGAAGAGACGAGGAGGGGAGTGGGTGTAGGAGGGGGGCTGTGGGAGGGGATGGGGCTTAAAGGGAGGGGGTGGGGCAGGGGAAGGATGGAGGAGAGTGAGGAGAAAGATGAGTGGGTGGAAGATTGGGAGACTGAGAGGTGGGAGGGAGGGAGGAGGGAGGGAGTGTGGGAGGAGGGAAAGCATTGTTTCCTGTTTTCAGGATGATTTGTTTTTCCCTGATCGTCTCATCTAGAATTGAGCACAGAGCTAAAAATAGCAAGCAAAAAATCGGCTGAAAATTAAATCAGTAAAAATTAATTATAATTCTCCTGGGCCTGGTAGGAAAAGACTGGGTTCCAGTAAAACCCTTTTCTGAAAACAGTAATCGAGCTGCACAGTTAACGGAGCTGCAGAATATAGGAGGACAGACCATCCTGAAGGTCCTGCCCCTCACTGGCTCCCTCACCCAAGGAGCTATTCTTCCATGTGTGGGTGCACAGTGTCAGCCGGCTCTTTGGCAATGGGGAGCTTCACGATCGTGTCTGCTTTCCTAATGTACAATGAGTCATTGTGCGGTCAGTGAACCCTGGATTTTAACATTTTTCATCTGTTCAAACCTCTCCACGGGCTTTGACCCTCCCTATCTCTGTGACTTCCTCCAGCACTAAACCTCTCCGAGATCTCCGCCCTCCCTCTAAATTCTTTTTCCTGGTAGCTCTGGAATTGCCTCTCTAAACCTTTCCACCGAGCTCGCTCGGACGGCAGCATCTTTCATAGAATTTACAGTGCAGAAGGAGGCCATTCGGCCCATCGAGTCTGCACCGGCTCTTGGAAAGAGCACCCTACCCAAGGTCCACGCTTCCACCCTATCCCCATAACCCAGTAACCTCACCCAACACTAAGGGCAATTTTGGACACTAAGGGCAATTTATCATGGCCAATCCACCTAACACTTTGACCAAGCTTCTACTCACTTGTAAGACCATAACATAAAGGAGCAGAAGTGGGCCATTCAGCCCATCGAGTCTGCTCCATTCAATGAGATCGTGACCGATCTGATGTGATAAACCTCAACTCCGCTTTCCCACCTTATCCCCATAACCCTCGATTCCCTCACTGATTAAGAATCTGTCTCAGCCTGGAACACACTTAGCGGCCCAGCCTCTACGGCTCTCTGCGATAAAGAATTCCACAGATTCACTCCCCTCTGAGAGAAGAAAGTCCTCCTCATCTCTGTCTGAAATGGGCAACCCCCTCACTCTGAGATTCTGCCCTCTGGTCCTAGACTCTCCCACAAGGGGAAACAACCTCTCAGCATCGACCCAGTCAAACCCCCTGAGAATCCGCCCCCGACCGGCCGGGTTCCTGACGCCGCGGGACACGCGCGGTCTCACCCATCAGGAACTCAGCATGGCGGCTGCGGACCCAGTCCAGCGCCGCTACAGTCAGGGGAGGGCCGATCCGCGGGCAGGGTGGGGGACAGTATTCGGTGCTGGGGGGCACTGTGGTGGGGCGGTCCAGGGCAATCGAGCCGGCCGAAGGGGGGGGGGGGGGGTGCGGGGGGACTATTTCGTGGGCCGGGTCCGCGAGCGGCCTCCGCCACGAAGCACAGCACGGCAGCTGCAGGCCGCCGCCACGCGCATGCGCGGACACGCACCCGGCAATTCTCCAGGCCATATCGGCAGCTAGCGCCGGGTGCTCTACGCTGCCGACCTGCTAGCCCCCAGCCAAATGGGGAATCAGTGGCCGTTTTACGCCAGTTCTCCTGTCGTAAAACGCCACCGTTCCCACACCGGTGGTGAGGTCACAGCCTCAGAATTGGAGAATCCAGGCCCAGGTGGTGGCTGAACTGGTTCCCCGTCGAGTTTTAGCAGAACTTCCCTATTTTTATACTCCCTTTGAAATATAGGCCAATATTTCATTTGCCGACCCAATTACCTGCCGCACTCGCATGCTAGCTTTTTGTGATTAATGCACAGTGTCAACCTTTTGTCTGCTCGCACTCCTGCGAGAAACCCGAGGATGTTTTCTGACGTAGGAGGCACCATATAAATGCAGGTGGCCACAGGTGGAGGTGGGGATCCCTGGCCCAGCCTTTGCGCCGAATAACTGCTCCGGGTCAGAGCTGAGAGTTTAGGCCCCTCAGCTTATCCAAACAGACATCCGCGACATAATTCAGACGATGTACGGCATTCAAGTTAACTTCATGGATAACAGGAGCTGGCGCGAGAGGCTGATGAAGTTATCGCACACGTGACAGGCCTGGGGTTACAGGACGCACAATGGGCTGCTCACACTCGGTCTTTGTGGGCTGGGTGAATGTGTGCGTGTGATTGGATATGATTGGGTGCGAAATTGATCCGTGCCAGTTGCATCGAATGTGTCGAATCGCCTCTCCAGCTGGTGTCACATCTCCCTTGACCCATGTTTCCAATAAAATTAATTCCGACATCACGGGGAATGCAGCGGCTCAAGAAGGTGGCCCAACACCACCTTCTCGAGGGGCAATTAGGGATGGGCAATAAATTTTGGCCTAGCCATGACGGCCACATACCGTGAAAGAATAAAAATTTTTAAATTCCTCTGTGTTTGCGATGGTATTGATATTGGGCAGGTTCCCGGGGGAAGAGTTCTGCTCCTGGAGGATTGCTGTGGAATCCTTTGTGCCACTGAGGAGGGCCGGCGGGGGCCTTGATTTAACGCCTCGTGCGAAAGAACACACCTCGATCAATGCAGTTCTCGAAGTGCCTCACCGGGAGGGTCAGCCTGGATGACGGGAATTTGAAGCTGCAACAACTCTTGGCCCACTGGCAAACAGCCCCCCGCCCCCCCCCCCCCCCTCCCCTCCCCCCAGCACTTTACAGTCACTGAGCCAATTTCGAAGCGGACTCCCTGCTCTTCTGGGAAAAACTAGACCCCGAGGACACAGCCTCAGACTGAAGGGACGATCCTTTAAAATAGAGAGGAGGAATTTCTTCAGCCAGAGGGTGGTGAATCTGTGGAACTCTTTGCCGCAGAAGGCTGTGGAGGCCCAATCACTGAGCGTCTTTAAGATAGAGATAGATAGGTTCTTGATTAATAAGGGGACCAGGGGTTATGGGGAGAAGGCAGGAGAATGGGGATGAGAAAAATATCAGCCATGATTGGATGGCGGAGCAGACTCGATGGGCCGAATGGTCAGATTCTGCTCCTGTGTCTCATGGTCTTAAGGAGGGCAACGGGACAGAAAATTTGCGCATGGCAAGATCCCACACGCAGCCGGTGAGGCAGCTAACCGGATAACGTGCTTCTGGTTGAGGGAGGCACGTCGGTGTAGAGAACGGACCCTCCCCTTGTTTGGGCGATGCAAGGGGGCGTTTTAGATTAATCTTGTGCCGGGCATGGGACTCGAACCCACAAGCCTTCTGACTCGAAGCCAAGAGTGCTGCTGACCGCGAGGCACGGCTGGACCTCATTGCCCAATGAGGTAAGTATTGAAGAGAGTCTGGCGGAGACGGGGGATGAGCAGAAAGAGAAAAGGGTAAAACGGTGAAATAAGAATACCGGTCTGAACGGGTCACCCATGAGGTCGGGGGGCGGGGGGATGGGGGGGGGATGCGGCTAGGGGCAAGGCCATCCGTTTCGGAAAGAGTTCCTGAGCGTGGACGATTCTGGTTTGGAGGGAATTGAAATGTCTCTCTGTGATTGACAGATAGCACAACCAGTGGGTTTTCAACTGTGGTTAGAACGATGAGGTGATTGGTGCAGGTCTTTCCATGCGTTTGGCGTTTCAGTTTTGTCTCTCGGTGGGAGGGTCAGTGGCGGATAAGGAGCTTTCAAAGGAAGAAACCAACAACAGTGGTTCATTAATGTCCTTTCGGGAAGGAAATCTGCCAACCGTACCCGGTCTGGCCGAGAATGTGACTCCAGCAAATGTGGTTGCCTCTCAAATGGCCCTCTGAAATGGAGGGCAGTTAGGGACCGACATTGAATTCTGACCTAGCCTGCTACATTCACATCCCATAAAATGAATTTTAAAAACTTAAACGGCCACTTCTGGTGCCTGTTATCTTTTATGTGAATTCTTTAAACACTTCCGATGTGTCTTAGTCTGTCCAGACTATATAATTAGGAGTGGGTGTGTTACTACCCATCGCCTCCTGGCTCTGTGGGTCGATACAAACGAAGGAAAATATAACAACAGGAACAGGCCCTTCGGCCTTCCAAGCCTGCACTGACAATGCTGCCCTTCCAGGGTCCATATCCCTATATTCCCATCCTATCCCTTGTATTCGTCTAGACGTGCCTTAAATGTCACTATCGTATCCCGGCTCTGGGTCACTGTCCGTGTGGAGTTTGCACATTCTCCCCGTGTTTGCGTGGGTTTTGCCCCCACAACCCAAAGATGTGCAGGGTAGGTGGATTGGCCACGCTAAATTGCCCCTTAATTGGAAAAAATTTATTAGGTACTCTAAATTTATATTTTTTAAATGTCACTTTCGTACCTGCTTCCACCACCTCCCCCGACAGTGAGTTCCAGACACCCACTACCCTCTGTGTAACAAAAAAGCTTCATAAAATCTAAGAATTTACAGTGGAGAAGGAGACCATTCAGCCCATCGAGTCTGTACCGGCCCTTAGAAAGAGCACCCTACTTAAGCCCATCCGTCCACCCTATCCCCGTAGCCCAGTGACCCCACCTAACCTTTTTTTTGGACACTAAGGGGCAATTTTATCACAGCCAATCCACCTAACCTGCCCATCTTTGGACTGTGGGAGGAAACCGGAGCACCCGGAGGAAACCCACGCAGACACGGGAAGAACGTGCAGACTCCGCACAGACAGTGACCCAAGCTGGGAATCGAACCTGGGTCTCTGGAGCTGTGAGGCACAGCGCTAACCATTGCACTACCATGCGCTTCCCTCGCACATCTCTAAATTTTGCCCCTCGCACCTTAAACCTATGCCCCCTAGTAATTGACTCTTCTGCCCTGGGAAAAAGCTTATGACTATCCGCTCTGTCCATGCCCCTCATAATTTTGTAGACCTCTATCAGGTCGCCCCTCAACCTCCTTCGTTCCAGTGAGAACAAACCGAGTTTATCCAGACTCTCCTCACAGCCCATGCCCTCCATACCAGGCAACATCCTGGTAAACCTCTTCCGTACCCTCTCCAAAGCCTCCACATCCTTCTGGTAGTGTGGCGAACTGAATGGAACATGTTATTTCAAATGTCGGAGTCATAAGAAGGAGGCCATTTGGCCCATCAGCTTCATGCTGGCTGTCTCTGAACCAAACCAGTCAGTCCCATTCCCCCAGTCTATCCCTCAACACTGCAAATTCCCCCACCGTTTTATCCGCTTAGCTCTGCAGCTTTATTTCCCTCAAGTGCCAATCCAATTTCCTTTCGAGATTAGTCACCGTCACTGCTTCCACCACTCTTGTGGGCAGCGAGTTAGATTTAGATTAGATTTAGATGTATTGTCGCGTGTACCGGGGTACAGTGGAAAGTACTGTTGTGCGTAGTCCAGACAGATTGTTCCACACATGAAAACATAGGATGTACGAAAAATACACAATGTAAATACACATCGGGTGAAGCTTATGTGGTGTGGTGCCACACAGCAGAGAAGATATGTAGAGAGACCAGTTCAGTCCATAAGAGGGCCATTCAGGGTTATGGAAACAGCGGGGAAGAAGCTGTTTTTGAATCTGTTAGTGCGTGTTCTCAGACTTTTGTATCTCCTGCCCGCTGGAAGAAGTTGGAAGAGTGAGTAAGCCGGGTGGGAGGGATCTTTGATTAGGCTGTCCGCTTTCCCCAGGCAGCGGGAGGTGTAGATGGAGACAAATGGATGGGAGGCAGGTTTGTGTGACGGACTGGGCTGTGTTCACGACTCTCTGAAGTTTCTTACGGTCTTGGGCCGAGCAGTTGCCATACCAGGCTGTGACGCAGCCCGATAGGATGCTTTCTATGGTGCATCCCAGGTTATTCTCTCTTCCAACCTCTTCCATCAGGCAGGAGATTCAGAAGTCTGCATCTATAAAAATTGGTTATAGTCAATGTGGACATGCCGAATTTCCTGAGGACATATCGACATTGTTGTGCTTTCTTGGTCGTAGCGTCGACGTGGGTCGACCAGGACAGATGTTTGGTGATGTGCACACCTGGGAATTTGAAGTTCTCAACCATCCCTACCTCACACCATTGATGCAGACAGAGGCGTGTACACTTCGGTTTCTGAAGTCAATGACCAGCTCTTTCGTTTTGCTGGCGTTGAGGGAGAGATTGTTGTCGCTACACCACTCCACTAGGTTCTCTATCTCCCTCCTGTATTCTGACTCGTTGTTGTTCGAGATCCGACCCCCTGCGGTCGTGTCATCAGCAAACTTGTAGATGGAGTTGGAGCTGAATCCTGCCACACAGTCGTGTGTATAAGGAGTTGGCAGCGTCGTTGCCACTCGCTGGGTAAAAATATTGATCACCCCACCCCCGCTTTATATCTCTTAAATCTGTGTCCCCTCCACCCACCTCCATCTTTGAACCATCTTTGATGACCTTATGCAATCTGTCCTAATCTTGTACCCCTCGATCAAATCTCCCCCCATTCTCAGATTCCCCAAAGAGAACATCCGCAGCTTCTCCGAATTCCCCTTGGAGCTAAAATGCCCTCACCTGAGGACCCACTCTTGTAAATCTCCCTCTGCACCCTTTTGAGGACCCTTGTGTCGTCCTAAAGTGTGCCGACCTGAGCTGGACGGGGTCTGGGAGCAGAGCTGCGTGGGACAGTATGGTTTCCAGACCTGCCTCGACCCAAAAGCGTCAATAGATATGGAGCAGGAATGATCCACGTGGCTTCTGCTCCGGGTCACAGTTCAGGGTGGACCAAAACCAGACTGGAAAGTGCTCCAGTTCGTGACTCCCACTGTAGCCAAATAGCTGACCCACACTGACTGGGGTCACCAATTGGAACAGGGACAGAGCCAACTGGTCAAAATCCTTTTTACCCCAGCGAGAACCAACACTTTACAGGAGAGGAGGGGAGCGTTAATTATTAATGAAATAGACAACCGAATAGAGAGCTTTCACGACTGCAGTGAATGCTGGGAAAGCTATGCCTCCATTGTGCTCCCTCAGCCAGGAGTGACAATGTGCAAAAGAAACACCGCAAAGTACAGACAGATTCTGATATGAGATGGCAGTCCTGAAGCAGAACAGGAGACATCGATGGACGCAGAATATGGGAAGACATCTTTCTCAGCTGGAACAGTAGAGGGTTCCACGCTCCCTGACTTGACCCATGCAGTGGATCACTGCCTCCTCAATGTTCCCATTTCCCTTGGTTCGCCGCCGGTTATTGACAGTCAGCGAGTTCGGTGTGTGAGTTCACAGTGCCATGCCCCAGAATCTGATGAAGAAACTGGTAATCCGATGGGATGGATTGAAAATTTGTCGAAAGCCCAATGGTAGAAAGTTTTTTTTTTTATTCGTTCGTGGGTCAGCTGGGTCAGCGTAATAATAATCTTTTTAGTGTCACAAGTCGGCTTACATTAACACTGCAATGAAGTTACTGTGAATAGCCCCTAGTCGCCACATTCCGGCCCCTGTTCGGGTACACTGAGGGAGAATTCAGAATGTCCAATTCACCCAACAAGCACGTCTTTCGGGACTTGTGGGAGGAAACCGGAGCGCCCGGAGGAAACCCACGCAGGCACGGGGAGAACGTGCAGACTCCGTGCTGCATTTATTGCCCATCCCTAATTGCCCTTGAGGGGGGCAGTTAAGAATCAACCACATTTGCTGTGGGTCTGGAGTCACATGTAGGCCAGACCGGGTAAGGACGGCAGATTTCCTTCTCTGAAGGACATTAGTGAACCAGGTGGGTTTTTATAACAATCAGCAATTAAATGACTTTTAATTCCAGATTTTTATTGAATTCAAATTTCACCGTCTGCAATGGTGGGACTTGAAGCCGGGTCGCCAGAGCGTTATCCTGAGTCTCTGGTTTACTAGTCCAGCGACAATACCAAAGCACACCCAACAGAGGACAGAGATAAAGCCAATCGACGAGGAAGAGCGATGAGGATGTTTTAGTCTCTCATGTCCTCTGACCAAAGCTGTGAAACTGAAAAGTAAAGACAAGCATTTATATGGTGCCTTTCAGAGCCACCAGGCACCTCAAAGTGTGTTCCAGCCAATCAAATACTTACTGTCATGTCACTGTCATGATGTAGGAAATGTGGCCGCCAATTTGCGCACAGCAAGCTCCCACAATTAAATAATCAACAATCTGTGCTTGTGATGATTGGTTCAGGGATGAAGGTCGGGCCAGGACACCAGGGAGAACTCCCTTACTCTTCTTCGAGACATAGTGCTTTGCGATCTTTTATATCCACCTCAGTTTAGTGTGTCACCTGAAGGACGGTGTCGCTGACAGTGCCGCACTCCCTCAGCACTGCACTGTGGAGGGGAATGTCAACCCACAGCTTCTCACTCGGAGGGGAGAGTGCATGGCTGATCACAGGTGCCACGTTAATTCAAGTTGTTGTTGTTGAAATGTTGGTCGGACGGACAGCCCCTGAGCCAATCAGGATCTCTTTTACTGCTGGGGGCTCATTGTCCAAAAAGAGGTTTGGGTCAATCGCCATTTTGCGTCTGGGTTTCGCTCCCGTCTGCGTTCATCCGTGATGTAGGTACACCCACAGTGCTGTTGGGGAGGGAGGTCCAGGGTTTTGACCCAGCGACAGTGAGGGAGCGGCCGATATATTTCCAAGACATGGTGGTGAGTGACTTGGACGGGGAATTTCCAGGTGGTGGTGTTGCCATGTGTCTGCTGCCCCCTGTCTTTGGTAAATGCTTTCGCAGGTGCTGTGGAAGGAGCCTTTGGTGAGTGCATGTGCTGCCTGTGAAGCAACTCGCAGCAAGTCCCTGTCCGCGCACCCACCCCCCCTGCCCTCCCCCCGCCTCATTGACCGACACCGGCTCCCAGTCCGGCAGGGCCCCAATTTTAAAATGATCACAAAAGCAAATTACTGCGAATGCTGGAATCTGAAACGAAAGAGGAAATGCTGGAAAATCTCAGCAGGTCTGGCAGCATCTGTAGGGAGAGAAAAGAGCCGACGTTTCGAGTCCGATGACTGTCAAAGCTGGGTGCTGCCAGACCTGCTGAGATTTTCCAGCATTTTCTCTTTCGCTTAAAATTCTCATCCTTGTTTCCATATCTCTTCAGCCTCGCCCCTCGCCCCTCCCGATCTCTTCAGCCTCTGCCTGCGCTCTGAGATCTCTGCGCTCCTCGAATTCTAGCACTCTGGCACGCCCCTGATTTTAATCGCTCCACCACTCGGCTGCCTGGAGTCCCGAGCTCTGGAATTCCCTCTCTAAACCTCTCCTGTTTCTCCAAACCTCACTTCCCTCATTTAAGATGTGCCTTAACACCGAGCTCTGTGGCCAAGCGCTTGGCTATTTCCCCCGGATAATTGCTTTGTGCGGCTTGCCGTCAACTTGTGCTCTCTTCCGCCCCTATGAAAATACAGGCGCCACATGAATACAATGTTGTTGTTGTTGTGAAGTGAGCTACTGGGGGTTGAAGCTAAGCGGATACTGTGACACTCCTGCCCTCTTGTGGTAGCACTCAGAACTCTGACAGCAAAGGCTTAATTGACTTAAGTTATTAGAGGTCATTAAATCTCTCTCCCTTGTCCTTTTCACTCCAATTGGTGGGGGGTTCGGGGGGGGTTGACTCTTTGTTGGGATGTAGTAACTTGAAGGAGGACCTCTCTGCTACCTCACCCAAAGGGCCGTTCTTCACATGTGAACCGAGGCAATAAGTATCAGTAAGGCCATTCGACTGTGGCAATGGGTGCAGACTGGGGAACTGAGTCCAGCTTTATACGGATCAGTACCGGGGCCCTGACCCCCGAAGTGAAAACCCCGGAAATGAAATACAGAGCAAATGAACAAGTCCTGGTAAAAGGCGAAAAACCTGGACGGCTTCGTGGCACTGCTGCCTCACAGCGCCAGGGTCCCAGGTTCGATTCCAGCCTTGGGTGACTGTCTGTGCGGAGTCTGCACCTTCTCCCCCGTGTCTGCGTGGGTTTCCTCCGGGTGCTCCAGTTTCCTCCCACGGTCCAAAGATGTGCAGGTTAGGCGGATTGGTCGTGCTAAATGTCCCGCTAAGTGTTCAAAGACTAGTCGAAGTTCCAGTGGCCATGTCTTTCCATCATGCACACTTAACACTGAAACCAACTATGCAAACAGTTAGAATGGGAATCCTGAATGTCAACGGTTGCCTGTAGCAGTGTAGTTGCAGGAAGTGATCAGCAGGAGGCGAGGTGGAGCAGGGTTCTGAAATCTCCCTCCTAATTCCGTTCCCCCCTAGATTGTGGGCGGGTCAGAGTTGATCTCCCAGTGATGAATTAAAGGTTTTGTACACCATATACACACTCCCTCCCAGTTTGTTCAGGGCAAATCCTATACAAGAGCCGTCAGTTAATATAAAATACTATAACCTTCAAATAAGTGTGTGTAACAGTATCACTGATCTACTCGCACATCTAAATAGCTCAACTCATTAGTAATTATCTCATATTATCTTCCACATGGATCAGGTCCCATTGCATAACACACACTCTTTAATTCACATTTTACAAATAATCTATATTTTTTTCTTTTGCTTCATTTATCACCGCCAGTTAAATTCCTGAATGTGTTGACCAGTGGCAGAAGAATCACAGGGCAGCATTGGTCAGGGCAACTTGCATGTCTGTTTCAGATCTAAAGCCTATTCCTGTCCAATAGACTGATTCTCACTGGGGTACAGGTTTCACACACACTGACTCTCACTGGGGTACAGGTTCCACACACACTGACTCTCAATGGGGTAGGGGTCCCACACACACTGACTCTCACTGGGGTAGGGGTCCCACACACATTGACTCACTGGGGTACGGGTCCCACACACACTGTCTCTCACTGGGGTACGGGTCCCACACACACTGACTCTCACTGGGGTACGGGTCCCACACACACTGACTCTCACTGGGGTACGGGTCCCACACACACTGACTCTCACTGGGATATGGGTCCCACACACACTGTCTCTCACTGGGGTAGGGGTCCCACACACACTGACTCACTGGGGTACGGGTCCCACACACACTGTCTCTCACTGGGGTACGGGTCCCACACACACTGACTCTCACTGGGGTACGGGTCCCACACACACTGACTCACACTGGGGTACAGGTCCCACACACACTGATTCTCACTGGGGTACGGGTCCGACACACACGGACTCTCACTGAGGTACGAGTCCTACACACACTGACTCTCACTGGGGTACGGGTCCCACACACAATGACTCTCACTGGGGTATGGGTTCCACACACACTGACTCACTGGGGTACGGGTTCCACACACACTGTCTCTCACTGGGGTACAGGTCCCACACACACTGACTCTGACTGGGGTACGGGTCCCACACACACTGACTCTCACTGGGGTACGGGTTCCAAACACACTGACTCTCACTGGGGTACGGGTCACACACACACTGACTCTCACTGGGGTACAGGTTTCACACACACTGACTCTCACTGGGGTACGTTTTCCACACACTGACTCTCACTGGGGTACGCGTTCCACACACACTGACTCTCACTGGGGTACTGGTTCCACACACACTGACTCTCACTGAGGTATGGGTCCCACACACACTGACTCTCACTGGGGTACGGGTTACACACACACTGACTCTCACTGGGGTACGGGTTCCACGCACACTGACTCTCACTGGGGTACGGGTTCCACACACACACTGACTCTCACTGGGGTACAGGTTTCACACACACTGACTCTCACTGGGGTACGGGTCCCACACACACTGACTCTCACTGGGGTACGGGTCCCACACACACTGACTCTCACTGGGGTACGGGTTCCACACACACTGACTCTCACTGGGGTACGGGTTCCACACACACTGACTCTCACTGGGGTACGGGTTCCACACACACTGACTCTCACTGTGGTACGGGTTCCACACACACCGACTCTCACTGGGGTACGGGTCCCACACAAACTGACTCTCACTGGGGTACGGGTTCCACACACACTGACACTCACTGGGGTACGGGTCACACACACACAGACTCTCACTGGGGTACGGGTTCCACACACACTGACTCTCACTGGGGTACGGGTCCCACACACACTGACTCTCACTGGGGTATTTGTTCCACACACACTGACTCTCACTGGGGTACGGGTCCCACACATACTGACTCTCACTGGGGTACGTGTCCCACACACACTGACTCTCAGTGGGGTACGGGTTCCACACACAGAGACTCTCACTGGGGTACGGGTTCCACACACACTGACTCCCACTGGGGTACAGGTTCCACACAGACTGACTCTCACTGGGGTACGGGTTCCACACACACTGACTCTCACTGGGGTATGGGTCCCACACACACTGACTCTCACTGGGGTACGGGTTCCACACACACTGACTCTCACTGGGGTACGGGTCCCACACACACTGACTCTCACTGGGTATGGGCCCCACACACACTGACCCTCACTGGGGTGCGGGTCCCACACATAGTGACTCTCACTGGGGTACGGGTCCCACACACACTGACTCTCACTGGGGTACGGGTTCCACACACACTGACTCTCACTGGGGTACGGGTTCCACACACACTGACTCTCACTGGGGTACGGGTTCCACACACACTGACTCTCACTGGGGTACGGGTTCCACACACACTGACTCTCACTGCGGTATGGGTTCCACACACACTGACTCTCACTGCGGTATGGGTCCCACACACACTGACTCTCACTGGGGTATGGGTCCCACACACACTGAACCTCACTGGGGTACGGGTTCCACACATATCGACTCTCACTGGGGTCCAGTTTCACACACACTGACTCTCACTGGGGTACGGGTTCCACACACACTGACACTCACTGGGGTACGGGTTCCACACACACTGACACTCACTGGGGTAGGGGACCCACACACACTGGCTCTCACTGGGGTACAGGTTCCACACAAAATGACTCTCACTGGGGTATTTGTTCCACACACACTGACTCTCACTGGGGTACAGGTTCCATGCACACTGACTCTCACTGGGGTACGGGTTCCACACACACTGAATCTCACTGGGGTACGGGTTCCACACACACTGACTCTCACTGAGGTACGGGTCCCACACAAACTGACTCTCAGTGGGTTACAAATCCACACACACTGACTCTCACTGTGGTATGGGTCCCACACACACTGACTCTCACTGGGGTACGGTTCCCACACACACTGACTCTCACTGGGGTATGGGTTCCACTCACACTGACTCTCTCTGGGGCACGGGTCCCACACACACATGACTCTCACTGGGGTATGGGTCCCACACACACAGACCCTCATTGAGGTACGGGTCTCACACATACTGACTCTCACTGGGGTACAGTTTCACACACACTGACTCTCACTGGGGTACAGGTTCCACACACACTGACTCTCACTGGGGTACAGTTTCACACACACTGACACTCACTGGGGTACAGTTGCACAGACGCTGACTCTCGCTGGGGTACACGTTCCACACACACTGACTCTCACTGGGGTACGGGTTCCACACACACTGACTCTCACTGGGGTATGGGACCCACACACACTGACTCTCACTGGGATACGGGTTCCACACACACTGACTCTCACTGGGGTATTTGTTCCACACACACTGACTCTCACTGGGGTACAGGTTCCACACACACTGACTCTCACTGGGGTACGGGTTCCACACACACTGACTCTCACTGGGTATGGGTCCCACACACACTGACCCTCACTGGGGTGCGGGTCCCACACATACTGACTCTCACTGGGGTACGTGTCCCACACACACTGACTCTCAGTGGGGTACGGGTTCCACACACAGAGACTCTCACTGGGGTACGGGTTCCACACACACTGACTCCCACTGGGGTACAGGTTCCACACAGACTGACTCTCACTGGGGTACGGGTTCCACACACACTGACTCTCACTGGGGTACGGGTCCCACACACACTGACTCTCACTGGGGTACGGGTTCCACACACACTGACTCTCACTGGGGTACGGGTCCCACACACACTGACTCTCACTGGCGTACGGGTCCCACAGACATTGACTCTCACTGGGGTAAGGGACCCACACACACTGACTCTCACTGGCGTACGGGTTCCACACACACTGATTCTCACTGGGGTACGGGTCCCACACTGTGGTAGTATGCATTAGGGGTCATGTGGGACTGTGAAGCCGTGATGTCATTGGCTGACAGATCCCGGGTCCTGGTTGGCTGTTGATCTCTAGCTTCGGCCTGAAGGCGGAGTATAAGAACCAGGAGTTCTCCCCCGCAGGCCAGTCTGTTGCTGAACTGCGGGGAACAAGTCACGCTGAATAAAGCCTCATCGACTTCATCTCTATTCGTCTCTCGTGAGTCTTTGTGCGCTACACACACACACACTGACTCTGACTGGGGCATGGGTTCCACACACACATGACTCTCACTGGGTATGGGTCCCACACACACTGACCCTCACTGGGGTGGGGGTCCCACACACACTGACTCTCACTGGGTATGGGCCCCACACACACTGACCCTCACTGGGGTGCGGGTCCCACACATAGTGACTCACTGGGGTACGGGTCCCACACACACTGACTCTCACTGGGGTACGGGTTCCACACACAGTGACTCTCACTGGGGTACGGGTTCCACACACACTGACTCTCACTGGGGTACGGGTTCCACACACACTGACTCTCACTGGGATACGGGTTCCACACACACTGACTCTCACTGCGGTACGGGTTCCACACACATTGACTCTCACTGGGCTACCGGTTCTACACACACAGACTCTCACTGGGCTACGGGTTCCACACAAACTGACTCTCACTGGGCTACGGGTTCCACACACACTGACTCTCACTGGGGTATGGGTCCCACACACACTGAACCTCACTGGGGTACGGGTTCCACACATATTGACTCTCACTGGGGTCCAGTTTCACACACACTGACTCTCACTGGGGTACGGGTTCCACACACACTGACACTCACTGGGGTAGGGGACCCACACACACTGACTCTCACTGGGGTACAGGTTTCACACAAAATGACTCTCACTGGGGTATTTGTTCCACACACACTGACTCTCACTGGGGTACAGGTTCCATACACACTGACTCTCACTGGGGTACGGGTTCCACACACACTGACTCTCACTGGGGTACGGGTTCCACACACACTGACTCTCACTGAGGTACGGGTCCCACACAAACTGACTCTCAGTGGGTTACAAATCCACACACACTGACTCTCACTGGGGTATGGGTCCCACACACACTGACTCTCACTGGGGTACGGTTCCCACACACACTGACTTTCACTGGGGTATGGGTTCCACTCACACTGACTCTCTCTGGGGTACGGGTCCCACACACACATGACTCTCACTGGGGTATGGGTCCCACACACACAGACCCTCATTGAGGTACGGGTCTCACACATACTGACTCTCACTGGGGTACAGTTTCACACACACTGACTCTCACTGGGGTACAGGTTCCACACACACTGACTCTCACTGGGGTACAGTTTCACACACACTGACTCTCACTGGGGTACAGTTGCACAGACGCTGACTCTCGCTGGGGTACACGTTCCACACACACTGACTCTCACTGGGGTACGGGTTCCACACACACTGACTCTCACTGGGGTATGGGACCCACACACACTGACTCTCACTGGGGTACGGGTTCCACACACACTGACTCTCACTGGGGTATTTGTTCCACACACACTGACTCTCACTGGGGTACAGGTTCCACACACACTGACTCTCACTGGGGTACGGGTTCCACACACACTGACTCTCACTGGGTATGGGTCCCACACACACTGACCCTCACTGGGGTGTGGGTCCCACACATACTGACTCTCACTGTAGTACGGGTCCCACACACACAGACTCTCACTGGGTTACGGGTTCCACACACACTGACTCTCACTGGGCTACGGGTTCTACACACAGACTCTCACTGGGGTACGGGTTCCACACACACTGACTCTCACTGGGTTGCGGGTTCCACACACACTGACTCTCACTGGCGTACGGGTCCCACACACACTGACTCTCACTGGGGTATGGGTCCCACACACACTGAACATCACTGGGGTACGGGTTCCACACATACTGACTCTCACTGGGGTCCAGGTTCCACACACACTGACTCTCACTGGGGTACGGGTTCCACACACACCGACTCTCACTGGGGTATGGGACCCACACACACTGACTCTCACTGGGGTATTTGTTCCACACACACTGACTCTCACTGGGGTATGGGTTCCACACACACTGACTCTCACTGGGGTGCGGGTTCCACACTGTGGCAGTATGCATTAGGGGTCATGTGGGACTGTGAAGGCGTGTTATTGGCTGACAGATCCCGGGTCCTGGTTGGCTGTTGATCTCTAGCTCCGCCCTGAAGGCGGAGTATAAGAACCAGGCGTTCTCCCCCGCAGGCCAGTGTGTTGCTGAACTGCGGGGAACAAGTCACGCTTAATAAAGCCTCATCGACTTCATCTCTATTCGTCTCTCGTGAGTCTTTGTGCGCTACACACACACACTGACTCTGACTGGGGCATGGGTTCCACACACACATGACTCTCACTGGGTATGGGTCCCACACACACTGACCCTCACTGGGGTGCGGGTCCCACACACACTGATTCTCAATGGGGTACGGGTTCCACACCCACAGACTCTCACTGGGTTACGGGTTCCACACACACTGACTCTCACTGGGGTACGGGTTCCACACACATTGACTCTCACTGGGCTACGGGTTCCACACACACAGACTCTCACTGGCGTACGGGTTCGACACACACTGACTCTCACTGGGCTACGGGTTCCACACACACAGACTCTCACTGGGGTACGGGTTCCACACACACTGACTCTCACTGCGGTACGGGCTCCACACACACTGACTCTCAATGGCGTACGGGTCCCACACACACTGACTCTCACTGGGGTATGGGTCCCACACACACTGAACCTCACTGGGGTACGGGTTCCACACATACTGACTCTCACTGGGGTACAGGTTCCACACATACTGACTCTCACTGGGGTCCAGTTTCACACACACTGACTCTCACTGGGGTACAGTTGCACAGATGCTGACTCTCACTGGGGTACAGGTTCCACACACACTGACTCTCAGTGGGGTAGGGGACCCAGACACACTGACTCTCACTGGGGTACAGGTTTCACACAAAATTGCTCTCAGTGGGGTATTTGTTCCACGCACACTGACTCTCACTGGGGTACAGGTTCCACACACACTGACTCTCACTGGGGTACGGGTCCCACACACACTGACCCTCACTGGGGTACGGGTCCCACACATACAGACTCTCACTGGGGTACGGGTCCCACACAAACTGACTCTCACTGGGGTACAGTTTCCACACACATTGACTCTCACTGAGGTACAGGTCCCACACAAACTGACTCTCACTGGGGTACAGTTTCCACACACATTGACTCTCACTGGGGTACGAGTCCCACACAAACTGACTCTCACTGGGTTACAGATCCACACACACTGACTCTCACTGGGCTACAGGTTCCACACACAATAACTCTCACTGGGGTACGGGTCCCACACACACTGACTCTCACTGGGGTAGGCGTCCCACACACACTGTCTCTCACTGGGGTACGGGTCCCACACACACTGACTCTCACTGGGGTACGGGTCCCACACACACTGACTCTCACTGGGGTACGGGTCCCACACACACTGACTCTCACTGGGATATGGGTCCCACACACACTGTCTCTCACTGGGGTAGGGGTCCCACACACACTGACTCACTGGGGTACGGGTCCCACACACACTGTCTCTCACTGGGGTACGGGTCCCACACACACTGACTCTCACTGGGGTACGGGTCCCACACACACTGACTCACACTGGGGTACAGGTCCCACACACACTGATTCTCACTGGGGTACGGGTCCGACACACACGGACTCTCACTGAGGTACGAGTCCTACACACACTGACTCTCACTGGGGTACGGGTCCCACACACAATGACTCTCACTGGGGTATGGGTTCCACACACACTGACTCACTGGGGTACGGGTTCCACACACACTGTCTCTCACTGGGGTACAGGTCCCACACACACTGACTCTGACTGGGGTACGGGTCCCACACACACTGACTCTCACTGGGGTACGGGTTCCAAACACACTGACTCTCACTGGGGTACGGGTCACACACACACTGACTCTCACTGGGGTACAGGTTTCACACACACTGACTCTCACTGGGGTACGTTTTCCACACACTGACTCTCACTGGGGTACGCGTTCCACACACACTGACTCTCACTGGGGTACTGGTTCCACACACACTGACTCTCACTGAGGTATGGGTCCCACACACACTGACTCTCACTGGGGTACGGGTTACACACACACTGACTCTCACTGGGGTACGGGTTCCACGCACACTGACTCTCACTGGGGTACGGGTTCCACACACACACTGACTCTCACTGGGGTACAGGTTTCACACACACTGACTCTCACTGGGGTACGGGTCCCACACACACTGACTCTCACTGGGGTACGGGTCCCACACACACTGACTCTCACTGGGGTACGGGTTCCACACACACTGACTCTCACTGGGGTACGGGTTCCACACACACTGACTCTCACTGGGGTACGGGTTCCACACACACTGACTCTCACTGTGGTACGGGTTCCACACACACCGACTCTCACTGGGGTACGGGTCCCACACAAACTGACTCTCACTGGGGTACGGGTTCCACACACACTGACACTCACTGGGGTACGGGTCACACACACACAGACTCTCACTGGGGTACGGGTTCCACACACACTGACTCTCACTGGGGTACGGGTCCCACACACACTGACTCTCACTGGGGTATTTGTTCCACACACACTGACTCTCACTGGGGTACGGGTCCCACACATACTGACTCTCACTGGGGTACGTGTCCCACACACACTGACTCTCAGTGGGGTACGGGTTCCACACACAGAGACTCTCACTGGGGTACGGGTTCCACACACACTGACTCCCACTGGGGTACAGGTTCCACACAGACTGACTCTCACTGGGGTACGGGTTCCACACACACTGACTCTCACTGGGGTATGGGTCCCACACACACTGACTCTCACTGGGGTACGGGTTCCACACACACTGACTCTCACTGGGGTACGGGTCCCACACACACTGACTCTCACTGGGTATGGGCCCCACACACACTGACCCTCACTGGGGTGCGGGTCCCACACATAGTGACTCTCACTGGGGTACGGGTCCCACACACACTGACTCTCACTGGGGTACGGGTTCCACACACACTGACTCTCACTGGGGTACGGGTTCCACACACACTGACTCTCACTGGGGTACGGGTTCCACACACACTGACTCTCACTGGGGTACGGGTTCCACACACACTGACTCTCACTGCGGTATGGGTTCCACACACACTGACTCTCACTGCGGTATGGGTCCCACACACACTGACTCTCACTGGGGTATGGGTCCCACACACACTGAACCTCACTGGGGTACGGGTTCCACACATATCGACTCTCACTGGGGTCCAGTTTCACACACACTGACTCTCACTGGGGTACGGGTTCCACACACACTGACTCTCACTGGGGTACGGGTTCCACACACACTGACTCTCACTGAGGTACGGGTCCCACACAAACTGACTCTCAGTGGGTTACAAATCCACACACACTGACTCTCACTGTGGTATGGGTCCCACACACACTGACTCTCACTGGGGTACGGTTCCCACACACACTGACTCTCACTGGGGTATGGGTTCCACTCACACTGACTCTCTCTGGGGCACGGGTCCCACACACACATGACTCTCACTGGGGTATGGGTCCCACACACACAGACCCTCATTGAGGTACGGGTCTCACACATACTGACTCTCACTGGGGTACAGTTTCACACACACTGACTCTCACTGGGGTACAGGTTCCACACACACTGACTCTCACTGGGGTACAGTTTCACACACACTGACACTCACTGGGGTACAGTTGCACAGACGCTGACTCTCGCTGGGGTACACGTTCCACACACACTGACTCTCACTGGGGTACGGGTTCCACACACACTGACTCTCACTGGGGTATGGGACCCACACACACTGACTCTCACTGGGATACGGGTTCCACACACACTGACTCTCACTGGGGTATTTGTTCCACACACACTGACTCTCACTGGGGTACAGGTTCCACACACACTGACTCTCACTGGGGTACGGGTTCCACACACACTGACTCTCACTGGGTATGGGTCCCACACACACTGACCCTCACTGGGGTGCGGGTCCCACACATACTGACTCTCACTGGGGTACGTGTCCCACACACACTGACTCTCAGTGGGGTACGGGTTCCACACACAGAGACTCTCACTGGGGTACGGGTTCCACACACACTGACTCCCACTGGGGTACAGGTTCCACACAGACTGACTCTCACTGGGGTACGGGTTCCACACACACTGACTCTCACTGGGGTACGGGTCCCACACACACTGACTCTCACTGGGGTACGGGTTCCACACACACTGACTCTCACTGGGGTACGGGTCCCACACACACTGACTCTCACTGGCGTACGGGTCCCACAGACATTGACTCTCACTGGGGTAAGGGACCCACACACACTGACTCTCACTGGCGTACGGGTTCCACACACACTGATTCTCACTGGGGTACGGGTCCCACACTGTGGTAGTATGCATTAGGGGTCATGTGGGACTGTGAAGCCGTGATGTCATTGGCTGACAGATCCCGGGTCCTGGTTGGCTGTTGATCTCTAGCTTCGGCCTGAAGGCGGAGTATAAGAACCAGGAGTTCTCCCCCGCAGGCCAGTCTGTTGCTGAACTGCGGGGAACAAGTCACGCTGAATAAAGCCTCATCGACTTCATCTCTATTCGTCTCTCGTGAGTCTTTGTGCGCTACACACACACACACTGACTCTGACTGGGGCATGGGTTCCACACACACATGACTCTCACTGGGTATGGGTCCCACACACACTGACCCTCACTGGGGTGGGGGTCCCACACACACTGACTCTCACTGGGTATGGGCCCCACACACACTGACCCTCACTGGGGTGCGGGTCCCACACATAGTGACTCACTGGGGTACGGGTCCCACACACACTGACTCTCACTGGGGTACGGGTTCCACACACAGTGACTCTCACTGGGGTACGGGTTCCACACACACTGACTCTCACTGGGGTACGGGTCCCACACACACTGACACTCACTGGGGTACGGGTTCCACACACACTGACACTCACTGGGGTAGGGGACCCACACACACTGGCTCTCACTGGGGTACAGGTTCCACACAAAATGACTCTCACTGGGGTATTTGTTCCACACACACTGACTCTCACTGGGGTACAGGTTCCATGCACACTGACTCTCACTGGGGTACGGGTTCCACACACACTGACTCTCACTGGGGTACGGGTTCCACACACACTGACTCTCACTGAGGTACGGGTCCCACACAAACTGACTCTCAGTGGGTTACAAATCCACACACACTGACTCTCACTGTGGTATGGGTCCCACACACACTGACTCTCACTGGGGTACGGTTCCCACACACACTGACTCTCACTGGGGTATGGGTTCCACTCACACTGACTCTCTCTGGGGCACGGGTCCCACACACACATGACTCTCACTGGGGTATGGGTCCCACACACACAGACCCTCATTGAGGTACGGGTCTCACACATACTGACTCTCACTGGGGTACAGTTTCACACACACTGACTCTCACTGGGGTACAGGTTCCACACACACTGACTCTCACTGGGGTACAGTTTCACACACACTGACACTCACTGGGGTACAGTTGCACAGACGCTGACTCTCGCTGGGGTACACGTTCCACACACACTGACTCTCACTGGGGTACGGGTTCCACACACACTGACTCTCACTGGGGTATGGGACCCACACACACTGACTCTCACTGGGATACGGGTTCCACACACACTGACTCTCACTGGGGTATTTGTTCCACACACACTGACTCTCACTGGGGTACAGGTTCCACACACACTGACTCTCACTGGGGTACGGGTTCCACACACACTGACTCTCACTGGGTATGGGTCCCACACACACTGACCCTCACTGGGGTGCGGGTCCCACACATACTGACTCTCACTGGGGTACGTGTCCCACACACACTGACTCTCAGTGGGGTACGGGTTCCACACACAGAGACTCTCACTGGGGTACGGGTTCCACACACACTGACTCCCACTGGGGTACAGGTTCCACACAGACTGACTCTCACTGGGGTACGGGTTCCACACACACTGACTCTCACTGGGGTACGGGTCCCACACACACTGACTCTCACTGGGGTACGGGTTCCACACACACTGACTCTCACTGGGGTACGGGTCCCACACACACTGACTCTCACTGGCGTACGGGTCCCACAGACATTGACTCTCACTGGGGTACGGGTCCCACACTGTGGTAGTATGCATTAGGGGTCATGTGGGACTGTGAAGCCGTGATGTCATTGGCTGACAGATCCCGGGTCCTGGTTGGCTGTTGATCTCTAGCTTCGGCCTGAAGGCGGAGTATAAGAACCAGGAGTTCTCCCCCGCAGGCCAGTCTGTTGCTGAACTGCGGGGAACAAGTCACGCTGAATAAAGCCTCATCGACTTCATCTCTATTCGTCTCTCGTGAGTCTTTGTGCGCTACACACACACACACACTGACTCTGACTGGGGCATGGGTTCCACACACACATGACTCTCACTGGGTATGGGTCCCACACACACTGACCCTCACTGGGGTGGGGGTCCCACACACACTGACTCTCACTGGGTATGGGCCCCACACACACTGACCCTCACTGGGGTGCGGGTCCCACACATAGTGACTCACTGGGGTACGGGTCCCACACACACTGACTCTCACTGGGGTACGGGTTCCACACACAGTGACTCTCACTGGGGTACGGGTTCCACACACACTGACTCTCACTGGGGTACGGGTTCCACACACACTGACTCTCACTGGGATACGGGTTCCACACACACTGACTCTCACTGCGGTACGGGTTCCACACACATTGACTCTCACTGGGCTACCGGTTCTACACACACAGACTCTCACTGGGCTACGGGTTCCACACACACTGACTCTCACTGGGCTACGGGTTCCACACACACTGACTCTCACTGGGGTATGGGTCCCACACACACTGAACCTCACTGGGGTACGGGTTCCACACATATTGACTCTCACTGGGGTCCAGTTTCACACACACTGACTCTCACTGGGGTACGGGTTCCACACACACTGACACTCACTGGGGTAGGGGACCCACACACACTGACTCTCACTGGGGTACAGGTTTCACACAAAATGACTCTCACTGGGGTATTTGTTCCACACACACTGACTCTCACTGGGGTACAGGTTCCATACACACTGACTCTCACTGGGGTACGGGTTCCACACACACTGACTCTCACTGGGGTACGGGTTCCACACACACTGACTCTCACTGAGGTACGGGTCCCACACAAACTGACTCTCAGTGGGTTACAAATCCACACACACTGACTCTCACTGGGGTATGGGTCCCACACACACTGACTCTCACTGGGGTACGGTTCCCACACACACTGACTTTCACTGGGGTATGGGTTCCACTCACACTGACTCTCTCTGGGGTACGGGTCCCACACACACATGACTCTCACTGGGGTATGGGTCCCACACACACAGACCCTCATTGAGGTACGGGTCTCACACATACTGACTCTCACTGGGGTACAGTTTCACACACACTGACTCTCACTGGGGTACAGGTTCCACACACACTGACTCTCACTGGGGTACAGTTTCACACACACTGACTCTCACTGGGGTACAGTTGCACAGACGCTGACTCTCGCTGGGGTACACGTTCCACACACACTGACTCTCACTGGGGTACGGGTTCCACACACACTGACTCTCACTGGGGTATGGGACCCACACACACTGACTCTCACTGGGGTACGGGTTCCACACACACTGACTCTCACTGGGGTATTTGTTCCACACACACTGACTCTCACTGGGGTACAGGTTCCACACACACTGACTCTCACTGGGGTACGGGTTCCACACACACTGACTCTCACTGGGTATGGGTCCCACACACACTGACCCTCACTGGGGTGTGGGTCCCACACATACTGACTCTCACTGTAGTACGGGTCCCACACACAGAGACTCTCACTGGGTTACGGGTTCCACACACACTGACTCTCACTGGGCTACGGGTTCTACACACAGACTCTCACTGGGGTACGGGTTCCACACACACTGACTCTCACTGGGTTGCGGGTTCCACACACACTGACTCTCACTGGCGTACGGGTCCCACACACACTGACTCTCACTGGGGTATGGGTCCCACACACACTGAACATCACTGGGGTACGGGTTCCACACATACTGACTCTCACTGGGGTCCAGGTTCCACACACACTGACTCTCACTGGGGTACGGGTTCCACACACACTGACTCACACTGGGGTATGGGACCCACACACACTGACTCTCACTGGGGTATTTGTTCCACACACACTGACTCTCACTGGGGTATGGGTTCCACACACACTGACTCTCACTGGGGTGCGGGTGTGGCAGTATGCATTAGGGGTCATGTGGGACTGTGAAGGCGTGTTATTGGCTGACAGATCCCGGGTCCTGGTTGGCTGTTGATCTCTAGCTCCGCCCTGAAGGCGGAGTATAAGAACCAGGCGTTCTCCCCCGCAGGCCAGTGTGTTGCTGAACTGCGGGGAACAAGTCACGCTTAATAAAGCCTCATCGACTTCATCTCTATTCGTCTCTCGTGAGTCTTTGTGCGCTACACACACACACTGACTCTGACTGGGGCATGGGTTCCACACACACATGACTCTCACTGGGTATGGGTCCCACACACACTGACCCTCACTGGGGTGCGGGTCCCACACACACTGATTCTCAATGGGGTACGGGTTCCACACCCACAGACTCTCACTGGGTTACGGGTTCCACACACACTGACTCTCACTGGGGTACGGGTTCCACACACATTGACTCTCACTGGGCTACGGGTTCCACACACACAGACTCTCACTGGCGTACGGGTTCGACACACACTGACTCTCACTGGGCTACGGGTTCCACACACACAGACTCTCACTGGGGTACGGGTTCCACACACACTGACTCTCACTGCGGTACGGGCTCCACACACACTGACTCTCAATGGCGTACGGGTCCCACACACACTGACTCTCACTGGGGTATGGGTCCCACACACACTGAACCTCACTGGGGTACGGGTTCCACACATACTGACTCTCACTGGGGTACAGGTTCCACACATACTGACTCTCACTGGGGTCCAGTTTCACACACACTGACTCTCACTGGGGTACAGTTGCACAGATGCTGACTCTCACTGGGGTACAGGTTCCACACACACTGACTCTCAGTGGGGTAGGGGACCCAGACACACTGACTCTCACTGGGGTACAGGTTTCACACAAAATTGCTCTCAGTGGGGTATTTGTTCCACGCACACTGACTCTCACTGGGGTACAGGTTCCACACACACTGACTCTCACTGGGGTACGGGTTCCACAAACACTGACTCTCACTGGGGTACTGGTTCCACACACACTGACTCTCACTGGGGTACGGGTTCCACACACACTGACTCTCACTGGGGTACGGGTCCCACACACACTGACCCTCACTGGGGTACGGGTCCCACACATACAGACTCTCACTGGGGTACGGGTCCCACACAAACTGACTCTCACTGGGGTACAGTTTCCACACACATTGACTCTCACTGAGGTACAGGTCCCACACAAACTGACTCTCACTGGGGTACAGTTTCCACACACATTGACTCTCACTGGGGTACGAGTCCCACACAAACTGACTCTCACTGGGTTCCAGATCCACACACAATAACTCTCACTGGGGTACGGGTCCCACACACACTGACTCTCACTGGGGTAGGCGTCCCACACACACTGAGTCTCACTGGGGTACGGGTCCCACACACACTGACTCTGACTGGGGTCTGGGTTCCACACACACTGACTGTCACTGGGGTACGGGTCCCACACACAAAAACTCTCACTGGGGTACGGGTACCACACACACTAACTCTCACTGTGGTAGGGGTCCCACACACAAATCTCACTGGGGTACGGGTTCCACACACACTGCCTTTCACTGGCGTACAGGTACCACACACACTGACTCTCACTGGGGTACGGGTTCCACACACAGTGACTCTCACTGGGGTGCGGGTTCCACACACACTGACTCTCACTGGGGTACGGGTTCCACACACACTGACTCTCACTGGGGTACGGGTTCTACACACACTGACTCTCACTGGGGTATGGGTCCCACACACACTGACTCTCACTGGGGTATGGGACCCACACACACTGACTCTCACTGGGGTATTTGTTCCACACACACTGACTCTCACTGGGATACAGGTTCCACACACACTGACTCTCACTGGGGTACGGGTTCCACACACACTGACTCTCACTGGGGTATGGGTTCCACACACACTGATTCTCACTGGGGTGCGGGTTCCACACTGTGGTAGTATGCATTAGGGGTCATGTGGGACTGTGAAGGCGTGTTATTGGCTGACAGATCCCGGGTCCTGGTTGGCTGTTGATCTCTAGCTCTGCACTGATGGCGGAGTATAAGAACCAGGAGTTCTCACCCGCAGGCCAGTCTGTTGCTGAACTGCGGGGAACAAGCCACGCTTAATAAAGCCTCATCGACTTCATCTCTATCTCGTGAGTCTTTGTGCGCTACCCACACACACTGACTCTGACTGGGGCATGGGTTCCACACACACATGACTCTCACTGGGTATGGGTCCCACACACACTGACCCTCACTGGGGTGCGGGTCTCACACATACTGACTCTCACTGGGTATGGGCCCCACACACACTGACCCTCACTGGGGTGCGGGTCCCACACACACTGACCCTCACTGGGGTGCGGGTCCCACACATACTGACTCTCACTGGGGTACGGGTCCCACACACACTGACTCTCACCTGGGTACGGGTTCCACACCCACAGACTCTCACTGGGTTATGGGTTCCACACACACTGACTCTTACTGGGGTACGGGTTCCACACACATTGACTCTCACTGGGCTACGGGTCCCACGCACACTGACTCCCACTGGGGTACGAGTCCCACACACACTGACTGTCACTGGGGTACGGGTCCCACACACACTGACTCTCACTGGGGTAGGGGTCCCACACACCCTGATTCTCACTGGGGTACGGGTTCCACACACATTTACTCTCACTGGGGTACGGGTCCCACACACACTGACTCTCACTGGGGTACGGGTCCCACACACACTGACTCTCACTGGGGTACGGGCCCCACACACACTGACTCTCACTGGGGTAGGGGTCCCAAACACACTGACTCTCACTGGGGTACGGGTCCCACACACACTGACTCTCACTGTGGTAGGGGTCCCACACACACTGACTCTCCCTGGGGTACGGGTCCCACACACACTGATTCTCACTGGAGTACGGGTCCCACACACACTGACTCTCCCTGGGGTACGGGTCCCACACACACTGACACTCACAGTTCCACTGGACTGACACACATCGGGGTACGGGCTCTGCTGCCGTTGACTCTCACTGGCGTACAGGTACCACACTCACTGACTCTCACTAGGGTTTGGGTTCCACACACTGACTCTCACTGGAGTATGTGTTCCACATACACTGACTCTCACTGGGGTACGGGTCCCACACACACTCATTGTCACTGGTGTACGGGTTCCACACACAGTGACTCTCACTGGGGTACGGGTTCCACACATACTGACTCTCACTGGGGTACGGGTTCCACACACACTGACTCTCACTGGGGTACGGGTTCCACACACACTGACTCTCACTGGGGTACGGGTTCCACACATACTGACTCTCACTGGGGTACGGGTTCCACACACACTGACTCTCACTGGGGTACGGGTTCCACACACACTGACTCTCACTGGGGTACGGGTTCCACACACACTGACTCTCACTGGGGTACAGGTTCCACACACACTGACTCTCACTGGGGTACGGGTTCCAAACACACTGACTCTCACTGGGGTACGGGTTCCACACACACTGACTCTCACTGGGGTATGGGTCCCACACACACTGACTCTCACTGGGGTATGGGTCCCACACACACTGACTCTCACTGGGGTACGTGTCTCACACACACTGACTCTCACTGGGGTACGGGTTCCAAACACACTGACTCTCACTGGGGTACGGGTTCCACACACACTGACTCTCACTGGGGTATGGGTCCCACACACACTGACTCTCACTGGGGTAGGGGTCCCACACACACTGACTCTCACTGGGGTAGGGGTCCAACACACACTGACACTCATTGGGGTACGGGTCCCACACACACTGACTCTCACTGGGGTATGGGTCCCTCACACACTGACTCTCACTGTGGTACGGGTCCCACACACACTGATTCTCACTGGAGTACGGGTTCCACACACACTGACTCTCACTGGGGTAGGGGTCCCACACACACTGACTCTCACTGGGGTAGGGGTCCCACACACACTGACTCTCACTGGGGTACGGGTCCCAGACACACTGACTCTCACTGGGGTACGGGTCCCACACACACTGACTCTCACTGGGGTAGGGGTCCCACACACACTGACTCTCACTGGGGTAGGGGTCCCACACACACTGACTCTCACTGGAGGGGTTCCACACACACTGACTCTCACTGGGGTACGGGTCCCACACACACTGACTCTCACTGGGGTAGGGGTCCCACACACACTGATTCTCACTGGAGTACGGGTTCCACACACACTGACTCTCACTGGGGTAGCGGTCCCACACACACTGACTCTCACTGGGGTAGGGGTCCCACACACACTGATTCTCACTGGAGTACGGGTTCCACACACACTGACTCTCACTGGGGTAGGGGTCCCACACACACTGACTCTCACTGGGGTAGGGGTCCCACACACACTGACTCTCACTGGGGTAGGGGTCCCACACACACTAACTCTCACTGGGGTAGGGGTCTCTCACACACTGACTCTCACTGGAGTACGGGTCCCACACACACTGACTCTCACTGGGGTACGGGTCCCACACACACTGACTCTCACAGTTTCACTGGACTGACACACATCTGGGTATGGGCTCTGCTGCCGTTGACTCTCACTGGGGTACAGCTTTTGTCCTTCGAAGTGGTGGTTGAACCCACTGTGCTGTCCTTGCGACAAGTCAGCTAAACTAGCCGCCCAGTCCAGCCACCATAGTCCCTGATGACCAGGGACTGCTTTCCCCGTTGAGGTGGGAGAGCTGACTGGTGGTTATTTAAGCTGAGGGTCACCACACCTCATGAGAGGGGTACAGTTGAGAAAGTGGGATCTTCATGAATGATAACAGCATGTACTGTAACTTGTGCTGTAAGTATTCTTTGATTCAGCAAGTAGAAATGGCGAGGCCACGTTGGATTTGGTACTGGGTAATGAACCAGGACAGGTGTTAGATTTGGAGGTAGGTGAGCACTTTGGTGATAGTGACCACAATTCGATTACGTTTACTTTAGTGATGGAAAGGGATAGGTATATACCGCAGGGCAAGAGTTATATCTGGGGGAAAGGCAATTATGATGCGATGAGGCAAGACTTAGGATGCATCGGATGGAGAGGAAAACTGCAGGGGATGGGCACAATGGAAATGTGGAGCTTGTTCAAGGAACAGCTACTGCGTGTCCTTGATAAGTATGTACCTGTCAGGCAGGGAGGAAGTGGTCGAGTGAGGGAACCGTGGTTTACTAAAGCAGTCGAAACACTTGTCAAGAGGAAGAAGGAGGCTTATGTAAAGATGAGACATGAAGGTTCAGTTAGGGCACTCGAGAGTTACAAGTTAGCTAGGAAGGACCTAAAGAGAGATCTAAGAAGAGCCAGGAGGGGACATGCAAAGTCTTTGGCAGGTAGGATCAAGGATAACCCTAAAGCTTTCTATAGATATGTCAGGAATAAAAGAATGACTAGGGCAAGTCAAGGACAGTAGTGGGAAGTTGTGCGTGGAGTCCGAGGAGATAGGAGAGGTGCTAATTGAGTATTTTTCGTCAGTATTCACACAGGAAAAAGACAATGTTGTCGAGGAGAATACTGAGATTCAGGCTACTAGACTAGAAGGGCTTGAGGTTCATAAGGAGGAGGTGTTAGCAATTCTGGAAAGTGTGATAATGGATAAGTCCCCTGGGCCGGATGGGATTTATCCTAGGATTCTCTGGGAAGCTAGGGAGGAGATTGCTGAGCCTTTGGCTTTGATCTTTAAGTCAACTTTGTCTACAGGAATAGTGCCAGAAGACTGGAGGATAGCAAATGTTGTCCCCTTGTTCAAGAAGGGGAGTAGAGACCACCCCGGTAACTATAGACCAGTGAGCCTTACTTCTGTTGTGGGCAAGGTCTTGGAAAGGTTTATCGGAGATAGGATGTATAATCATCTGGAAAGGAATAATTTGATTAGCGATAGTCAACACGGTTTTGTGAAGGGTAGGTCGTGCCTCACAAACCTTATTGAGTTCTTTGAGAAGGTGACCAAACAGGTGGATGAGGGTAAAGCAGTTGATGTGGTGTATATGGATTTCAGTAAAGCGTTTGATAAGGTTCCCAAGGCTATTACAGAAAATACAGAGGCATGGGATTCAGGGTGATTTAGCAGTTTGGATCAGAAATTGGCTAGCTGGAAGAAAACAAAGGGTGGTGGTTGATGGGAAATGTTCAGACTGGAGTCCAGTTACTAGTGGTGTACCACAAGGATCTTTTTTGGGGTCACTGCTGTTTGTCATTTTTATAAATGACCTGGAGGAGGGCGTAGAAGGATGGGCGAGTAAATTTGCAGATGACACTAAAGTCAGTGGAGTTGTGGACAGTGCGGAAGGATGTTACAAGTTACAGAGGGACATAGATAAGCTGCAGCGCTGGGCTGAGAGGTGGCAAATGGAGTTTAATGCAGAAAAGTGTGAGGTGATTCATTTTGGAAGGAATAACAGGAAGACAGAGTACTGGGCTAATGGTAAGATTCTTGGTCGTGTGGATGAGCAGAGAGATCTCGGTGTCCATAGATCCCTGAAAGTTGCCACCCAGGTTGAGAGGGTTGTTAAGAAGGCGTACGGTGTGTTAGCTTTTATTGATAGAGGGATTGAGTTTCGGAGCCATGAGGTCATGTTGCAGCTGTACAAATTTCTGGTGCGGCTGCATTTGGAGTATTGCGTACAGTTCTGGTCGCCGCATTATAGGAAGGATGTGGAAGCATTGGAAAGGGTGCTGAGGAGATTTACCAGAATGTTGCCTGGTATGGGGGGAAGATCTTATGAGGGAAGGCTGAGGGACTTGAGGCTGTTTTCGTTAGAGAGAAGAAGGTTAAGAGGTGACTTAATTGATGCATACAAGATGATCAGAGGATTAGATAGGGTGGACAGTGAGAGCCTTCTTTCTCGGATGGTGATGTCTAGCACGAGGGGACATAGCCTTAAATTGAGGGGAGATAGATATAGGACAGATGTCAGAGGTAGGTTCTTTACTCAGAGAGTAGTAATGGCGTGGAATGCCGTGCCTGCAACAGTAGTGGACTCGCCAACACTAAGGGCATTCAAATGGTCATTGGATAGACATATGGACAATAAGGGAATAGTGTAGATGGGCTTTGGAGTGATTTCACAGGTCGGCGCAACATCGAGGGCCGAAGGGCCTGTACTGCGCTGTAATGTTCTATGTTCTATAAGAATTCAGGGGAATTTGCGAAGAGTGGGGACGGAACGAAGAAGGGGTTTAAATGGCTGGACAGTATGCAGAGCAGTGATCTGCTGATGGAAAATGCCTGTTTGCGTGATGGTGTGCATAGCCAAATAGCCTGTGGGTGTCACGTAGTGTGAGTCCCAGTTAGAACCATAGAATCCCTACAGTGCAGAAGGAGGCCATTCGGCCCAACGAGTTTGCACTGACCCTCCAAAAGAGCACCCTCCCTAGGCCCACTCCCCTCCCCTATCCCCATAACCCCACCTAATCTGCACATCCCTGGACACTAAGGGGCAATTTAGCACGGCTAATCCACCTAATCTGCATATCTTTGGACTTGTGGGAGGAAACCGGAGCACCCGGAGGAAACCCACGCAGACACGGGGGAGAACGTGTAGACTCCGCACAGACAGTGACCCAAGCCGGGAATCGAACCCGGGACCCTGGCGCTGTGAGGCAGAGGTGCTAACCACTGTTACACTGTGCCACACAGTTGATTGTGTTACTAGCTTTCCGGTGGTGGGCAGGAGGATGGGGGAGGTGGGTGTCTGTTCTCCAGCCCGACTCTCTCCTGGGCAAACCTGGTGCAATCTTCACTGGTGACCCGGGGATGGGGGCTGGTGAAGTCTCTGGGACGTGATTCAGTGCCTCTCTCTCTCCAAGTACTTAGAATTCTGCTCGTCCACCCAACCAGCCAACATGCAGAGCTGAGATATGAATACATATCAGGGAGGGGAGAGGGATTAGAGAGGAAGTGGGGGGGATGGGAGAGTGTGAGCGGAATGAAGATAAGGCCCTTCAGAGAACTGAATCTGACCTTTCGTCTTCAGCGAGATTTATTATTTATCCCCTGGCTCTCCATCTTTCTCACTGAGGATAACATCTGGTCGAAATGAGGCTGGACAATATGTGATGTGCCCGGGAGTCAAGGCTGCTTGCTGATAACTGACAGGCCGTACTGGGGAATCAACGTTGCAATCCTGTCACATTGAAGTGTATGCTCCAGCCGTGAGAGTAGTTGTTTCTAAAAGTTATTTCATGGGGATGTGGGCATCGCTGGGCCGGGCCCAGCATGTGTTGCCCGTCCCTAATTGCCCCTTGAACTGAGCGTCTCGCTCGGCCGTTTCAGAGGGGCTGTTAAGGGTCAGCCACATTGCTTCTCCCAGCCTCTGAAGAAACCTTTCCAGAAAGCCCAAACGGAAACAGCGGACATGGTTTTCACTGCTTGGCAACTTCAAGAGAAATGCCAGGAGGAGCAACAACAGCCACTCTACATGGCCTTCAATGAATGAATGAAAATCGCTGATTGTCACAAGTAGGCTTCAAGTGAAGTTACTGTGAAAAGCCCCTAGTCGCCACATTCCGGCGCCTGTTCGGGGAGGCCGGTACGGGAATTGAACCGTGCTGCTGGCCTGCCTTGGTCTGCTTTAAAAGCCAGCGATTTAGCCCAGTGTGCTAAACCAGCCCCTGACCCAATTCATCCCTCTGACCAACACTTTTGTCTGGATTCTCCAATTCTGGGGTATGCCCCCCACGCCGGCATGGGGCCGGTGGCGTTTCACGCCAGAATAAATGGCGTAAAACGACCACCGATTCCCCGTTTTGCTGGGGGCTAGCATGCCGACTGCGTAGAGCACTCGATTCCGGATGCCGATACGGCCCGGAGAATTGCCGGGTCCGTGGCCTCGCATGCGCAGAGCGGTGGCCTGCAGCGGCCGGGCAGTGCAACATGGCACCGGCCGTTCGCGGATCTGGCCCGCGGTATAGTCCCCTCCTTCGGCCGGCTCGCACGCCCCGGACCACCACCACCCCCCTCCACAGCGCCCCCAGGCCCTAATAAAGTACCCCCCCCCCCCACCCGGCCCGCAGATTGGCCCTCCCCCGACTGTGGCGGTGCTGGACTGGGACCGCAGACTCGGAGAGTACGCCTCTTTGGAGGAGGCAGAGCATCGCGAACGTGGCGCCGCCCCTGATGTGGCCGGGGAAGGAGATTCTCCGGCCGATCGACGGAAAGCGATTTCGCCGACTGAAGAATCCAGCCCTTTGCGTCAGTCAGTCGGGAAGTGCGATGAAAGACCCTGTCAAAGGCCGGCTGTGCCGAGAAATTCATCAACATCCTCCGCAACAAGATGTCGGCGCAGTCGTCACCGACGGAAATAGACGGAAACCGTTGAGGTCAAGACTCTAGTCAAGGGGGGACGTGGCGTCGCCCCCACCCCTTACTCCATCTTCATCGCCACCATCCTTGCCAAGAGAAAGCTTCCAGCGGAGTGGACATCATCTACAGGATGGACGGAAAACCTTTCAACCTCAACCGGTTGAAATCCAAAAGCAGAGGACACTGACTTCGCTTATGGAACTCCGGCATGCGGGTGACACCGCCATCTCCGCTCTCTCAGAGGAGAATCTCCAAGCCAAGCCTGACACTTTCGGGAAAGCAAACCAAAGAATCGGTTTCAGCCTCAATCTCAAGAAGATTCTGAACAGTTAATAAAATAGCGTTACACCACTCCCAGCATTGTTGGCTTGTTTGTGAACCAGAACACCCAACACGACATGGTACCAGGAGTGGCCGCATTCTAGCACTTGTGAGACCGACCTGCAACTTCTCAGCATTCCGGCATCCTACAGCATGGAGAACATCAACCCGCCGCCCCCGCTCCGCATCGCTGGCAAATTGGAAGATATTTAAACAGCGCTTCCAGCTCTTCCTCGAGGCCACGGACAGGGAGAATGCATCAGACACCAGGAAGATAGCCCTTCTTCACTCCACAGCTGGGCAACATGCCATCCACATCTTTAACTCCCTGACATTCGCGGACGACGAGGACAAAACCAAGTACAAGACGGTGCTCCTCAAATTCGACAGAAACTTCAGTGTTGAAGTCAACGAAAGCTTCGAAAGGTACCTGTTCCAGCAGCGCTTGCAGGGTAAGGACGAGCCTTTCCAATCCTATTTAACACACCTCCGCATCCTCGTGCAATCCTGTGGATACGGGCCCACCTTCGACTCCATGATACGCGACCAGATTGTTTTTGGGGTCATGTCGGACACCCTGCATCAGAAGCTCCTTAAAGTTAAACAACTAACCCTCTCGACTGCCATCGAGACCTGTGTCCTGCATGAGAATGCCACCAGCCGGTACTCCTACTTACAGGCAGCTGAAACGGCGCGGCAAGGGCCCCATGAGGCGGAACGGGTCCAAACGATCGAACACGTCCCGGGCCGCAGTCTGGAGGAGGGCGGCCATTTCGCGCGCATTCCGAGGCCTCCCCCGCTTGTACGCTCCAAACGAGGGGACGGTGACGTGGAGGAACGCGATGCGCAAGCCCGCACCACGCAAGATCGCACCGCGCATGCGCGGTGGTGCAACGAACGCACTGACATCACGATGTGCGGCAACTGTGGCTCCGCCCACTTAAAGTGGCAATGCCCTGCTAAAGCGCGACAGTGCCTACGCAGTGGCAGGCTCGGCCACTATGCTGCCTGCTGCCGAGCAGCCCAGCCTGCCAACTCGCAACGATTTAACCAGCCTCGCAGGAATGTTCGGGCAATCCAACCCACCTTCACTGAGTCCGATCCTGACTTCATGCAGACCAGTGACACCGAGGACAGGGAGCCTTTTCGAGTCGCTGTCATAACCAAGAACAGGCTGTCCCCGAATCGAAAGCACCAGCCGCTGTCCGTGCACAGCATTGATCCGGACGACGAGTGGTGTGCCACCCTGACGGTCATGCCAACTCGAGGTGACGCACAACTCGCGAAAAGTTACCCTACCCTTCGAGATCGTGGGCTCCTCAAAGGACTCCCTGCTCGGCGCACAGGCGTGCAAGCTCCTCAACCTCGTGCAGCGCATACATTCCCTCTCTCCAGAGGACATGTCTGACTTCCAAAATGCGGACTTCAGGGTGCAACTAAGTGCCATCATCACTCAACACCGAGATGTCTTCAAAGGCATGGGCACACTTCCCTACACATACAAAATCCTGGACGCCACGCCTGTGGTTCACGCACCTCGCAGAGTCCCAGCACCACTCAAGGACCGCCTCAAGCAGCAGCTGCAGGACCTCCGGGACCAAGGAGTGCTTTCCAGAGTGACGGAACCAACCTACTGGGCCAGTTCCATGGTGTGCGTCAAGAAGCCTTCCGGCGAGCTCCAGATCTGTATCGACCCGAAGGATTTAAATCGTAACATCATGCGGGAGCATTACCCTATACCCAAGCGTGAGGAGATCACGTGCGAGATGGCTCGAGCCAACATATTCACCATGCTGGATGCATCAAAGGCCTTCTGGCAGATTCAATTGGACAAGTCCAGCAGAAAGCTGTGTACTTTCAACACCCCAATTGGCAGGTACTGTTACAATAGAATGCCATTTGGAATCATATCAGCATCTGAAGTGTTCCACCGCATCATGGAGCAGATGATGGAGGGCATCGAGGGTGTGCGCGTCTATGTGGACGACATCATCATCTGGTCCACCACCCCGCAGGAGCATATCAGTCGCCTCCAACGCGTTTTTCAGCGAATACGGGACCAAGGCCTGCGCCTCAACAGAGCCAAATGTTCTTTCGGACAGACCAAACTCAAGTTCTTAGGAGACCAGACCTCCCGGTTGGGTGTGCGGCCGGATGCGGACAAGGTGGCAGCCATCACGGCCATGCAGAAGCCGGCGGATAAGAAGGCGGTGCTCTGGTTCTTAGGAATGGTCAACTTCCTAGGAAAGTTCATCCCTAACCTCGCTTCCCACACCACGGCTCTCCGCAACCTAGTTAGGAAGACGACGGACTTCCAGTGGCTTCCCGCCCATCAGCATGAATGGGAGGAGCTCAAGGTCAAGCTGACCACCGCCCGGTACTGTCGTTTTTCGATCCTGCAAGGGAGACGAAAATATCAACGGGCGCTGGCCAATCCGGCATAGGGGCGGTGCTCCTGCAACGAGATGACGCCTCGTCATGGGCCCCTGTTGCCTATGCGTCATGGGCCATGACCCCCACAGAGCAGCGCTATGCGCAAATCGAGAAAGAGTGCCTAGGCCTGTTGACCGGTGTCGACAAGTTCCATGACTACGTGTATGGCCTTCCCCAGTTCACTGTGGAGACCGACCATCGCCCGCTGGTCGGCATCATCCAAAAAGACCTCAATGACATGACCGCTCGCCTACAACACATTCTGCTCAAGCTCCGGAGATACGATTTCCAGCTCGTGTACACACCGGGTAAGGACCTGATCATAGCCGACGCTCTGTCCAGGGCAGTCACCACTCCGTCCGACCCAGAGGGGTTCGTTTGCCAAGTCGACACCCATGTGGCCTTCACGGCCGCCAATCTCCCGGCCACGGATGAACGCCTAACCCACATTCGCCGTGAGGCTGCGGCTGACCCCCTGCTACAACGTGTGATGCGCCACATGACTGACGGATGGCTCAAGGGACAATGCCCGCAGTTCTATAATATTCGAGACGATCTGGCAGTCGTTGATGGCATCCTCCTGAAGCTGGACCGCATCGTGATCCCACACAGCATGCATCACCTGGTTTTAGAGCAGCTGCACGAGGGCCATCTCGGCGTAGTGAAGTGCCGACGGAGGGCCCGAGAGGCTGTCTACTGGCCTAGCATGAATGAGGACATGGCCAACACTGTGCTCAATTGCCCCACCTGTTAGCAGTTCCAGCCGACCCAACCACGGGAGACCCTTCAGCCCCATGAGTTGGTCACGTGCCCTTGGTCTAAGGTGGGCGTGGACCTGTTCCATGCGCTCGGCGGGGACTATGTTCTCATAGTTCATTATTTTTCCAGCTACCCCGAGGTTGTACGCCTGCACGACATCACGTCATCGGCTGTTATCCGTGCCTGCAAAGAGTCCTTTGCTCGTCACGGCATCCCACTCACTGTGATGTCGGACAATGGCCCCTGCTTCGCGAGCCAGGAATGGTCTAACTTCATCAGCAGGTACAGCTTTGTACACGTGACGTCCAGTCCCCTGCACCCCCAGTCAAATGGCAAAGCAGAAAAGGGTGTCCACATCGTAAAGAGGCTCCTCTGCAAGGCTGCTGATGCAGGATCCGACTTCTGCCTCGCCTTGCTGGCCTATCGCTCGGCCCCACTGTCCACGGGCCTATCGCTCGGCTCCACCAGCCCAGCTGCTGATGGGTCGCACTCTCAGGACCACGGTGCCGTCCATTCACGTCCCAGACCTCGACCATGCTCCGGTCCTTCAGCGGATGCAACAGTCTCGCGCGCAGCACAAGGCGGCGCATGACACTCGAGCGACTGATCTTCCTGCTCTGGCGCCAGGTGACAACGTCCGAATCCATCTTCCGGAGGGTGGCTGGTCTGCGACTGCTGTGGTTCTTCGGCTGGTGGCTCCCCGCTCATTCCTGGTTCGTCTGCCTGATGGCTCCATTCGCCGCCGCAATCGGCGTGCCCTTCATCTGGTTCCATGCTCGCTACGCGATCCTCCACCGGTGCCACGCCCTCCTGTTGTCCCCGACCTGGACTTTGTAGAGCTTCCGGATACTCTGCATCCTCCTGACTTGGCCGTGGCTCGGCCCGATCCTCAGCCGGTGGCTCCTGACCCACCCTTGAGGCGGTCAACCCGAATTCGTCGCCCACCTCAGAGACTTGATTTATGAGCCTTACAATGTTGGACTCAATGCTTTGTTCTTTCATCCTGTTTCAGCATTTCACTAGTTTGTTTCTAGCATTCGTTATTAGTTTTGTTGTTGGAGTAACACCTTGTTTTTCTTTTCTCTGCACCAGGCACCTTCCTGTGTATATAGACTAGCCTCATGTACATAGTTATGTAAATACTGCACACACATGATCAGATACACTCGTTACACGTTATTTATTCTCACATAGGCACATGTTCTTTGTAAAAAAGGGGGATGTCATAATATACATCAGTACGTCATGGTGCAATCACATACACACACTGATGGACATGCAGTAGGACCAACCAGCATACATAACACCGCAGCCAATCACCAGTGAGAGCACAAGCACTATAAAGACAGGGGACAGGAGAGTTCCCGCTCATTCTAGCAGCAGCCAGCTCAGAGCACAGAGCTCACAGCCTGCATCACAGACATTCACCATGTGCTGAGTGCCTCACCATAGCTAGTGATAAGAAAGGGTCCACAGTTAAGCTGGTATTGCTCATACCCACGTTTGCAGTATGTTAGCATAGTTGAACAGTTAATAAAATAGCGCTACACCACTTCCAGCATTGTTGGCTTGTTTGTGAACCAGAACACCCAACACGACAGATTCGAGTCCTTTACCAACCTGCCCCAGGGCAAAATCCGGTCTCTCCCTCCATTAAGATCAATGGAGAAACCCAAACAAACGTGGAAAATTTTCCCAACCTAGGGAGCCACCTCTCTTCGAAGGCTGACATTGATGCGGAGATCCAATATTGTATCCAACCCACGAGCGCCTCCTTCAGGCGCCCAAGGACGAGATTCTTCGACAACCGCAACATCGGTGCTGACACCAAGATCCTCGTGTACAAGGCGGTCACCCTCCCAACTCTTCCATACGGCTCAGAAACTTTGACTACTTGCAGACGTCACCTCAAGGCCCTGGAGAGGTACTGTCAATGCATCATCTGGGAGGACAGGTGTACTAACATCAATGCCCTTGAAGGAGCCAAGAGCACCAGCAACGAGGCCATGATCATCCGGAACCAACTCTGCTGGGCCAGCCATGGGCTTAGGATGCCAGGGTCCCATCTTCCAAAGCAAATCTCCTTTGCCCAGCGCAAAGAAGGCTTTCAAACAAGAGGACAAAGGAAGCACTTGAAAGACGCCCTGAAGGTTTACCTCAAGGAGTGCATCAACGTCAATGCCTGGGACACCCTTGCCCAGAAGAGACCTCCTTGGGGATTCACCTGATTGAAGGGACACAATTCTTCAAGGACACCCGACGGTAAGAGGAGAGAGGGAAAAGGAGCCTGAGAAAGGAAGACTAGTTATCTAGAGTCCAAGGAACGAACCCGCCTCCCGGAAACCCCTGGTCGAAGATGGAGCTGTAGGGTCGAGCTCATCAGCCACGCATGAGGAAAACAAGGAAGAAAATCCGGGTGTGAATTAAAGAATTTGCAGATAAATAACAGGTCTGATAGGGTTAAAGCTTCAGGCTGCAGGCGATCCATTCCTTAAACAAATACCGGTGAAATCCAAGTCTTTTCCCCTCCTCCTACCAAAATCAACGGCTGCATTCCATCACATTCCTGATCCCAGGGTCACTGCCAGGGAGGATGACCTCCCAGTGTGTCCGTGTTCCCAAAGCAACGCCCACACACACGCCAATCAGCGTGGTGCCCTTGTCTTCACAGAGTACGGGTTGGGAGAGGTCAGCCTGCCCCCCAGATCTACCGTTGTAAATTCTTTGTCTTTCAAGATATCCAGAGCCGGAGTTGTGGAGGATATATGTGCGTGCGTCAACAACCGAAAATAAAGCAAAAGAAGTGTAAATAATGTCTTTCTTAGTGCGCAGGTTTTCGTTTTTCTGTTCTGGCATCTTCCCCGAAACTCCTATCCTAGAATAACGTGCATTTCTATAGCGACTTTCATGACACCAGTATATTCCACAATGCTTTGGAAGCAAATTATTTAAACAAATGAAGGTGAAAGGGTTACAGGAATATGGGAAAGAGCAGGGGAGAGATTGACTGAATCAATCTTTATGGTTTACAGCCAATTAAGGACTTTTGTAAAAATATTTTATTCAAGGCATTTTCATATAAACAAACAAAAGCATAAGACTCAAACAAGTCGACAAACAACCAACACCCATTCCCTCCCCCTGCATTCCTAATACTGCCCGCTTCTCACATCCCGACTTCCCCATTTTAACCCCCTTAACCCCCCCGATCCCTCAAATCTCCTTATAAACAGCTTCCACCTCCAGGTGAACCCATCAACCCACCCCCTCAGGGCGAACTTGACCTTCTCCAGCCTCAGGCATTCCGCTAGGTCGCCACCCACACACCCGCTTTCCTCGGATCCGAGTCCCTCCACCCCGAGCAAAATCCGTCTCCGGGTCATGAAGGGAGGCCAGGGGCAAATCACCAGCCTTTCTCACCCCCTGGACTCCCAGGTCTTCCGACACCTTGAATATCGCCACCTCTGGACTCGGGGCCACCTCCACACGCAGCACCGCGGACATCACGTCCGTGAACCCCTGCCAGAACCACCTTAACCTTGGACACGCCCAAAACATGTAACCAATTAAGGATTTTAAACAGCCGTCACTCTTGCAGCACAAGAGACTCTGCAACTAACTTATTTTATGATGCATTCGTGGGACTCAGACACCGAGAGACCCCCTCCTCTTGCATGACCAGTGTTTCCTGTGAGTTTAAGTTTTGCACAAGCAAAATATTGTGTTTGGGTTCAGCGTTGTTTGCATTGCTTGGTTGTGGGCTCGAAGTAACTTTATTGGTCAGATTTCTGCCTCAAGAGACCTGGCCCAATATCCTCCATTGGGTTAAAGGTTGTGTTGCCTGACAACCATTGCTCGTGTAAAGGGAGCAGGAAGGATCGCTTCTTGGTATTGTTCGATACTGAGCTACGATGTAATGGCTGGAACTTCAGAAAACACTACCATGTGGGCTGCCGATTCACTTAATGGATTGTTTAACTGGCCCTTCGATGTGGCCTCACGGTTACACTGACATTTCCATCACAACTCCTCATTACGTCTCTCACTTTTTATCCCCATACCCTGCCCGATCTTCCAGCTCTTTGCTGCATCTTCACGGAGTGGAATTTAAGACACCTCTTAATCCAGTTGACAGTCCGGCGCAGTACAGTGGGAGGACTGCACTGTTGGAGGTGCATCTTTTAAATAAATCCCTCTCCGCCCTCTTGCACGCGATTTAAAAGATCCCGTGACACTATCCCAAAGAGCGGGGTGGGGGGATGGGATTCTCTTGGCGTGTTAACCAATATTGGGAGATCAGAAATGGGAGCCACATACGCGGTAGTCACTGAATCCGACAGGGGAATTCAGGAAGAGCTTCTTTGCCCAGAGAGTGATGAAATTGTGGAGCTCCAGGAGTAGGTGAGGGGAATAGTTAAAGGGAAAGCTGGAAAAACAAGAGGGAGAAAGGAATAGAAGGATCTGCCAGCAGGGTGACTTGAAGTAGGGTGGGAGAAGGTACGTGTAGACTATAAACTGGCATGGAGGTGTTGGGTTCCACTGCAGGCACAATTAACGTATCCCTCAACCGCAGATTAGTTCATATTTGTGGGAGCTTGCTTTGTGCAAATTATTCCCCGTGGATCCAACAACAGTGACTACATTTCAAGTTCCCTGACTGTTAACCTCTTGTAGGAGGGCACCTCTTCCCCAGGCTGGTTCAGCTCCCTCTCTAAAGATACAAGCTGCCTCAACACTAACCACAGGAGTTAGTCTGTTCCGCAACACCCTATTCCCTGGATATGGCCAACATCCATCCCATTCTCTTTTTTTAAAATATATTTATTAAAGTTTTTTAACAACACAATTTTTTCCCCATACAAACAATAACCCCCCCCCCCGTAACAAAATAACACGAAATCGCACTGAGCAAGATATATACATGACAAAATGGTATATTTACATAGCTTTATACACTGGCTCTCGCCCGCACGTGCCAGTTTCCCCCACCCTTCATGTTATCTCCTGCTCATCCATCCCCCCAAGTAATCCCCCTTTCCCCCTCTCCCCCCTCATCCCCCCCCCCCCCCCCCCCCCAGGGTTGCTGCTGCTGCTGACCGACCTTCCTCTAACGCTTGCCACCGCCTGTAGAGCCCCCGCGCAGACCCTCTCAAGGCAAACTTAATCCTCTCCAACTTTATGAACCCAGCCATGTCATTTATCCAGGCCTCCAGGCTAGGGGGCTTCGCCTCCTTCCACATTAGCAAGATCCTTCGCCGGGCTACTAGGGACGCAAAGGCCAGAATGCCGGCCTCTTTCGCCTCCTGCACTCCCGGCTCGTCCACTACTCCAAATATTGCTAGCCCCCAGCTTGGCTTGACCCGGACTTTCACCACCTGAGATATTGCTCCCGCCACTCCTCTGCAGAACCCCTCCAGTGCCGGGCATGACCAAAACATATGGACATGGTTCGCCGGGCTCCCTGAGCACCTTCCACATCTGTCCTCTACCCCAAAGAACCTACTCAACCTCTCCCCCGTCAAGTGCGCTCTGTGAACCACCTTAAATTGTATCAGGCTGAGCCTGGCACACGAGGAGGAGGAATTTACCCTACCCAGGGCATCAGCCCACAAACCTTCCTCGATCTCCTCCCCCAGCTCCTCCTCCCATTTACCCTTCAACTCTTCTACCAGCGCTTCCCCCTCTTCTTTCAACTCCTGGTGTATATCCGACACCTTGCCCCCCCCAGACCCATACACCCGAGATCACCCTGTCTTGAATTTCTTGTGCCGGGAGCAACGGGAATTCCCTGACCTGTCACCTCACAAAAGCCCTCACCTGCATATATCTAAATGCATTTCCCGGGGGTAACTCAAACTTCTCCTCCAGTGCCCTTAGGCTCGCAAATGTCCCGTCAATGAACAGGTCCCCCATTCTTCTAATCCCCGCCCGATGTCAGCCCTGGAACCCCCCGTCCATCTTCCCCGGGACAAACCGGTGCTTACCCCTGATCGGGGACCACACCGAGGCTCCCACTGCACCCCTGTGCCATCTCCACTGGCCCCAGATCCTTAACGTTGCCGCCACCACTGGGCTCGTGGTATACTTTGATGGCGAGAACGGCAGCGGTGCCGTCACCAACGCCCCCAGGCCTGTTCCTTTACAGGACGCCATCTCCATCCTCTTCCATGCCGCCCCCTCTCCCTCCATAACCCACTTGAGGATCATCGCCACATTTGCTGCCCAGTAGTAGCTCCCTAGGTTTGGCAGCGCCAGCCCTCCTCGGTCCCTACTGCGTTCCAGGAACCCTCTCCTTACCCTCGGGGTCTTATTCACCCACACAAACCCCATAATACTCCTACCTACTCTCTTGAAAACGCCCTTGGTGATCACGATGGGAAGGCACTGAAACACAAACAAAAACCTCGGAAGGACAACCATTTTGACCGACTGCAATCTACCCGCCAGCGAGAGCGGCAGCATGTCCCATCTTTTGATGTCCTCCTCCATTTGGTCCACTAACCTCGTCAGATTCAGTTTATGTAGGGCCCCCCAACTCCTGGCTATCTGGATCCCCAGATACCGAAAGCTCCCCTCCGCCCTCCTCAGCGGTAGGTCCCCTAGCCCTCTTTCTTGGTCCCCCGCCTGTAATACAAAGAGCTCACTCTTCCCTACATTGAGCTTATTGTCATGATATTCAAACACACACATCATGATAGACACACCAACAGACAAATCAGAACACACAACACCACAACCAATCACAGAAAGATATAAAAGCACAAACACGACACCTGGTGGTCAGTATTAGCTGGAGACGAGGACCAGGACAGACCTGCTACACGACACACTCAGGGAGACAGCACGTGCAGAGTATCCAGAACGAACTGTATATAAGAGTTAAAATAAAATAGAGTTGTACCACATACAACTGTGTTGGCTCATCTGTGCACCAGAGAACCCAACACCACATGGTACAGGAGTGGATCGATACCTGCCGGCATACCTCAGTGTACAGAGACAACCAGCAGTGCCCAGGCAAAATGATAGAGCTCCCGGTTCCGCAGCTGCTCCAGTGCCATGGCGCTCTCCGCGAAAACTGGCGGCGATTCCGGCAAGTGTTCGAATTGTTCCTGGTGGCAGCTGAACTCCAAGACCTGGATGATAGCGAAAAAATTGAATTTCTCCTCACCATCGCCGGTGCAAGGGCAAGAGAAATATTCACAAGGTTCAGGTTCTTCAGGAGGCAGCAAAGGTACGATTACCAGGCAGTCCTGGACAAATTCTCCAAGTACTGTGAAGAAAACGCAATCCAATCGGCAAGTAAAGGTAAAAAAAGCGGCAGTACTCACCTCGTGGCCGGGATCCCGGAGCCCGAATTCCCAGAGGCCGAAATCCCGGGCCTGAGAGAGGGCTGGGTCGAGGTCGGCGGCCATCTTGCTAAAGGTATCGCGCTAGCACAGTTGCGCGAGCAGTGCGCAGAACCGGAAGTTTCGTTTGCGCATGCGCGAGATGCTGCGCATGCGCAGTCAAGAAAACGGCCATCGGTAAAGGAACAGCGATCTGAGCATACGCAGTCGCTTCCTACGTGCTACATACCGAGCGTCAGGATGTCAGAGGCCCCAGACCGCACCAATTTAAAGGGGAAACGTCCCAAATCCAATTTAAAAGGGAAACGTCCCAAATCAAAAAAACAAAAATCTGTTAAAGCTGTAAAACAACCTTCCCTCACCTGGAATGACAGCACATTGCCGCAAATTGACCCAGGAGATGAATTTGACCTCCGAAGAACCCTCCGACAAGCAGTTACCTACGCACAAGCCAATGATTCCGACCTCAAATACTTCGATGACGATCTTTACAGTGTTTCCGGACCTCGCGAGCCCAATGATAGCTCCGTGGTCCGATACGACTATGACTCGGACGAACCTTTCGTGTTGCACATTGGCGGCCCCCACATTGAATCCGACGCAGATGCAGATTCATTTTTCGGATTTGAGGATCTTCAACCCAGCAGATTATGACGTCCCAACTTATCAGTGCCGGATGATGCTGCAGCCTGACACTAACAGACAGGGAGCGGTGCAAGCACACGGAGAGCGCCCTGCTGCCACACAGAGCGTGGTCCACGTCCCGCTCAACGTTCCCGACTCTATGAAAGAAGACATGCAAGACTCCAGAGTGCAGTCCTCGCATGAACCAGAAGTGACTCCAGTGTCACAAGCCTCCACAGAGAGCTCGTGGACAGCCTCCACGATAGAAGCAACGCAAGACTCCAATGTGCGGTCCTTGCAGGAACAAGACCATGAGGGTCTAGCAACCTCTCCTGACCAACCAGCGGCAGACGATGCAAATCTGCCATGCTCACGTGAACAGCAAGAAGGCTATAACAGCCTACCATGCTCCACTACACAGCAGCATGACCATGACGGTCTCTCATGCTACAATGAAGGGCACAGCGCTGAAGACTGTTCCAGCCCAACTGAAGACAAGCCAAAGGAATCGCCTCTTCCAAGCCCGAAGAAAAAAGGTTTATGCGCTGACCTTCAGGATCATTATAGCCGAACAGAGATTAATAATGCTGCACAGTCACAGAAGGATGCTGAGGATTTGCTAAAGAAATTAATTGAATGTTTAACTTGCAAGGAGCAGACTGAGAATTGCCAGTGTTTTAGTACGGATCGAAAAAATGGACAAGACATTGATCCTCAGGTAATGGAAATAACACAACCTGAATCATATCTACAGCAGGGACAAATGTCTCCCTTCAACACAACGCCGCAAAGTCCCAACTTCGGAGACCAGCAGTTAGTCAGTAATGACTCTTCAAACCTTGAGGGGAACATTAATTGCATTGAACCTATACACACTCCACTGATAAATGAGCAGAACATTGGAGCAAGAATCCTGAGGACACCGACATCGAGTAGCCAGATAACAAATTTAAAACCCGCAGCAGTTTCAAGTGAACCAAGTGTCCTTTCCACTAATGGTGAAGATGCAGATAAGGTCGACCCGATTATCCATTGTACCACACTAACCCCAGTGATTAAGCAGTTATGTATGGGGAGTATAATGTGGGCAATTGAGAACAGTAAAAGAGAGACTGTGACCATGCCAGTCCCAGCAAAATCAGACCCAGAGACCATGAAGGCATGTACATTAGACAAAGATACATATGAGGTACCTGAGAAGAAAAGTGAAACGGAATGTTCTTTGGAAAATAGTACAATGTCGATAGAAACATTGAATCATATATTCGAGACCATACATATGGGAGAATTTGGGGGTAATAAACAAGGTTCTGCAATGTCTGGGGGAAGATTTAAAATTCCAAAGAAGAAAAGCCCAAATGAAGGACAACAGCAAGACAATGACAGTCCACCGACATGGTGTGCACCACCAGATGAAAACTCTGACAATTTACCCAACCCTAGTGAACAGCAAGCTGCTAATGAGGATCTATCCACGGGATGTGAGACGAGTGACGACAGCATCCCACTTCCCATGCAAAAGGTGCAAGGTGACAGAACTCGCCTAGTGCGTACCGAGGCACTCGACGATCACGGTGGGACCACTGACGACTGCGGTGGCAGCGCACCGCTTCCACCCTCGATGGCTCGAGCCTCTCCACTGGTCGGTGCATTCCTGCATGTTCCGACTCCAGAAGTGCACGGAATCTCGGCTGCCTCCAGTGAACCTGTTGGGACTCCGGACGGGGAGCATCGACGGAAGGCAGACCGGACTCCAGATGGGGAGCAGCCAAGCGCCGACTCTGATTCGCGCACGCCAGACCTTGCTCCGGACGGGCGGTGTCGCGGCCTCGGTGATGGCACGCTCAGGGTGACGGCGGATGCCACGGCGACAGGGAATGGATCGCGTGGCAGTCCCACTGGGTCGGCAGTGGCGACCAGCACCGGCGGTCCAAGACGGACACACCAATTCGCGCCATCGCCAGACGTTGATGCGAGCAACAGTTCTCTCTCCAAGGCGACATGCTTCGACGTTTCTCTGCGGAGTCGCCCTTCCGGCACAGCAGGTGGCCGGAACCAGCGTGCACGGTCTCGGCCAACTTCCACATCTGGCACAGTCATCACCTTGCATGATATTAGTGATGGTGCTTCTTCGATGGCAACGACCCATCGGCTACAAGATGCCGTCCACCACAAACATAAAAAGAAAAAAGACTCCACCTTGTTCCTGGCATGCAGGGCGGATGGATTGGTGCGTAGGCGCAATCAGCGAGCTTTGCGCCGCCTTCCACGCTCGCGACTGAACCATACGCACACGCCGGATCCTCCACTGGTTCCCAAGGATGACTTCGTGGAGATGCCACGGATCATGCCCCTTCCATCGCCACCAGAACCAAACCACAGCCAAGGCAACACTAACAAAGATGTTGAATGTTATATTTGCACGAATGAAAAACCAAGCACTGCACGAAGTACAACAAATGGAAAAGTAGAGACTTCGGCAGCAGCATCACCTCCAACAGTCCAAGGTGAACCAGTGTGAACCCAAATCTCCACAGCTGAACCAGCTTGAGGACCAACCTATTCTTGAGGCGGTCACCCATTAGACTGGACTTATAACGCTGTTCATACGTTCAAAAAGTCAAACACTTTTGTATTATAACCTGTTGTCGTTTATCGTTCCAGATATCGTCTGACCGGACCACTGTTCAAGTTTTTTTTTTCTCGCATTCATGTTTTGTTATGGTACAACCTTGTTAGTGTGACGCACCCGACATCGCCCCATGTAAATAGTTACGTCATATACACACGCTGTACACAACACACACACACACACTCTTAGATGCACTCACGACACGATTATATTTATAACCACGTAGGCACATATCTTTGTAAAAAGGGGGGATGTCATGATATTCAAACACACACATCATGATAGACACACCAACAGACAAATCAGAACACACAACACCACAACCAATCACAGAAAGATATAAAAGCACAAACACGACAGTTTTTGTGGTCAGTATTAGCTGGAGACGAGGACCAGGACAGACCTGCTACACGACACACTCAGGGAGACAGCACGTGCAGAGTATCCAGAACGAACTGTATATAAGAGTTAAAATAAAATAGAGTTGTACCACATACAACTGTGTTGGCTCATCTGTGCACCAGAGAACCCAACACCACACTTATAGCCGGAGAACTTCCATCCCATTCTCACTCATACCGCCATAATTTATTCACAGGACCCCATCTCCATGGAACTGGAGACCATAAGACGGAGGAGCAGAAATAGGCCACTCGGCCCATCGAGTCTGCTCTGCCATTCAATGACCTGATGTAATTCTCAACTCCATTTTCCCGCCTTATCCCCCATAACCCTCGATTCCCTCACTGATTAAAAATGCCTATCTCAGCCTTGAGCACAAAAAGCTCAGCCTCTACAGCTCTCTGCGGTAAAGAATTCCACAGATTCACTCCCCTCTGAGAGAAGAAATCCCTCCTCATCTCTGTCTGAAATGGGCGACCCCTCACTCTGAGATTCTGCCCTCTGGTCCTAGACTCTCCCACAAGGGGTAACAACCTCTCAGCATCGACCCTGTCAAACCCCCTGAGAATCCGATACGTCTCAATAAGGTCGCCTCTCATTCGTCTAAACTCCAATGAGCACAGGCCCAACCTACTCAACCTCTCCTCATCAGAAAATCCCTCCACACTCGGGATCAACCGAGTGAACCTTCTCTGGACTTCCCCCAATGTCAGTATATCTTTCCTTAGATAAAGGGACCAAAGCTGTTCACAAAATTCCAGGTGTGGTCTAACTAGTGCCTTGTATACTCTTAGCGGGACTTCCCTATTTTTAGACTCCATTCCATTTGAAATAAAGGCCAACATTTCATTTGCCGTCCCAATTACCCTGCTGAACTTGCATACTAGCTTTTTGTGATTTCTGCACAAGGATCTCCAAATCTCTCTGAGCTGCAATTTTCTGCTGTCTCTCTCCATCTAAATAATATTCAGCTACTTCAATCAAGCAACTGGTACAGCCACAGACTGCTCGGCGCCACCCCCCTTACTCAGAAAGCCCAATTGCCAAGGTCAATGACCGCTAAGGACCCGCCCAGCCACCAAGGTACCCGCCACTGTATTGGCCGAAATCGAAGGCAGTGATCAGAGCCCTGTCGAACTATTGGGTCCAAGGTTAAGGACCGCCCCAAAGAGCGCGAAATCCCAGGGGGATAAAAGAGGACACAGCCATGTGTTCTGTCTCTTTCGGATCTGGCCTGTGCCAACCCAATCGTAGCAGGAGCAGCCAGCCAAGTTCAAGACCAACGATCGCTACCTGACGGATGAGCCCAGCAGAGACAGAGCCACTTTCTTCGAACCAGCCAAGTGAAATCCAGATAAAGGCCTTATCCATTTGCACAGTGCCGGTCGCCCTGAAGTTAAGTATAGGTTATTGTAGCTGATAGGTGTAGTTTAACTCGTAGAAGACATTGTGTTTGCATGTCGAGATAACTCTTGTATATGTAAATAAACCATCTTTTGAACTAACTAACTGATGGTGTGGTCATTTGATCGATATAAGGGAAGGCTTGTCGTTCATCAATCTTATTAATAGAGCAATACACTCCACTACTTACAAGTTGTTATCCTAAAAATGCTCCTCTTATCCCAACTCTGTCTGTGTCTTCTATCAGTTGGCCAATCCTTTATCCGTGCCAATATACTACCCAACACCGTAGATTCTTAACTTTTATGTGGCACCTTAGCAAACGCTTTCTGGAAATCCAAGTATATTACATCTACTGGTTTCCTTTCATCTACCCTGCTTGTTACCACCTCAAAGAATTCTAATAAATTTGTCAGGCATGATTTTCCTTTTATGAAGCCATGCTGACTCTGCTTGATTATATTATGCATTTCTAAATGCTCTGTTATGACAGCCTTTATATTGGACTCTATTTTTCCAATGACAGAAGTTCAGCTAACTGGCCAATAGTTATTTGTGTTTTGCCTCCCTCCATTTTGAATAAAGTTGTTACCCATTGGCAGTTTTCCAATCCTCTGGGATCTTTTCGGAATTTAAGGATTTTTGGAAGATTACTACCAGTGCATCCATTATCTCTGTGGCTACTTCCTTTAATATCCTGGATTGCAACCCATTAGGTCCAGGGGAGGGAGAGGAAGGGTCCCATTGTCATCCAGGGGGCCTAATGGCCTTTAGCCCCATTAGTTTCTCTAATAGTTGATTTATTCCCTTCCTGGAATCCTGCTACCTCACTGGGATATATTTTTGTTATGGGTCATGAACTATTTTCAGAAATGTCAGCCATTGCTGATCAGCCGTCTTTCCTGCTAAACCCCTTTCTTAATCTACTCCAGCCAACTCCGCCCTCGTTTCTTTATAATTATCCTTATTTAAGTGTAGCACAGTTGTTTCTGACCCAAGTTTCTCACTCTCAAATTGAATGCTAAATTCTTCCATGTTATGGTCACTGCTTCCTCGGGGACCTTTTGCTCTTTTGAGGTTGTTTATTAAACAAGCCTCATTACTTATTACCAAACCCAAAATAGCCTGATCTCTGGTTAGATCCACAGCATTTTGATCTGGGAAGCTATCCCGAACATACTTGATGAATTCTTCCTCATGGCTGTCTCTGCCAATTTGATTTCCCCAATCTACATGAAGATTAAAGTCACCCATTTTCGACATGCCTTTATTATCTGCTGATTTAATCTTCGTCCTCCAGTATAGCTACAGTTTGGGGGGGCCTGTAGACTATTCCCACCAGTGTCTTCTTCCCTTATTATTTCTTACCTCTACCCATATGGATTCTACATCTTCCGATCCATTTCATGCTATTGTACTTATTCCATCTCGTACTAACAAAGCTACCTCACCACCCTTTCCTTCCTGCCTCTCCTTACTGTGCAGTTAATTCGTTTACTTTGTGCCAAATGCTAGGTGCGTTTAAATAAAGAACCATTAATTTTGCCTTTTCATTATTTCCCTATTTGACACTGTTTGTTGCTGTGTTGATGTCTGTACAATCTGTCCCTTCCTGTCACACTCTGGGTATCATTACCTAAATAGCTGCATTGTACTGCTGTCAATTCCTTTTGCTTTGTAAGTCCTCTCTACACAACCGCCCCCTCCTCCGATTTAGTTTAAAGCCCTCTCTACTTCCCTAGTTAAGTGGTTTGCAAGACCACTGGTCCCAGCACTATTCAGCTATAGGCTGTCCCATAGGTACAGCCCCCACTTTCCCCAGTACTAATACTCCACAAAATGAGACCTGTCATGATATGCAAACATGCAACCAATGAATACTCAGAATAGAAAACAACCAATGGGCAGTCAGGACCCTCAGAGGTGGCATCACCACAAGGGGGCATGACATAAACACTATAAAAGGGATGAGGCACTCACACCCCGCCTCTTTCCACAGACAGACATCTAGAGAGTCAGACAGGATCGATCAGCAGCATCACACCCCAGCACGTGGCTTAGAGCAAGCTGGTTCAGTTAGACTGAGTTACTGCAGTTAGATTAGCAGAGAGTCGAACTCATTTGAGAACTGCGTTAATAGTTCAATAAACACGTCGAACTCATTTCAGAGTCTGGAGCATCCTTTAGTTAAGACTGCATCAAGTAGCAGCCTGTGTTATCCGAAGCAGCATAACACAAGACCCACTTTGAGCTACGTATTCATGTCTCTCATTTTATGAGCCTAATGCCAATTTGCACACAGAACAAGAACAAAGAACAAAGAAATGTACAACACAGGAACAGGCCCTTCGGCCCTCCAAGCCCGTGCCGACCATGCTGCCCAACTAAACTACAATCTTCTACACTTCCTGGGTCTGTATCCCTCTATTCCCATCATATTCATGTATTTGTCAAGATGCCCCTAAAATGTCACTATTGTCCCTGCTTCCACCACCTCCTCCGGTAGCGAGTTCCAGGCACCCACTACAGCTCAGGTAATAATCCAGAGATTATAACCTTGGAGGTTCTGTTGTTTAATTCAGTGCCTGGCACCTCAAACTCTCTCTGCATAACCTCTTTTCTCATTCTACCTACGTCGTTGGTACCTACATGGACCATGACAATGGGTTCCTTCCTCTCCCTCCCCAAGTTCCTCTCCAGACCGGAGCAGATCTCCCAAACCCTAGCATCCGGCAGGCAACGCAGCCATTGAGACTCTCGGTCCTGGCTACAGAGAACAGTGTCACTTGTAACCACACCTCTTGTCTCTGGCCAAATTCAAGGTAGTTATTTTAAGGGGTGTGAATGCCCCCTGAAATACAGCAACCAGGTAATTCTCTCCCTCCCTAATGTTTTGTAATGTCTGAAACTCAGACTCCAGCCTATTAACTCTGAGCTGAAAAATTTGCTGGCCACTGTCGCTGTGAATCGCAATGGGGTTCACCATCTCCCACATGCTGCAGCTGCAACACATAGCCTGGCCCTCCGTTCTCATTTATTTAATTAGTTTTTCAATTTGTTTTCAATCTTACTACCAGTCTTCAGTTTTCGCAATAACATTTTCACCCAAGCATTCAATTTCAAAGCAAATAATATCGGTAGGTACGGCCCAATGCTTTCATTATTTTATTAACCTCGTTCAAATTGCCCAAGCTTTGGTTTTTTTTTAATGGAATCCCTAAAGTGCAGAAGGAGGCCATTTGGCCCATTGAGTCAGCATGGTGCTCCAAACGAGCACTCGACCTTGGCCTACTCCCCCACCCTAGCCCCACCTAACCTACACGTTGTTGGACACTAAGGGGCAATTTAGCATGGTCAATCCACCTAGCCTGCACATCTTTGGACTGTGGGAGGAAACCGGAGCACCCGGAGGTAACCCACGCAGACACAGGAAGGAAGTGCAAACTCCACACAGTCACCCGTGGTTGGAATCAAACCGGGGTCCCTGGTGGCTGAGAGGCAGCAGTGCTAACCACTGTGCCACCACGCCGTGTGCTGTGGGATCTTTAAATTTACAAAATCAGTTCCTTCGGCCTATCCGGGCGGCTACGATGCTTTAACCTAAGAGTCATTCTTGTTGGCCTCACCAATGAACCTTTTCCAAAGGTATCAATGCCACACGAGGACGAGAATGAGGTACTTTCCAAAATGAGACTGGGACACAGACCACAAGGATGATATGGTACTGGGGCAGTCGGGTGAGTGTTACTTCATTACCTACCTTCTTCAGCTGTAGCTGGTCTGTATTGCGTACAGTTGAGACTATGGGACCCATCATGTGACGTGTCTGAGGCAAACAGCATGAATATATTTATGGGGATCCTAGATTAGCGCAAGCGGGAGAAAGGAATGAAAGGACATGTTGGTACGGTTAGATCAAGCAGTGATGGAGGTTCAAGAGGAATCAAAATATCTTTGGAATCAAGCACTCTCTAAACGTCCGGGTAGCCGATGCCTACCTTTAAACCCCAACCTTCTTCAAAAATGTCTAATTAGGAAAATACAACTGTCTTCTCCAGAAGTTGCGTCGAGTGGTCTGATGAGTCCCTCCCTGTTTAAGTGATCACACAGAGCACCTTGCCATGACTGAATTCATTCTACAGGTCCCTGGTCCCCAGCGCAGCCTGGCCTCTGCTTTGGAAGCTGGTCCCACCACACATCCTTTTTTTTTAATAGCAAATCCCACCCCACCATGCTGGCTTTGCCCTTCCCCCAATCTCTGTCATCTCCTCCAATCCCATAATGCTCTGCTTCTCCAGTTCCGACCTCTTGTCCATTCCCAGGTGTGATGGTTCTATTCAGTGGCGGCCCCACCTTCAGCTGTCCAAACTCTAGGTTCTGGAATTCCCTCTCTGAACACCCCCTACAATACAGGTGCGCCTTCGACCAGGCTTTTACCCGAACATCTCTCATAGCTCGGTGACAAATTTTGTTTAAAAATGTTTCTGTCAATCTCCTTCCACAATGGTAACTTTCCCTTCCCCCCCCTTTCGTGAAATGTTGGCATCTTGGGCATGGCCAGCATTTATTGCCCATCCCTTGAGAAGGTGAGGGGTGAGCCGCCTTCTGGAACCGCTGCAGTCCCCGTGGTGTAGGTACATCCACAGTGCTGTTAGGCAGGGAGTTCCAGGATTTTGACCCAGAGACACTGAAGGAACGGCAGATATATTTCCTAGTCAGGGTGCTGTGTAGCTTAGAAGTGTCATGTGAGAGTACCTTTAAGAAATGGATGTTTAAGCAATGTACCTTTAAGAAATGGAGCTGATCATATTACTGAAGTGATGTCAGAAGGTGGGGGGAGCTGAGCTCACTTCTGCTTTTTTGAGTTTCAGTTTGAGAAGGCATCTGGGAGTGTCTGTGTGTTTTGCTGTGAGCTGCATGAAGAAGCACAGGGCTGGTCTGTTGATTTCTGAAATCGAAAGACTATAAATATATTGAATGTAACCTAATGTATTTTTATTTTTGAAGGTTTGAAGTCTTTTGGATGTTCAAAGGAACAGTTTGAAGGATTATTTAGTGTTGTAGCCTTTTGGGCTTATCTTTGAAGTAGTTGGCGTTAAGATATTCAATGTTTGTTTTTAAAAGGTTAACTTGAGTTCATAGAATAAACATTGTTTTGTTTTAAAAACCATTTGTCCAGTTCTGCTGTATCACACCTGGAGAGTACGCCGTGTGCTTCCCATCACCACAATCTATTAAAAGTTGTGGGTCGGTTGAACTCCATGAAACACTTTGGGGTTCTGTAAACCCGGACCCATAACAATTGGGGGCTCGTCCGGGATAAAAGTCTATCGATTGGATTGGTTTAACGAACTTAAAGACAGTGAGGGGTGAGCATATTGTGGTTGCTTTTCAGGTGTGGTATTTTAGTTTAAGTGGGGAGTGTGTTGTGGACAATGGCTCTTTCAGAGGCTCAGACGTTTTTGGGGGTGAACATGGTAACACGCAATACCTTACGGACAGAGACTAAAAGCAGACTGTTAGATTTGGCAAAAGCATTGCAGTTAACATTGCCTGGCAAAATGCGAAAAAATGAGGTACTTATCGCGGTAGCTGAGCATTTAATTTTGCCTGAGATACGTTCTGACTCATTAGAAATGGCAAAGCTCCAGTTGCAGATTAAGTCATTTGAACATGAAAAAGAATTAAAGCAGCTTGAATATGCAATGAGAGAAAAAGAAAAGGAGAGAGAAGAAAGAAACAAAGAAAGAGATAGAGAGGAAAAAGAAAAGGAGAGAGAAGAAAGAAACAAAGAAAAAGAGATAGAGAGGAAAGGGAAAGAGAGAGAGAGTTTGAACTTCATAAAATGGCTATGAAACATGAAAATCAGTTAAAATTGGCAGACGCAAAGGGAGATATACAGTTGGATGAGATTGGTGAGGATAGTGAGACAGAGCGTCATAGTCGAAGACATGGTGGGGATCTATTTAAATATGTCCAAGCATTGCCAAGGTTTGACGAGAAGGAGGTAGAAGCCTTTTTCATTTCATTTGAGAAGGTAGCTAAACAAATGAAATGGCCACAGGACATGTGGGTATTACTGATTCAATCAAAGCTGGTAGGTAGAGCTAGTGAAGTGTTTGCATCACTACCGAAGGAGGTACCTGGAACGTATGAGGAGGCGAAAAAAATCCATCTTGGGTGCATAGGAGCTAGTGCCTGAAGCTTACAGACAAAGGTTTAGAAATTTAAGGAAAGAATTTGGTCAGACATACATGGAATTTGAAATACTCAAACAGAGTAATTTTGATAGATGGATAAGGGCTTTGAAAATAGACAAAACGTATGAAGCTCTCAGAGAAATTATACTTTTGGAGGAGTTTAAAAATTCAATTCCTGATGTAGTGAGAACTCGTGGAAGAACAGAGGGTTAAAACTGCGAGATTAGCAGCGGAAATGGCAGATGATTATGAATTAGTTCATAAATCAAGGCTTGGTTTCCGACATCAGTTTCAGCCGGTGAGGGATAGAAACTGGGGACATGAGAAATACTCAGGTGGTAAAGGTAAAGGTGATCTGATGGGAGATAATAAGGAGAGTGTACCTCAGATTAAAAAAGAAATCCAGGAGGGTGGAAGAGAAATGAAAAGTTTCAAATGTTTTCACTGTAATAAACTAGGCCATGGAAAGTCACAGTGTTGGTGGTTGAAGAAAAGCACAGAGAAGGCTGATGTGGTGCAACAGGATAAGACAGTGGGGTTTGTTAGAGTGGTAAAGGAAAGCCCAAGGGAAGCGAAGGAGGTGCAAACGATTGTACAGCCTGTTCAAGAAGTAATTGATAAGAATGTGCCAGATGTCTTTAAAGAATTTACTTGTCTGTGTAAAGTTTACTCATGTGTATCAGGAGGAGCAGGTAAAGAAGTCACAGTTTTAAGAGATACAGGAGCTCGTCAATCTTTAATGGTAAGAGATGAGGGATTATGTACAAAGAACAAAGGAAAGTACAGCACAGGAACAGTTCCTTTGGCCCTCCAAGCCCGTGCCGACCATGCTTCCCGACTAAACTACAATCTTCTAAACTTCCTGGGTCCGTATCCCTCTATTCCCATCCTATTCATGTATTTGTCAAGATGCCCCTTAAATGTCACTATCATCCCTGCTTCCACCACCTCTTCCAGCAGCAAGTTCCAGGCACACACTACCCTCTGTGTAAAGAATTTGTCTCGTACATCTACTCTAAATCTTGCCCCTCGCACCTTAAAACTATGCCCCCTAGTAATTGAACCTCTACCCTGGGGAAAAGCCTCTGACTATCCACTCTGTTTATGCCCCTCATAATTTTGTAGACCTCTACCAGGTCACCCCTCAACCTCCGTCGTTCCAGTGAGAACAAACCGAGTTTATTCAACCGCTCCTCATAACTAATGCCCTCCATACCAGGCAATCTCTTCTGTTGTTTGGGAAAAATGTTGCCAGAGAAGGTGGTAATATGTGGAATTCAGGGTGAGAGGAGTAGTGTTCCATTATGTAAGGTGTAGCGCACAAAGACTCCCGAGAGACGAATAGAGGTGAAGTCGATGAGGCTTTATTAAGCGTGACTCGTTCCCCGCAGTTCAGCAACAGACTGGAACTGCGGGGAGAATTCCTGGTTCTTATACTCCGCCTTCAGGGCGGAGCTAGAGATCAACAGCCAACCAGGACCCGGGATCTGTCAGCCAATGACATCACGGCTTCACAGTCCCACATGACTCCTAATGCATACTACCACATTCACCCCTTGTTAAAAATGAACCCGGCGGGGTGGTGCTTCGCATGGTGGTAGGGGTTTACAAGGCTGGTCCTGGGAGGAAAAAAACTTTTGCATGTCATTACAGTGCCCTACACTGGGCTATGTACAGGGCTTTTTGTTTTGAACTATTTACAGTATTCGTAAGAGGGAAAAGGAAAAAAACATTCTCGTTAAAGTCCACAACATTCTAGTGTTACACCGATGCCACGAGTCGGGCGGGCGGTCTGGTCGTCCTTGTCGATCGCCTCAGCCCCGGTGGTGGTGGTGCTTGTTCCAGTGTTGTCGCCTCCGGGAGCTTTACGGTTTCTGCTTCAGCTTCACTTCTGGTCGGACCTGGGAGGAGGACCGATCCTCCCGGGAAGGGGGCTGTCGCGGGGTGCGCCGGTGGCAGGGAGGGGGTGATTGGTGTCGAGGGGGTGTGTGTGTTGCCGGCGGGCGCCAGATCTCGCAGGGAGACCGTGTCCTGTCGGCCGTCGGGGTACTCCACGTAGGCGTACTGCGGGTCCGCGTGGAGGTGAACCCTCTCGACCAACGGGTCCGACTTGTGCGCCCGCACATGTTTCCGGAGCAAGATGGGTCCTGGGGCCGCCAGCCAGGTCGGCAGCGACGTTCCAGAGGAGGACTTCCTGGGGAAGACAAGGAGGCGCTCATGAGGCGTTTGGTTAGTGGTGGTACACAGTAGCGACCGGATGGAGTGGAGGGCGTCCGGGAGGACCTCCTGCCACCGTGAAACTGGGAGATCCCTGGACCGTAGGGCCAGTAGGACGGTCTTCCAGACCGTGCCGTTCTCCCTCTCTACTTGCCCGTTCCCCCGGGGGTTGTAGCTGGTCGTCCTGCTCGAGGCTATACCCTTGCTGAGCAGGAACTGGCGCAGCTCGTCACTCATGAAGGAGGACCCCCTGTCGCTATGGATATATGCGGGGCAACCGAACAGTGTGAATATGGTGTTAAGGGCTTTAATAACTGTGGCCGCTGTCATGTCAGGGCAGGGGATGGCGAAGGGGAAACGGGAGTACTCGTCCACCACGTTCAGGAAGTATGTGTTGCGGTCGGTGGAGGGGAGGGGCCCTTTGAAATCCAGACTGAGGCGTTCAAAGGGACGGGAAGCCTTGATCAGGTGCGCACTATCCGGCCTGAAAAAATGCGGTTTGCACTCTGCACAGATGTGGCAGTTCCTTGTGACTTTACGGACCTCCTCCACGGAGTAGGGGAGGTTGCGGGACTTTATAAAATGGTAGAACTGAGTGACCCCCGGGTGGCAGAGGTCCTCGTGGAGGGTTTGGAGACGGTTAATTTGTGCGTTGGCACATGTGCCGCGGGATAGGGCATCGGACGGCTCGTTCAGCTTTCCGGGACGGTACAAGATCTCATAGCTGAAGGTGGAGAGCTCGATCCTCCACCTTAAGATCTTGTCATTTTAAATTTTGCCCCGCTGTGCATTATCGAACATGAAAGCTACCGACCGTTGGTCAGTGAGGAGAGTGAATCTCCTGCCGGCCAGGTAATGCCTCCAATGTCGCACAGCTTCCACTATGGCTTGGGCTTCCTTTTCCACTGAGGAGTGGCGGATTTCTGAGGCGTGGAGGGTTCGGGAGAATAAGACCACGGGTCTGCCCGCTTGGTTAAGGGTGGCCGCTAGAGCTACATCGGAGGCGTCGCTCTCGACCTGGAAGGGGAGGGACTCGTCGATGGCGCGCATCGTGGCCTTTGCGATATCCGCTTTGATGCGGCTGAAGGCCTGGCAAGCCTCTGTCGACAGAGGGAAGGTCGTGGTCTGTATTAGGGGGCGGGCCTTGTCTGCGTACTGGGGGACCCACTGGGCGTAATATGAAAAGAACCCCAGGCAGCGTTTTAGGGCTTTTGAGCAGTGAGGGAGGGGAAATTCCATGAGGGGGCGCATACGTTCGGGGTCGGGGCCTATTATCCCATTGCGCACTACATATCCCAAGATGGCTAGCCGGTTTGTGCTAAAAACGCTCTTGTCCTCGTTGTATGTGAGGTTCAAGGCTTTAGCGGTCTGGAGGAATTTTTGGAGATTGGCGTCGTGGTCCTGCTGATCGTGGCCGCAGATGGTTACGTTGTCGAGATACGGGAACGTGGCCTGCAACCCGTGTTGATCAACCATTCGGTCCATCTCCCGTTGGAAGACCGAGACCCCATTTGTGACGCCAAATGGGACCCTTAGGAAGTGGTATAATCGCCCGTCTGCCTCGAAGGCTGTGTACTTGCGGTCCCTTGGGCGGATGGGGAGCTGATGGTAGGCGGACTTGAGGTCCATGGTGGAGAAGACCTTATATTGGGCAATCCGATTGACCATGTCGGATATGCGGGGGAGAGGGTACGCATCTAGCTGTGTGTACCTGTTGATGGTCTGGCTATAGTCTATGACCATCCTTTGCTTCTCCCGTCTTTACTACTACCACCTGTGCTCTCCAGGGATTATTGCTGGCCTGGATTATGCCTTCCTTCAGTAGCCGCTGGACTTCGGACCGAATAAATGTCCGGGTCTGGGCGCTGTACCGTCTGCTCCTAGTGGCGACGGGTTTGCAATCCGGGGTGAGGTTTGCAAACAAGGATGGGGGCTCAACCTTGAGGGTTGCGAGGCCGCAGATAGTGAGTGGGGGTATTGGGCCGCCGAATTGGAAAGTTAGGCTCTGCAGATTGCACTGGAAGTCTAATCCCAGTAATGTGGGCGCGCAGAGTTGGGGAAGGACGTAGAGCCTGTAGTTTTTAAACTCCCTCCCTTGCTAGGGTCACTATGCAGAAGCCTTTGATCTGTATGGAGTGGGATCCTGCAGCTAGGGAAATCTTTTGCGCACTGGGACGGATGGTCAAAAAACAGCGTCTTACCGTGTCGGGGTGGATGAAGCTTTCTGTGCTCCCGGAGTGGACCAGGCATGGTGTCTCGTGTCCGTTGATCAGCACCGTTGTTGTCGTCGTCTGGAGCGTCCGGGACCGTGCTTGGTCCAGCGTCATTGAGGCCAGACGTGGTCGTAGTGCTTCAGCGTCTTCCTCGAACCCCGTGGAGCCGTCGATGCTGGGGTCCATTGTTGCCGTCCAAGATGGCGGCGGGGGTGAACAAAATGGCTGCCCCATGCATCGCACATGGCTGGGGGGTCACAAGATGGCGGTGGGGGTGGACAAAATGGCCACCCCCATGCGTCGCGCAGGGCTGGGGGGTCCCAAGATGGCGGTGCCCCTCCTCCCCTCGTGGTGGCCGGGACCCAAAATGGCGGCGCCTGCGGGTCGCACATGGGGCGCTGGGGGGGGGTTGGGGAGCGTTTGGAACGCGCAGGACTCCTTCTTCTCCGGGGACAGCGGCAACCCCCCGAGACCGGCACACAGCCGCGAAATGGCCCTTTTTCCCCCAGCTCTTGCAAATCGCTGCGCGGGCCGGACAGCGCTGTCGGGGGTGTTTCGCCTGGCCGCAGAAATAGCAGCGGGCTCCCCCGGGACGACTTGGCGTCTGAATCGCGCAAGCCTGTGGGGGGGGGGGTTTGTCGCGACAGGGGTCCACGGAGCCCAAGGGGCTGCCGTGCGGTCGGGGCCGTAGGCGCGGGCTTTTTGCGCGTCCACATCTAGTGAGGCTGCAAGGGCCCGTGCCTCTGAGAGTCCTAGCGACTCTTTTTCTAAAAGTCTTTGGCGGATTTGGGGAGAGTTCATACCAGCCACAAACGCATCGCGAATTAACATGTCCGTGTGTTCAATCGCGTTTACCGGCGGGCAGCTGCAGGCCAGTCCCAAAGTTAGCAGCGCGGCGTAGAATTCGTCTCGCGATTCTCCGGGACTTTGCCGTCTCGTTGCGAGTTGGTAGCGTGCGTAGATCTGGTTCACTGGGCGAACATAGATGCTCTTTAGTGCTGCGAACGCCGTCTGGTAATCCTCTGCGTCTTCTATGAGTGGGTAAATTTCCGGGCTTACCCTCGAGTGCAGGACCTGTAGTTTCTGGTCTTCTGTGACCCGGCCGGGGGCCGTTCGGAGGTAGGCTTCAAAACAAGTCTGCCAGTGTTTAAAAACTGCTGCTGAGTTCACTGCGTGGGGGCTGATCCTCAGGCATTCCGGGACGATCCTGAGCTCCATAGTCCTTTAAGCACGCTTAATAAATTGTAGCGCACAAAGACTCCCGAGAGACGAATAGAGGTGAAGTCAATGAGGCTTTATTAAGCGTGACTCGTTCCCCGCAGTTCAGCAACAGACTGGAACTGCGGGGAGAATTCCTGGTTCTTATACTCCGCCTTCAGGGCGGAGCTAGAGATCAACAGCCAACCAGGACCCGGGATCTGTCAGCCAATGACATCACGGCTTCACAGTCCCACATGACCCCTAATGCATACTACCACATAAGGTAAGGGTGGAAAGTCCAGTGAAGAGTGGTGAAGTGGTAGTAGGAATAATAGAGAAACTATCTTGTCCAGGAATACAGTTTATCTTGGGTAGTGATGTAGCTGGATTCCAGGTGGGAGTGATGCCTACTGTGGTTGATAAGCAAGTGGAAAATCAGTCAACTGAAGTGTTGAAGGACGAATATCCTGGGATTTTTCAGGATTGTGTAGTAACAATGTCGCAATAGGTTAAGACAAAAGGAGAAATGAAGGAGTGAAGATGAAGTTGAAGTACATTTATCAGAAACGATTTTTGATCAGATGGTTGAAAAAGATGAGGCGGATATTTTTAGTTCAGGAAAATTGGCACATTTACAACAGAAAGATGTAGAAATAAAACGGATGTATCAGAAAGCGTATATGGAAGAGGAATCTGAGAATATACCAGAGTGTTATTACCGTAAAAATGATGTCTTGATGAGAAAATGGAGACCTGTACATATGCAGGCGGATGAAAAGTGGGCAGAAGTTCATCAAGTAGTATTGCCGGTGGGTATAGAAAGGAGGTGCTGCGAGTTGCACATGAGGTACCAGTGGGAGGTCATTTGGGAATAAGGAAAACTCAAGCTAAAATCCAGAAACATTTTTATTGGCCTGGACTACATAAAGATGTAGTTAAATTTTGTCAATCATGTCACACATGTCAAGTGATAGGGAAACCTCAAGCAGTGATAAAACCAGCGCCCTTAATACCCATTCCAGCATTTGAGGAACCTTTTACAAGCATCCTAATCGATTGTGCAGGGCCACGTCCTAAAACAAAAAGTGGGAATCAATATCTTTTGACTATAATGGACGTGTCTACTAGGTTTCCAGAGGCCATTCCAGTATGTAATATTACAGCTAAAAAGATTGTGGAGGAGTTATTTAAATTCTTTACTAGATATGGACTACCCACAGAAATTCAATCGGATCAAGGTTCAAATTTTACCTCAAAGTTATTCAAAGAAGTTATGGATAGTTTAGGAATAAAACAATTTAAATCTACTGCGGACCATCCAGAATCGCAGGGAGTGTTAGAAAGGTGGCATCAGATATTAAAGACAATGTTGAGTGCTTATTATCAAGGTTATCCAGAGGATTGGGATAAAGGAATCCCATTCGTATTGTTTGCAATTAGGGATGCACCTAATGAGTCAACCAAATTTAGTCCTTTTGAACTAATATTTGGTCATGAGGTAAGAGGACCACTGAAATTGATTAAGGAAAAATTGGTGGGTGATAAATCGGAAATTACACTATTGGATTACGTGTCAAATTTTAGGGAACGATTAAATAGAGCAGGTGAATTGGCTAGACAACATTTGAAAGTTGCACAAAATGTGATGAAACGGGTAGCGGACAAGAAATCCAAAGTTCGTAGTTTTGCCAGTGGGATAAAGTTTTAGTGTTGTTACAGTGGTAGGGGAGTCTTTAAAAGCTATGGACCGTATCAGATTGAAAGGAAATTAAGTGAGGTGAATTATGTGGTAAAAACACCAGATAGAAGGAAGACTCACCGAGTGTGTCATATGAATATGCTTAAAAGGTACTTTGAAAGGGAGGGAGGGAAAAAGGAGGTTTTAATGATTCTAACTGAAAGTGACGAACCAAATCCAGATGACTGTGAATTTGACATACCTCAAATTAAATTGGAAAATGAGGATGTTCTTAAAAATTGGGATGAATTAAGTTACCTTCCAGAGGAAAAACGAACTGACCTGAAAGAGTTGATATCACATGGGCAAGTTTGTCGAGATAAATTGGGAAGTACTAAAATGGGTATACATGATGTAGATATAGGAAATGCTGTTCCTATCAAACAACATCCATACAGACTTCATCCTTTAAAATTGGCACAGGTTAACAAAGAGATTGAGAGTATGCTTAAAAATGGCATAATTGAAGTGGGTTTCAGCCAATGGAGCTCACCCATAGTGATGGAACCTAAACCAGATGGTACCCAACGGTTGTGTGTGGACTATAGAAAGGTGAATGCAGTTACAAGAACAAACTCTTATCCTACCCCACGTTTGAAGGATTGCATTGAGAAAGTGGGACAATCTGCTTTTATGTCCAACTTCCAGACGTGGAAAGAACATTTAAAACATCGTATGGAGTTCTTCGATCGACTTCAGGAGGCGGGTTTGGTGATGAACCTAGCCGAAAGTGAATTTGGAGAAGCCCGAATCACTTTCCTTGGGGAGTTTCCGTTCCCCTCAACACGACGGGAAATAATTCGATTTCGTGGCATGAGTGGATTTGATCGAACATTTGTGCACGAGTTTTGTAACCTGATTGCTCCACTGATGGACTTGCTGAAGAAACGTAACAAATTTCAATAGACAGCGGAGTTTCAACATGCATTTGACTGCCTGAAAGCTGTGGTAACCGATGCTCCTGTACTGGAGTGTTTTTACTGTGTGCATTTCTTAATTGATGGTGCAAAGGTGAAAAATGAAACCATCTTGAAGTTGATGGTTTATTTATTTTTCTTGGGGGGAGGTGTCATGTGAGAGTACCTTTAAGAAATGGATGTTTAAGCAATGTACCTTTAAGAAATGGAGCTGATCATATTACTGAAGTGATGTCAGAGGGTGGGGGGGAGCTGATCTCACTTCTGCTTTTTTGAGTTTCAGTTTGAGAAGGCAGCTGGGAGTGTCTGTGTGCTTTGCTGAGAGCTGCAGGAAGAAACACAGAGCTGGTCTGTTGTTTTCTGAAATCCAAAGACTATAAATATATTGAATGGAACCTAATGTGTTATTATTTTTGAAGGTTTGAAGTCTTTTGGATGTTTAAAGGAACAGTTTGAAGGATTATTTAGGATTGTAGTCTTTTGGGGTTATCTTTGAAGTAATGGGTGTTAAGATATTCAATGTTTGTTTTTAAAAGGTTAACTTGAGTTCATAGAATGAACATTGTTTTGTTTTAAAACCATTTGTCCAGTTCTGCTGTATCACACCTGGAGAGTACACCGTGTGCTTCCCACACCACAATCTATTAAAAGTTGTGGGTCGGTTGAACTCCATGAAACACTTTGGGGTTCTGTAAACCCCAACTATAACAGAAGGGACGTTGCAGAGGCTGTTGAGCTTCTTGAGTGTTGTTGGAGCACGCATCCAGGCAAGAGGATAGTATTCCATCACACTCCTGACTTGTGCCTTGGGAAATTCCTTTTTATTCATTCATAAGATTGTCCATCCCTAATTGACATCCCCAATTGGCTTTGAAGTGAGCTTGCTCAGCTATTTCAGAGGGTAGTCACGAGTCAACCACTACACGCCAAGTCACATATAGGCCAGACCTGATAAGGATGGCAGATGTCCTTCCCTAAAGGACATTAGTTAACCAGCTTTCACAACAAGGGACACTTTTTAATTCCAGATCATATTTTTTAATCGAGTTCAATATTCACCAGCTGAGAGACCATGGTGAGATTTGAACCTGGGTCGCTGGATTACTAACCTAGTGACAATGCCACTACACCACTGTCTCTCCTCAGAAAGTAGTTACAAATGTTTCAGCCTCATTTGTGCACCAATGTGCCAGACTCTTCCCCTCCCCCTCAACCATTGAGAATGGGGATATTTGTGGAGCCTCCTCCTCCTGTTAACTAACACTCCAGCACCACTCACGAGCTGGATACGGAAGGACTGCAGAGCTTTGATCTGATGGGTTGATTGTAGGATCACTCAGCTCTCCCGTATGCTGCTTCCGCTGTCTGGCATGCAGTTCTGTGCTTTAGCTTCACCAGCCTGGCACCTCATTTTTAGGCATGCCTGTACCTGCTCTTGGCATGCCCTCCTGCACTCTTCATTGAACCAGGGTTGATCTCTTGGATGGATGGTGGTATGACCATAAGGAACTGGAAGCCATTCAGCCCTTCAAGCCTGCTCCGCTATTTAATAAGATCGTGGCTGATCCAACACTCACTAAGTCCTTTTCCTTGTCTTCTTTTTGCAACCCTTAATTCCCTGACTGATTAATAACCTCTCAACCTCAGCCCCTGAAATTATTCAAGGACTTGGGTCTCCACAGCTCCCTGAGGTAAAGAATTCCAAAGATTCACCGTCCTTTGCGAGAAGAAATTCTTCCTCAAATCCGCTTTAATGAGCTCCCCTTATTCTGTGACTCTGCCCTCTGGTCCTACCCTCGCCCAAGAGAGGAAAAATCCTCCCAGCACTTACCCTGTCTGATCCCCTCTAAGAATCTTATGTGTTAGAGGCAGCATGGTAGCACAAGTGGATAGCACTGTGTCTTCACAGCGCCAGGGTCCCAGGTTCAATTCCGGCTTGAGTCACTGCCTGTGCAGAGTCTGCACATCCTCCCCGTGTCTGCGTGGGTTTCCTCCGGGTGCCCCGGTTTCCTCCCACAGTCCAAAGACGTGCAGGTTAGGTGGATTGGCCATGATAAATTACCCTTAGTGACCAAAAAGGTTAGGAGGGATTATTGGGTTACAGGGATAGGGTAGAAGTGAGGGCTTAAGCGGATCGGTTCAGACTCGATGGGCCAAATGGCCTCCTTCTGCACTGTATGTTCTATGTTTCAATCATATCACCTCTCATTCTTCACAACTCCGAGGATAGACCCAACCTGTTTGATCTTTCCTCACATATACCTATAATGGTAGTGAGAAATGTGCTGGGCTACGAAGTGAGACTGTGGTTGAATACAATTCTGCTGCTGCTGAGGACCTCATGGGTACCCAGTTTTCTCATCTTGGGCTGCTAGATGTCCAAATCAATCCCATTTTACACGGTGGTGGTGCCGCACAACACAATGGAGGGTGTCGGAAAAGTGACCTCACAAAGACTGTGGTCATTCCTGCCCTTTCAGAGGGTTGGTGCAGACTCGATGGGCCGAATGGCGTCCTTCTGCACTATCGGGATTCTGTGGATTCTTTCACGGACAGATGCACCTGGACCTGAACCAAAGTTTTCCCCATGTTGGTTCCCTCACCACCCGCTACAGGCCCAGTCCGGTAGGTGTGTCCTCCAGGCAGCTCAGTCCATAGTGGTGCTGCCAAGTCACTATCGGTTACGGATATTGAAGAGTGCCACACAAAGTACGTTCTGGGCCCTTGCTGCCCCCAATGCTTCCTCCAAGTAGCATTCAACATGGAAGAGTCCAGATTCATCGACTGAGGACGGAGGGTGGCAATCAGCAGGTGTCCGTGCCCATATCTGACCAGCCTCGTCTATTCTGACCTTTACAACAGTGATAACAGCGCTACTTCCTAGTGACAGGGTTCAGGGGCCAACATTAATAATCCTGGGTGCTCCTGTTCAAATTGCACTGTGAAGATGATTTGAATCACGTCGAAATTAAATCTGGAAATAAATAGCCGAGAGTGTAAAACTGCCCATCAAGCAGAGTGCCGTCTACATCAAACTGGTCCACCCACATCCCTCAGAGAAGGAAAGCTGTGCTATTGACTTACATGGGACTCTAGCCCGACACCAATATGACGCATTCCAAACTTTGCTCAGCTGGCCATTCTGTTGTGCCCTAGTCAAAAGCACCACCACCGTCTCAGGGCAATTAAGAGGGCATTAAATGCCCAGCCTTGCCAGTGAAGATCCCCACCTCCTCCCTCCCACAACCGGAAGCACAAGTAAATGAAATCACATAGGGAATCTACAGCAGAGAGGCAGTCCATTGGTCCCAACTGCTCTGTACTGGGCGGCACTGTAGCCCAGTGGTTAGCACTATTGCTTCACATACCAGGGTCCCAGGTTCGATTCCCGGCTTGGGTCACATGTGGAGTCTGCACATCCTCCGTGTCTGCGCGGGTTTCCTCTGGGTGCCCACAAGTCCCGAAAGACGTGCTTGTTAGGTAATTTGGACATTCTGAATTCTCCATCTGTGTACCTGAACAGGCGCCGGAATGTGGCGACGAGGGGATTTTCACAGTAATTTCATTGCAGCCTACTTGCGACAATAATAATAAAGATTATTATTATTATGCTCCACATGAGCCTCATTGCATCTACCTTCCAAATTAAATGTTAAATTGAGGCCCACGGGCCTAGCAGCACTCATGGCTTTCTCCCACGGTATCCTGGTCAATATTTATCCCTCTACTGACAGATAATTATCTTTATTATTGTCACAAGTAGGCTTACATTAACACTGCAATGAAGTTACATTAACACTGCAATGAAGTTACTGTGAAAAGCCCCTAGTCGCCACATTCCGGCACCTGTTCGGGTACACTGAGGGAGAATTCAGAATGTCCAATTCACCTAACAAGAGCTAGTCATTGTCGCACTGATATTTGTGGGAGCTTGCTGTGTACAAATCTGGCTGCTGAATTTCCGATATTGCAACATTGGCTGCGTCTCATAAAATACTTCACTGGCTATAAAACGTCAGGGACGCCCTAAGATGTGAACAGATAATATAAATAATAGTAATCGCTCATTGTCACAAGTAGGCTTCAATGAAGCTACTGTGAAAAGCCCCTAGTCGCCACATTCCGGCGCCTGTTCGGGGAGGCCGGTAAGGGAATTGAACCCGCGCTGCTGGCCTTGTTCTGCATTACATGCCAGCTGTTTAGCCACTGTGCTAAACCAGCCCCTGGTTTGTGAGGCAGTGTTAATGCAAGGGGTTCTCTTTCAATAGAATCTTACAAAACCTTTCTAATGAAGCCTAATGAAAGCTGGAGGAACTGCACCTTCTCAGAATCCCTACAGCGCAGATGGAGGCCATTCAGCCCATCAAGTCTGCATCGACCCTCTGAAGGAGCACCCCACCTAGGCCGGCTGCCCTATCCCCGTAACCCAACCTAAGTAGATTTAGGACTGAGCTTATGAGGAACTTCTTCACCCAAAGGGTTGTGAATCTATGGAATTCCTTGCCCAGTGAAGCAGTTGAGGCTCCTTCATTAAATGTTTTTAAGGTAAAGATAGATAGTTTTTTGAAGAATAAAGGGATTAAGAGCTCTGGTGTTCAGGCTGGAAAGTGGAGCTGAGTCTACAAAAGATCAGCCATGATCTCATTGAATGGCGGAGCAGGCTCGAGGGGCCAGATGACCTACTCCTGCTGCTAGTTTTTATGTTCTTAAGTTCTAACCTTTGGGCACTAAGGAGCAATTTAGCACGGCCAATCCACCTAACCTGCACATCTTTGGTCTGTGGGAGGAAACCGGAGCACCCGGAGGAAACCCACACAGAGATGGGGAGAACATGTCCCACCAGTCACCCAAGGCGGGAATTGAACCAGCTCCCTGGCGCTGTGAGGCAGCAGTGCTAACCACTGTGGCACCCCAGAGGGGACACTTTACAGCCTTCTGGCCTCAATATCAGACCATGAACTCTTGTTCTTCATTTTCAATTTCTTCACCCCACCCAACCCGTGTACACCCTGTTCGCATTTTTGCTTTCAGACAGTGCTGACCTTTACTCTGCTATTCACACCTACTCTAGACCAAATCCTTTGCTCCTTTAACATCGTCATTACTTTGCCTTCGATTTTGTGACTTGTCATTTAAACTCCCTGGTCTTCTAACATATCCCAGGCCTTCTCCTTTGCCCCACCTGTTCCTTTATCAGTAACGTAAAACCCATAATATTCACATGATGCTCCTATAAAACCCACGCTATTCCTACCTTTCTTCAGCTCTGAAGACTCAAACATTAACTCGGTTTATCTCTCCACCGCCAGACCTTTTGAGTTTTTCCAGCACACTCCTGTTTTTATTTCGGATCGCCAGCAACTGCAGTATTTTGCTTTTACCACACCTCTGCCATTGGGAGTTTTGAATGGTAATTGATATTTTTCCAAGCCCTTCTGCCTTGGACACGGTTTCCAACCAGGAGACTACGGCATGTGCCTCCTAACTCCTTCTCCCAGGAGCTGCTCGGTTGACAAGATCGTCGTCATGGGAACACCACAGGCTCCAAGTCCTCTCAAGTGGAAGCAATTTCTGCCGTTTGGCTTGGGCCTATCGCCCCATCTCTCCGCTGTGGCCTCCAAACCCGATTGCGTGGGACTGGATTCACATGTAGGTCGATAACAGCAGATTTCCTTTATTTAAGGTTGACATTCCTCATCGCTGGAACTCCTCACCAAGAGTCATCATTCGACCTGAAGCGGTAGCTCAGCTTCCCGCTCCACAGATCCTGCCTGACCGGCTAGGCATTTCCAGCAGTTCTTTTGTCTGTATTATGGAAGGGCCTTTGCATGGCTTTTAAAGAAGGTGGCTCACCACCAGGGCAAGTGAGGATGGGCAGGAAATGCCACGATCGAGGTTCTATCGCAACGAGGAAGCACCACGGCAGATAAAACCGCTTGCACACCTCATTTCAATGCCACCTTTTATCGCTGCCCATTCCTGAGCTAGCTCTGTTATAGACCAATTCAAATCCCAGTAAAAAGGGCTTTATTCTGTAGGGATTTTGAATTTAAATATAAAAAAAACATTCTTCTGTTAAACCATGATTATCACGAGCTACAATAATTACAGATTATTACAGAGGAAGAAACAAGCAGTACAATCACAGGAATCGAGAGACACAACACACATTGGTAAATCAGATCACACAATGAAAGCCTCTCCAGATGCTCACTGTTACTTTGCAAGGGTGCAGTAGTTTCAGCATTTTTCAAAAATAAACAGTAGCATTTTAAACACACGCAACAAGAGATGATCAAACAAAACGGTTGACACCACTCATCGTTATCATTACAGCATTTGATTTAAGAGCCAACCCGCTCACAAGTCTTGCCAACGTTCGGCTTCACAGACGGCCGACTGCCCTCCAAAGATGTACCCAAAGTGACAGCAAGGGGATGGGGAGAGGGGTCAGAAGTCCATCCCGGCAAAGCTCGGCACGCACATCCTGAACAACTGCAGTCATCACCGCAAAGGTCCCCAGCCACTACCGTGAGTGGTTAGTTCAGCGGGATTCGATAACATCCAACCCACATGATGCTGCTCCCAATCTACCCTCAGGTAACAGGGTTCCGACTCCTGCCATACTTTGCTGGCCAGACATTGGTAAAATGTTTTCTTTTCCACACCTCCACCCACCACCCCCCCCCCCCCCCCATATGACACACTGATATTTTATTAAACAGACAGGTAAGCAGCCACGGAGGCCTAAACACACTTTTGTACTTGATGATACCACTGTGGAGTTTATACCGAAGACAAATGATGCTCCTCGCAGTCATTGGAGACTCAAACCAGAGCCCCATAGGCAGAACCATTGGCTGGGAATCCACTTTGCTCCCAGCCACCTTCCCTCCTTCTACCACGTGGCTGACAATCTTATTGTGGAGGGGGGGGGTTTGGTTGTTGGAGGTGGAAGACAAGGTATCCTGCTCCGCCACCTTATCCATGTGACTGCCTTTCAGATAGCAGGACTTCATTGAGGCCATTCAACTGAGGGAAGCATCACTGCCACGTACACGTCCTTAGCAAGCAGGAGAGAGCCCTCCTTCTTAATCTAGAGGGAGGGGTAGAGTGGATGAGTGTTGAGGTCAATTGAGAAATCTCTCTCCCGGCTCACTGCCCGAGACGGTTATCAGATAATTGGGCGCATGCCAGGCTTCGTATCCCAGCCATCCCGTACTGAGCCAGAGGAGTTGACATTAGAGGTCTTGATAAGACAGTGATTCAGGAAGCACCCCCCCCCCCCCCCAACATCCTACCCTACAACCAAACACAACCTTGGAATGCCTTTACAGCCCTGGCAGTTTAATCTGTGACAAGTCCATTGATTATTTCTTTCTTAAAAAGATAGCCCCTGTGACAGCTCCAGGTTTATACCTGCATAGTGTGAATCTGCATGATGCTAGGACACCAGTTCCTGTAACCAACACACTGCTCCCCCCACACCCTCTTCGATATGGAAAGAAGCAGTACTCAAAACTTCACTGCTTTCCATGGCACAGTGATTGGGGCAGTATACAAACACACAAGGGTGGTACGGCTCAAATGGGGAGCGAAAGTCTCATTAAAACATCGTGGACACCTCCTTGCTGCGTTTCCCCACCTGGAAAGGATGGGGGGGTGCAACACAACGTTTAAACACACATACACAAACGCACAGATACAAAAAGTGGTTGTCCAGTCCAATGAATGTGAAGAGATAATCCAAAAACCAGTGTCAACAACTGGGTGTCCATTCCCCCTCTGTAGCACCTCGAAATCCACGACGTGGGCACCAAAACGATTCAAGTTCAAGCACGTCGAAATCTCAAAAAGTATTTTTTAAAATCCTGCCGCAAGATGACAAGTCAATGCCCGTCCGCGGAAGACCCAGCGTCTCGTGCCAAAGTTGTCTGTGCGGTGGTGATTGTGGCAGATGCCCCACTGCGGTGAATCTGTCCCCGGGAATCGTCCACACTGGCAAATTAGTCCCATGGTCTTTTATTCTTGTTTGGTTGGCAGTAGCACCTTGGCCCATCTGTGGATGGGGGGGGGGGGGGGCAGGTGGGGTCCAGGCGGCTTGCGTTTTTTGACACACCGACCCAACGGCGCTGCAGCTCAGGGGTCCCGTTCCTTCTTCACCTTGATGTCACCTGCCAGGATGGTGGCGATCTCCCCTTGCATGAAAGCCCAGGGGACGTTGGAGCCGATGAGCGGGCACTTCTCACCGCTGGGGCAGTACACCTCGCCGCTGGCCCCCTGCGACTTGATGCTCTCCCGCGAGCAAGGGAAGCAGAACTTGTGGCCGGGCACCGAGGGGCACTGGACAAAGTGGGTGTCCTCCAAGCGCTGGTGGCAGATGGTGCAGCAGAGCGGGCTGTTGGAGGAGTCGGGGGCGCCGGGGGGCTCGGACCCCTGGCCGACCTCGGCCGAGGGGCCGCCGGGGTCACCGTTGCGGGAGGCCAGGCGCCGCTGCCCGCTCTGGCCCGGCGGCGTGGTGGAGTGCACGGCCTGGCCGGCCTCCTTGGGCACCAGGGAGTCGGTGGCGATGGGGGTGGAGGAGGAGCCCACCAGGCCGGCGGGCGAGTGGCCCATCTGGGCCGGGCCGTCGGGCGGCAGGTGGGAGCCGGCGGGGGGCCAGTCCCCGGCCTTGCCCGCGTCGGGCTCCCGGTCCGGAGAGGCTTTGCGGCGGCGGGTGGCCGGGCGGCACGGTGCCCGGGGGCCCGAGCTGCCCCCCGGCTCGGCGTGGGGCTCGGGCAGCAGCTCGGCTGGCACGGCCTCCTTGAAGAGGCGGGCGGCCTCGGTCAGCAGCTGGCCCAGGGGCCTCCAGTCGCCCGCCCCGGGCCTCCTCTCGTACTCCAGGCACTCCAGCCCAGGGCTGCCGGGCCCCTCCTTGGCGCTGTCGGCCAGCATGTGGCGGCAGGCCTCGGCCGCGCCCGAGTGCACGGCCCCCGAGCCGCTCGGGTACTCGATGAAGAGGCGCAGCTCGAGCGCGCGGTCCGGGGCCCGCTCCGCCGCGTCGAAGGCCAGCAGGCGGGCGAGCAGGCCGGGCTCGGCGCGCAGGCGCAGCGGGAAGGGCGCGCAGTCGGCCAGGCCCAGCAGCGAGTCCCGCACGGCGGCCGGGCGGCCCTGCCACTCCTCGGCGCGGTGGCGGAGGGCGCGGCTGAGCTCGGCCAGCGCCGCCTCGGGCCCGCCGCCGGCCGCCGCCGCCTTGTCGCGCAGGGCGCGCTCCAGCTCGGGCCGCCGGCCGCCCAGCTCCAGGCTCCGGGCGGAGAGGCCGTGCGGGGGGCGCCGGGCCTGGGGGAGAGGCGGCGGCGGCGGCTCGGGGCCCGGCAGGTAGTCGGCCAGGAGGAGGCGGTGCGGAGGCGGCAGCGGGGTGCGCGGCCGGGCCGGCAGCGGGGCCTGGGCGGGCGCCGGGCCGGGCGGAGGGAGGCCGTGCGCCCGCTTCAGGTGGCGGGTCTGCTCGATCACCAGCTCGATGCGGTCGGCGCCCTCGTAGTTGACGCAGCCGCGGCACACGGCCTGCGAGAAATCCCAGATCATGGCCCAGGGCATCCGCGGCAGGTCGCACAGGTAGCACGAGTGGCGGCGCGAGGAGGCGGCGGCCGAGGCCGCGGGCGGAGGGGGGGCCGAGCCCATCGGCGGCGGTGGGAGAAACAATGGAGCCGGGCGGCTGTGAGGGAGGAAAAAAGAGTAGGCCTCAGCCGCACTGCGCCTGCGCGGCCGGCCGCGCCGTCACCACGCTGGCCTAAACATCAACACGCTGTCCCAGATGTCATCACGCCCCGCCCCCTTTACCGCCGGAAGTACCCGTATGGCATTCTGGGCCCTGTAGTCTTTTCTAATAAGCTTGTCACAAGCAGGCTTACATTAACACTGCAATGAAGTTACTGTGAAAATCCCCTAGTCGACACATTCCGGCACCTGTTCGGGTACACGGAGGGAGAATTCAGAATGTCCAAAGAACAAAGAAAAGTACAGCACAGGAACAGGCCCTTCGGCCCTCCAAGCCCATGCCGACCATGCTGCCCGACTAAACTACAATCTTCTACACTTCCTGGGTCCGTATCCCTCTATTCCCATCCTATTCATGTATTTGTCAAGATGCCCCTTAAATGTCACCTAACAAGCACGTCTTTCAGGACTTTGGGAGGAAACCGGAGCACCCGGAGGAAACCCACGCAGACACGGGGAGAACGTCACAGACAGTGACCCAAGCCGGGAATCAAACCTGGGACCCTGGCGCTGTGAAGCAACACTGGGCTACCATGCCTCCCTCCCTCCCCTCCCAGCACCAACAACAACCACCTGCATTTGCAAAGCGCCCCCACTCGGTTGCCAGGAGCAGGATATGCCAAAGTAACGCAGGATAAAATGAAATAAATTCCATGAATGCACACTTACACAGCAGAACTTAAATCAATATGAAACCCAATGCTGGCTTACATAGCAAATTTAGGTTTATTGTCACATGTGCTGAGGCACAGTGACAAGTATTGTTCTGCGTACAGTCCAGACAGATTATTCCATACATGAACACGTAGGACATACGATAGATACACAACGTAAATAGGTAGACACAGACATCAGGTGAAGCACACGGAGAGTGATGCTACAACTGTAGAGGAGATTTCAGCATTATAAAGCAGAATCGAAGCAAGCTATCGCAGAATTTAAACATAATAAAGCACAGGTGAAGTCACTCATGTATCAAATGACTGTGGGTTGCTTTCCCTTTTGAGGGAGGGGGGGGAGAGCTGACTGGTGGTGATGTAACCTGAGGGTCACCACACCTCAGGTCAGAGGCAAAGTTGAGAAGGTGGAGCCTTCATGAATAACCTTAGCCAGTGCGAGAATTGAACCCACGCTGCTGGACTCGCTCTGCATCACAATCCAGCCAACCGGTTCCCAATAAAGATCGATGAAGCATTTGAAAGCAAAATCCCGCTGTAGGAATGTTTCCAAGGACTGAGTACTGAGCTAGCTTTTACGTGGGGTTCCACCCACTTAGTTACAGCTCAGCTGAACATAGAGACCTTCAGACCCATCAACTGGTTAAGGCGGCTTTATTTTCCAAGCTTGGCCCACGTACGTGGGAGAATGATCTGGATAAATGCCAAAACCACTCTGCTTTACAATTATATAGTTTTCCAAAAGTCAATAGCCCACCCCAGTTGGACTTGATCCAATCCTTGGAGCTGTCAATTTTATATTGACCAATGAAGGTTACTTTAAGCAACATGATGACTGTGATCAGCTCATGATTTAACCCCATCCTGCCACCTGTTGTTTACCAGGACACTTTATCCTTTCTGAAGTTGTTTTTCTTCAATTCCCATCTTACTGATCACATTCAGTTCCTGCCCACCTCATTGGTCATCTAGGGCCAGGATACTGAAGTTGGTCCCTCTACACCACGGATCGTCTGAGAGGATGTCGGGGGCACTGATAAGAACTGTTTACTGAGCAGACCATGTTATTGTGACCACACTACTTCTGTCTAATCCTGTTTGTCTCAAAAACATGGGCAAGTTAGCTAGCTTAAATCCCATCATGCATTGCGGCCAATGCTTGTACCAAGAGTTTGAATGCTTATTGCTGCCATATCCTAAAAATACATGTTTAATGGTTAATAATGATTACTGGGTAGGTATACTTTCTATTAGTCTCAATCCTTAATAAATTAACTTATGTAGAACTATTCTAGTGTTAGCCTAGCTATCCGGTTTTAAGGGATCTAATCTCAGGACACCCCCCCCCCTTCAATTGCAGATGCTGGAAATCAGAATAAAAACACAGAAGAAGGTGGGATAAACTCAGCAGGTCTGCCAGCCCCTGTGCAGTGAGAAAGCGGAGTCAACATTCTACAGAATAAACCCAAATGATGCTTTTGGAAGTGGAATAAAGTGTGAAATCACATTTTAATAAAAGATAAGAAACCTCCTGCGCGTAACAATTCTGCGATGAAGATCTTTCACCCGACCCCCGCCTCGTCCCTTCCATAAAATCGAAATGCTGCCATCGTCGAGGGGCAAAGAAGGTGCCCATGGTGGCACAGAGAGCAGAATGTGTTAAGTGCTCAGTGGAAGCACAGGTAACAGATGGCCCTGTGTGTGTGTGTGTACCGGAGAGGAGGGGGGTGCATTGGGGACAAATAACGAAAAGGGTTGCATTATTCCACAACAATCACGCTTCGGCCTGCCCGAAACTTGATGACCTTCCAAAGAAAAGATCAGTCGATGACCAAAAGTTATATTTTAATGGAATCCAAGCTGGTTCGTGAAGCTAAAATCGGGGCAGAGACCTTTACTTTATTGAATTTATTAACTTGATCAGTCTCACAGCCATTCCCCACTCAGCCCAGTGTCCCAGTTATCCCCTATTTATATTGATTGTTCAGTCTCACAGCCATTCCCCACTCAGCCCAGTGTCCCAGTTATCCCCTATTTATATTGATTGTTCAGTCTCACAGCTCTCCCACACTCAGCCCAGTGTCCCAGTTTTCCCCTATTTATATTGATTGTTCAGTCTCACAGCCATTCCCCACTCAGCCCAGTGTCCCAGTTATCCCCTATTTATATTGATTGTTCAGTCTCACAGCCATTCCCCACTCAGCCCAGTGTCCCAGTTATCCCCTATTTATATTGATTGTTCAATCTCACAGCTCACCCCCACTCAGCCCAGTGTCCCAGTTATCCCCTATTTATATTGATTGTTCAGTCTCACAGCCATTCCCCACTCAGCCCAGTGTCCCAGTTATCCCCTATTTATATTGATTGTTCAATCTCACAGCTCTCCCCCACTCAGCCCAGTGTCCCAGTTATCCCCTATTTATATTGATTGTTCAGTCTCACAGCTCTCCCCCACTCAGCCCAGTGTCCCAGTTATCCCCTATTTATATTGATTGTTCAGTCTCACAGCTCTCCCCCACTCAGCCCAGTGTCCCAGTTATCCCCTATTTATATATATATGTGTATTTTATTACAAACATGTATTAATACATGTTACAGCAAATAAACACCTCGGGAAACATACTTCCCAACAATCAACTATACAGTCTGTACAGATTTTTCCCCTTTTTCACCCCGACCCCCACCCTGCGACGAACAGCTCCTCAAACACGGTCGTGAACACCCTCCACCTTTTCTCAAACCCCCCTGCAGAGCTCCTTAACTCATACTCAAATCTGGAGACCAAAACTGCGCACAATATTCCAGATGTTGTCTCACCGAAAATGCACAACTGTGGCAAGACTACAGTGGGTTGGTGCGGTAGCGCAGTGGTTAGCACAGTTGCTTCACAGCGCCAGGGTCCCGGGTTCGATTCCCGGCTTGGGTCACCGTCTGTGCGGAGCCTGCACGTTCTCCCCGTGCCTGCGTGGGTTTCCTCCGGGTGCTCCGGTTTCCTCCCACAGTCCAAAGACGTGCAGGTTAGGTGGGGTTAAAGGAGCACGGCGATGGGACGGGTGCTCTTTCAGAGGGTCGCTGCAGATTTTATGGGCCGAATGGCCTCCTTCTGCAATGTAGGTATTCTATGATTCTATATTTTAAGAAAACAGGAAATGCTGGACAATCTCAGCAGGTCTGACAGCCTCTGTGGAGAGAGAACAGAGCTAACGCCTCGAGTCTGGATGACTCTTTGTCGAAGCTGGAGAGACTGGGAATGGGGTCAGATTTAGACTGTGGTGGAACGGTGGGGCTGGATAGCGGACCAGCGATAGGTGGAGATTCACAAAGATGCCATGGACAAAAATACAAAGGGAATGTAAATGGGGCTGATAGAGGCACATTAAGAGATGGAATAGGAAACGCATGGCCCGAGTAGGATGGGGGTGGGGGGGAGATAATGGTGGAGGGAAAATGGATCGATGGAAGAAATGAAGATAAATTGATAGGAATAAAAATGGGGTGAATGTGGTGGAGAGAGTTCACAGTCTGAAGTTGTTGAACTCAATATTAAGTCCGGAAGGCTGTAACGTGCCTGATCGGAAGATGAGGCGCTGTTCCTCCAGTTTGCGCTGGGCTTCACTGCAACACGGCAGCAGGCCAAGGACGGACATGTGGATGTGAGAGCAGGACGGTGAGTCGAAATGGCAGCGACAGGAAGGTCTGGGTCCTGCTTGCGGATTGAGCGGAGGTGTTCTATGTGGTGATATGCATCACTGTAAATACACAAGGGGTTAATGTAAATACACTACAACGAAGCAAACACTAGAGGGAGCACCAGAGACATCATGACATGCAGACATACAGCTAATGAACACATAGAATAGGACACAACCAATGGGCAGTCATGACACCCAGAGGTGACACTACCACAAGGGGGCAACCCATATAAAAGGACGGGGCACACATGCTCTTTCTCCTTTCCACGGGCGACACTCGGAGAGAAGGACAGGGGTAGATCAGAAGCATCACACCCGCCACGAGGCGTAGAGCAGACTGGTTAGTTAGACTGAGTTACTATAGCAAGATTAGCAGGAGAGTCGAACTTAAGTAGGAGAATTGTTCAATAAATGTGTTAAACCTATCTCCAAGTCTGAACCTTCCTTTGTCAGAGCATACATCAAGGAAGCAGCTCATACTACATGAAGAGCATAACACAACATGGTACCAGGATACATCAAGGAAGCAGCTCATGCTACATGAAGAGCATAACACATCATGGTACCAGGATACATCAAGGAAGCAGCTTACGCTACATGAAGAAGCGGTCACCCCGTCTGTGTTTAGTCTCTCCAATGTAGATGTAAAGTCCCAATCATCCCAGATGACCACAGGCTGCTTTCCCCTTTGAGGGGGGACAGCTGACTGGTGGTGATTTAACCTGAGGGTCACCACACCTCAGGCGAGTGGAAAGGTTGAGAAGACGGGGCCATCATCAATAACCTCAGCCGGTATGAATGGAATCCCCACAGTCCTCCACAGTCCAAAGATGTGCAGGTTAGGTGGATTGGCCATGATAAATTGCCCCTTAAGTGTCCAGGAATGTGCAGGTTAGATGGGGTTACGGGGATAGGGCAGGGATAGGTAGAGTGCTCTATCGGAGGGTCGATACAGCCTCGATGGACCGAATGGCTTCCTTCTACACTTCAGGGATTCTATGCTATTCTATGTTATGTTACATCCTATTGGGGATGTAAATTTGTTTCTCCCTGGCGTCCAGCAGGATTCCCGATCCGGGCAGCATCCAAAGACGCTGCTGAAATTTCACGTCGGGATAAAAAACGATTTTAAAATAAAGTATAACTGGAGACTTCCGGTTGCGGGGAGACTTCCGGTTGCGGCTATGCAGAACTAAGTCGCACGTTCGGCAGCTCCCGCTTGGAACGGACTTTTGGGCTCTTTTCAGGGCCCCCCAATGGCATTTTTTTGACATTTCCCGGTGTGGGAAGAAGACTGCGACATACCCCCGACAGTGTATGGCTTGGACCAGGAGCGGGGCGACTAAAAAGTGGTGGTGAACCCAAAGAAAGTGCGAGGGAAGAAGAGCAAAATGGCGGCGGGCGGGGACCAGGCATCGTGGATGCAGTGGGCCCAGGAGCAGCAGGAGGTTATCCAGCGCTGCTTCAGGGAGCTCAAAGTGGAGCCGATGAAGGCTTCTATCGACAAGCTGCTGGAGACCCAGACGGCCCAGGGGGTGGCGATCCCCGAGGTCCGACAAAAGATCTCCGACAACGAGGACGAGATCTTAGGCCTGGCGGTAAAGGTGGAGGCGCACGAGGCGCTCCACAAGAAATGGCAGGAACGGTTCGAGGAGATGGAGAATAGATCGAGGCAGAAGAATTAGCGGATTCTGGGCCTCCCGGAGGGGCTGGAGGGGTCGGACGTGGGGGCCTATGTGGTCACCATGTTAAACTCGCTGATGGGAGCGGGGTCCTTCCAGGGGCCCCTGGAGCTGGAAGGGGCCCATAGAGTTCTGGCGAGGAGGCCCAAGGCTAACGAGCCGCCGCGGGCGGTGCTGGTGCGGTTTCATCGGTTCGCTGATCGGGAATGCGTACTCAGGTGGGCCAAGAAAGAGAGGAGCAGCAGGTGGGAGAACGCGGAGATTCAAATATATCAGGACTGGAGCGCGGAGGTGGCGAAGAAGAGGGCCGGGTACAACCGGGCGAAGGCGGTGCTGCACAGGAAGGGGGTGAAGTTTGGCATGCTGCAGCCGGCGCGACTGTGGGTCACCTATAAGGACCGGCACCATTATTTTGAGTCTCCGGAGGAGGCGTGGGCCTTTGTTCAGGCCGCGAAGCTGGACACAAACTGAGGGTCGGGCGTGGGGATGGTCGGGGATTGCTGTTGGTGTGTTACATTTTGAGGGGGGTTTCTTTGTTCTTGTTCAGTTTTGGTTTGGTGAGGGTGGTTAGGGCGGGTTGGGCACTGTTTTGGTTGGGTCTGTCGGGTGGGCTCTTGGAGGGGGGTAAGTAAATGGAACAGGGGTGGATGGCCGGTAGGGGGGGTGGGGCCCCGCGGGGGAGGGGGAGGCCCGAGTCGGGGGTGAGGGGACTGGGACTGTAAAAGGAGCTGCGCCAGAGGAGGCGGGGCCGGGCAGGTGGAAAGCGCGGGCTTTCTCCCGCGCTGAAGACTGGAGGGGGCGGGGCCGGGCCGGGGAAGCGAGGGTTGTTTCCCGCGCTTGGGATGGAAAGGGGAGGCGGAGAGCCTGCGGATGGGGAATGGAGGACGAGGGTGTGCCACACAATGGGAGGAGTCGAAGGAGAGGCGGGAGTGGCCGGGGTCAGCAGGAGTCAGCTGACTTGCGGGAGGGCAATGGGGGGAGTAAAGCAGCTAGGAGGGGTCCTGGGTGGGGGGGGGGGGGGGGGGATCGAGTTGCTGCTGCTATGGTCAAGGGGGAGCTGGAGCGAGTAGAGGGGGTTGGGACGGTGTCATGATATTCAAACACACACATCATGATAGACAGACCAACAGACAAATCAGCAGACACAACACGACAGCCAATCACAGACAAGGACAGAGACAGTATAAGAGAAGAAACACGACACCTGGTCCATCTAGAGACCAGGACAAGGACAGGAGCTGATTAACAACACACTCAGGGAGTCACCACGTGCAGAGTATCAAGACAGAACTGTAAATAGCATGTTAGAATAAAACAGCGTTGTACCAAATACAACCGTGTTGGCTCATCTGTACATCAGAGCACCCAACACCACAGACGGGAGTCTGCCGCCGCGGGGAACGGGCCGGGCGTGGGGTGCGGGTGCGTGGCTGGCTGAGATGGGGTTATGGCTAGTCGGCGGGGGAGGGGGGCGGGTAGCCCCCGATCCGGCTGATAACCTGGAATGTAAGGGGACTGAATGGGCCGGTCAAGCGGGCCCACGTGTTCGCTCACCTGAAGGGGCCGAAGGCGGGTGTGGTCATGCTCCAGGAGACACACCTGAAGGTGGCAGACCAGGTAAGACTGAGGAAGGGGTGGGTATCATAGATTATCGTAGAATTTACAGTGTAGAAGGAGGCCATTCAGCCCATCGAGTCTGCACCGGCTCTTGGAAAGAGCACCCTACCCAAGGTCAACACCTCCACCCTATCCCCATAACCCAGTAACCCCACCCAACACTAAGGGTAGGTCAGGTGTTTCATTCGGGGCTGGATGCCAAAAATCGGAGGGTGGCGATCTTGGTGGGAAAGAGGGTGTCGTTCGAGGCGTCGAGCATTGTGGCAGATAATGGCGGTAGGTACATAATGGTAAGTGGTAAGTTGCAGGGAGAGAGGGTGGTACTGGTCAACGTGTACGCCCCGAACTGGGACGATGCGGGTTTTATGCGGCGTATGTTGGGTCGGATCCCAGACTTGGAAGTGGGGGGCCTGATAATGGGGGGGGACTTTAAAGTGGTGTTGGATCCGGCACTGGATCGCTCCAGGTCTAGGACGGGTAGGAAGCCGGCGTCGGCTAGAGTGTTGAGGGGGTTTATGGACCAGATGGGAGGGGTGGACCCTTGGAGATTTGCAAGGCCGGGGGCTAGGGAATTTTCATTCTTCGCCATGTCCATAAGGCTTATTCCCGGATCAACTTTTTTGTTATGAGCAGGGCGCTGATAGCGAGAGTAGAGGATACCGAGTACTCGGTGATAGCCATTTCGGATCACGCCCCGCATTGGGTAGACTTGGAGATGGGGGAGGAGAGGGACCAGCGCCCGTTGTCTGCATAGACTTAATTTCACGAGGCTGGTGGAGCAAATGGAGGAGGAGTTCAAGAGGTGGGACGCGTTGCGCTGTCCCTGGCGTGTAGGGTGCAGTCAGTCAAAATGACGGTGCTCCCAAGGTTTTTGTTCCTGTTCCAGTGCCTCCCCATTTTTATCCCGAAGGCCTTCTTTAGGCGGGTCAACAGGAGCATAACGGGGTTTGTGTGGGCGCGAGGGACTCCGAGGGTAGCGGAGCGGAGTAGAGATAGGGGGGGGGCTGGCACTGCCCAACCTCTGTGGGTACTACTGGGCCGCCAATGCGACGATGGTGCGCAAGTGGGTGATGGAGGGGGAGGGGGCTGCATGGAAGAGGCTGGAGACGGCGTCCTGTGAGGGTACGAGTCTGGAGGCGCTGGCAACGGCGCCGCTGCCGCTCCCTCCAATGAGGTATACCACAAGCCCGGTAGTGGCGGCTACCCTCAAAATCTGGGGGCAGTGGAGGCGGCACAGGGGGGACGTTGGGGCCTCGACGTGGACCCCAATAGGAGAGAACCACCGGTTTGTCCCAGGGAGAATAGACGGAGGGTTTTCGGGGTGGCACAGGGCAGGGATAAGAAAGTTGGGGGACCTGTTTGTGGACGGGAAGTTTGCGAGCCTGGGTGAGCTGGAGAAGAAGTACGGGCTCCCCCCCGGGGAACACCTTCAGGTACTTACAGGTAAGGGCGTTTGCCAGACGGCAGGTGGTGGAATTCCCACGGCTGCTGCCACGCACAGTACAGGACAGGGTGCCCTCGGGGGGGGTGGGTTGGAGTGGGGAAGATCTCGGAAACTTACCAGGTGATGCAGGAGGAGGAGGAGGCCTCGGTGGTGGAGTTGAAAGGTAAGTGGGAGGAGGAGTTGGGAGAGGAGATCGAAGAGGGGACGTGGGCAGATGCCCTAGGGAGGGTGAACTCTTCCTCTTCGTGCGCGAGGCTCAGCCTCATACAGTTTAAGGTGCTGCACAGGGCACACATGACCGGGACAAGGATGAGCCGGTTCTTTGGGGGTGAGGACAGGTGTGTTAGGTGCTCAGGGAGCCCAGCAAATCACACCCATATGTTCTGGGCATGCCCGGCGCTGGAGGAATTTTGGAAGGGCGTAGCGAGGACGGTGTCGAGGGTGGTCGGATCAAGGGTCAGACCGGGCTGGGGGCTCGCAATATTTGGGGTGGCAGAGGAGCCGGGAGTGCAGGAGGCGAAAGAGGCCGGAATTCTGGCCTTTGCGTCCCTGGTAGCCCGGCGGAGGATTCTCCTTCAGTGGAAAGATACGAGGCCCCCAAGTGTGGAATCCTGGATCAGCGATATGGCGGGGTTCATTAAATTGGAGGGGGTGAAATTTGCCGTAAGGGGATCGGTGCAAGGGTTCTTCAGGCGGTGGCAACCGTTCTCGGACTTCCTGGCAGAACGATAGACATTGGTCAATGGCAGCAGCAGCAACCCGGGGGGGGGGTTCTATTTTATTTTTGTTTATTTACCCTGGGGGATCTGAGGGGGTGAATATATTTCCTAGGTTTGCTTTGTGTTAATTCGGGGTCTTAATTTATTATTTATGTACAGGGGGAGGGGGGGGAGGGGGTTGTTTTATTATGTTCTGTATTTAATTCTATTGGGTTCCATTTTCATTCTGTTGTTGATATTTTGTGAAAACCTCAAGAAAATTTTTTTTTTTTAAATTAAATAAAATAAAATAAAGTATAACCCCAACTTCTATCCGACTGATGGAGAGGGCAATCTTCCTCACAGACAATGGCAGATTGTTCCAACTGCTTTGCATATGATTGTCGTATTGTAATTCTACAGTTAACCAGCAGGTGGTGACGCTGTTCCACATACAGCATCGCAGTAGCTGCTCACCGGCTCTCGGGTTCGTCATCCAAGTGACGAGGGTTCGAAACCCCCCCCACCCAGGGCAGTCTGAAACTTGTAAATTAAATTTTGTAAAATATGGATGGGGATGGGGGTGAGGCTGGGGGCTGGGGGAGTGGGGGAGTGGGGGGGTGGGTGGGGGGGGGGGGGGGTGAGGAGAGTTTTCAAAAGGGACAAAAAAGTGGTGGAAATGCACATTAGGTGTGTCAGACTTTGTAAATGAAAACGGACTAATTCACAGAATCTCTACACTGCAGGAGGAGGTCGTTCGGCCAATCGAGTCAGTGCCGACCCTCTGAAAGAGCGCCTTACCGAGGCCCACTCCCCCCCCCCCCCCCCCCCCGCCCTATCCCCACCTCACCTGTACATCTTTGGACTGTGGGAGGAAACCGGAGCACCCGGAGGAAACCCACGCAGACACGGGGGAGAACGTGCAAACTCCGCACAGAGGCCAGAATCAAATCCGAGTCCCTGGCGCTGCGAGGCAGCGGTGCTAAGCAATGTGCCACCTTGCCGCCCCTTGGTGACTGTGGACTCGGGGTGGTTGGAGCATAGAATCTGGCGATGTGATTCAATGCATTGAATTACAGAACGGTGACAGCACCAAAGGAGACCATTCAACCACCTGGACTGTGCAAGACCATCTGGTCTCGAACAGAGCAATTCAGGGCTATATCTAACTACTTCTTGGCACAATACAATGTTTTGGCCTCAACTGCTTCCTGTGGTGAAGAATTCCACAGGCCGACCACTCTCTGGGTGAAGAAATTTCTCCTCATCTCTGTCCGAAATGGTCCACCCCGTATCCTCGGAATAATGCTTCCCAGATGTGAGGAACCCCGGGCGCGATTCTCCACTCCCGCGCCGGTTGGGAGAATCGTCTGGGCCGCCAAAATTTCCCGGGACGCCGGTCCGACGCCCTCCCGCGATTCTCCCAAGCGGCGGGTACGGCCCGGTCGAGTGTCGCGGGCCGCAGGCCGGAGAATCGCCGGAGACACCCAAAACGGCGATTCTCCGGCACCCCCGCTATTCTCAGGCCCGGATGGGCCGAAGTCCCGACGGCGCGACCCCAGTTCACGCCGTCGCCGTTCACACCTGCTATTTAAAGTCGTCAGCCAGTGGTGCTGGCTGACGCTGAGCAGGGAGGAGGTGAGCGGACTGTAGCGCAGCGCCCGGAGACCGGGGCGGCTTCCCCGAGAAGGCTGCGGCCAAAGGGGGGGGGGGTGCAGGTGAGTGTGCAGGTGGGGGGGGGGGCGGGAGAGTGTGCAGGTGGGAGGGGGGGGGGGGGAGTGAGGGAGAGTGTGCAGGTGGAAGGGGGGGGGGTGAGGGAGAGTGTGCAGGTGGGGGGGGTGAGGGAGAGTGTGCAGGTGGGAGGGGGGTGCAGGAGAGTGTGCAGGTGGGGGGGTGGGTGAGGGAGAGTGTGGATGGTATCGTCCATCCGCGGATGGCACATGCCAGCCGCCCTGATATGGCAGGACGGTGACGAGGACACGGCCGCAGGGTGCGTGTGGCTGATGGGCACAGGCGAGTGGCACACTGGTGAGCAGTACGGTGTGAACTGACCGTTGGGCGCAGACAGTGACCAGGGGTTAGGCTGGCTGTGTGTCTGCAGCGCGACCAGGCCACTGGGACACACAGGGATCCCGTGCAACCCGGCTGGCGAGGTGCGGAAGAATCTCCGTGTAACATGTCGTTTCTCTGCCCCCCACCCACCTCCTGCAGGTCACCATGTTTGCCAACCAGACAGCGATGTTCACTGCCGTGGTTGGAGCCGCAGTTCTGGAGTTTGCCACCCGGCAGCGTAGAGTCAGACGGCCCACAGTGGCTGCAGATGCAGCGGTCGCCGGTGCAGCAGAGGGGATGGCCGCGGAGTGGCCCATCGTCGCCGCACAGGCCGCAGGCGCTCAGGACCCGAATGTCCAGGGGGATGCCGAGGGGAACATTGACCGCCAGACGGCGAGGAATGCAGAGGAAGTGCTAGGGGGGGAGCAGGAGGAGGAGGAGGAGGAGGAGCAGGTGGAGCAGGAGGATCCACTGATGGTGGTGCCAGGGCGCCACAGGCGTCCAGCAAGGCCGAGGGTGTACCGTGACAGAATGTCGTTCGAGGCCCTAACGGACATCACATGCAGGAGGAGACTACGGTTCAGCAGGGAGACGGTCGCACATATATGCCAGCTCGTGGCGCACCTCGCACCACGCGGAATGGGTGGAGGACATGCGATACCAGTCTCCGTCAAGGTGACGGTGGCCCTAAACCTCTATGCGACCGGTTCCTTCCAGGCGCCGAGCGGGGACCTATCCGGGATATCACAGGCATCGGTCCACTGGTGCATCAGGGCCGTCACCGACGCCCTGTACGACATCGCGGACAGGTACATTCAATTCCCCGATGACCGAGCACAGCAGGAAGCACGGGCACGTGGATTCGCCAAGGTGGCCGGGATCCCGATGGTCCAGGGTGTCAGCGATGGTGTGCACGTCTCCATGCGCACGCCTGCAGACAGCAGGGCCGTGTTCATGAACAGGAAGGGTGCATACTCCATGAACATTCAGGTGGTCTGCGACCCCCACATGAAGATCATGCACATGTGTGCAAGGTACCCCGGGAGTGTGCATGACGCCTACATTCTGGCACAGTTGTTCATCCCCGCAATGTTCAATGGATGCCCCCCCCGGCTGAGGGGCTGGTTGCTGGGCGACAGGGTCTATCCGTTGAGGTCATGGCTGATGACGCCAATACGGAGGCCACACACCAACGCGGAGAGCCTATACAACGAGGCCCATGCAGCAACCAGGGGTGTGGTGGAGCGGTGCTTCGGGCTGCTGAAGATGCGATTCAGATGCCTGGACCGATCCGGAGGGGCCCTGCAGTACCGGCCCGTCAGGGTCGGTCGCATAGTTGTGGTCTGCTGTGCGCTGCACAACATGGCCATGCAGAGGGGAGATGCCCTGGTGGAGGAGTCGGACGGAGGACCCGACGGCACCGGAGCCAACGCAAACGAGGGGGAGGAGGAAGAGGAGGATGCGGAGGAGGATGGGGCGCATCAGGGTGGGGGAGGGGCGCAGGGCACAGACACTGCCCGGCAGCTGGTTACGTCCAGGAGGCTGCGCGACGGCACCGCCGCGGACAGCGGGCACGCGGCACGTTGGTGGCCGCACGGTTCACGCACTGTGGGGGTGGGATTCGCTGAACACTGCCACTTGCAACGTCACTCCTGTACACGGGCACCACACAGCAACCCCCCCCCCCCCAACCCCACTTCCCCCACAGGGAGGGGGTAGCCTGGGGGCACCCTCATGGCACTTACCCTGGCAGCCCGGGTGAGGTCGTGCAGCTTCTTGCGGCACTGCTCCCCCGTCCGGGGGGTCTGCCCCACAGCACTGACTGCGGTGCCCACCTCCCGCCAGCCGCGCCTCACCGCGCTGGATGGCTGGCGATGCCCACGTCTTGGGCAGAGGGTGTCCCTTCTCCGCTCCACCTCATCCACCAGGGTGTCCAGGTCCGTGTCCCGGAACCTCGGTGCGGCTCTTCGGGGCTCAGCCACCTCCTCTGTTCTCCTCCGGGGCCTCTGTGCGCGGATCGCGCAATTTATGACCCAGCGCCGCGTCATTCGGGCGTCGCGCGGTGACGACGCGGCCTTCGCAGAACGCCCCCCCCCCCCCCCCCGAGGTTCTCGCGGCCCCGATCCTAGCCCATTTTCGGGCCCTGAATCGGTCGGGATCGGGGCCGCTCCGCGCCGTCGTGAACCTCGACGGCGTTCCCGACGGCGCGGACACTTCGGCGCGGGGGTGGAGAATCGCGCCCCTCAGCTCCCAACAAAGCTCGGCTTTTCCGTCCACGGGACACAAAGCGGAGGAACGCCAGCGATGTCCGAGGGACTGAGATGATTAACCTCCAACAACCTCAGCCACCTTCCTTTGTGCCAGGTTTGACTCCAACCAGCGGAGAGTTTTCCCCCTGATTCCCGTTGGCCTCAGTTTTCCGTGAGTCCACACTCGGTCAAATGCGACCTTGAATCCTAAAACAGCAGATCCTCGATGAGCAACTGTCACACGCCGAATGATATCAAGGTGGTCGGTACAAACGACCCAAAGGCAAAATAAGAGCCTGACACACTTTGGCAACGCGGACTACCTCTCCTGGGACAAACACTGCAGCACACCAGCCCACGGGGAGGTGAACCCTGAAATGTGCTCTAAGCTGGTTCTGAGGACCATCTATGCCACGCTCGCGATGTCGATGTGCCCAGCGGAGGGCCAGCTGCAGACGCCCCACACAGAAGCACCGACTAGGACAATGTGGCCCGCCGGGCTGTGTGGGGCGGGGGCGTCCATGCCGAGCTCTGATTGGATTCTTCAATCGTGAGAAATAGCACGGAAGGTGATGAAATCACTTAACACCTGGACATACTGGAACAGTTAGGAATCAATCCTGGCGTGGTTTGAGATCTCCATCGGGAGGCACTGAGCTAAACAGCCCCAGTCTTCAATCGTGTTGTTGGGGTCCATGGAATCCTTACACTGCAGAAGGAGGCCATTCAGCCCGTCGAGTCTGCACCGACCCTCTGAAAGAGCACCCTACCTAGGCCCACTCCCCCGCCCTGTCTCTCTCTAACCCCACCTCACCTATTGGACGCTTTTGTTTCACGTTTAAAAAAAAATGTTTTCCAATTAAGGGGCAATATAGCGTGCCCAGAAACGGGTGCTGTTTGGATGCGGGATTGGGGTGGGGTGGGGGGGGGTCAGGATCTGGCAGGGCTGCAGTGCCCAAAGATTGAGGAGGTTTCACAGGGCGATTCTTCATCGCACCAGGAGTCTCGGGCGCAATTCTCCCCTCGGGAGACTAAGTCCCGACGCCAGAGTGAAAACCGGAGTGTTTCAGTCCGGCGTCGGTGGCCGTTCCCAGCCCCCTATTCTCCCGCCCCCGGGGGGGGGGGGCTAGGAGCGGCGCCACATAAATGACATCACCCGCGCGGCTGCCGTCCTCCCCGAGGCCGCCCCGCAAGCAGATGTCGGATGGATCGTGCGGGGCGGCGGAGGAAAGGAGGTCCTCCTTCAGAGAGGCCGATCGGTGGGCACCGACCCCTTTTGAGTGCCCCCCCCCCCCACAGGCCGCCCCCCCCCCCCCAGCGTTCCCGCGCTGTTCCCGCCGGCAGCGGCCAGCCGTGATTCGCGCCGCGCCGGTTTGGGGGGGGGGGGGGGTTGGGAGAATAGCGTGCAGGCGTCGGGACGGCGTGGGGGGACTCGCGCGGTGCCCGGGGGATTCTCCCACCCGGCGTGGGGGGGAGGGGAGAATTCCGTCCCATATCTCCAGAAACGATATAGATACACATAGACACACACACGTTTTCATACATGCATATTACATATTTATATATATCAACATCCTGGGGGTCACCATTGATCAGAAACTGAACTGGACCCAGCCGCATTAATACTGTGGCTACCAGGGCAGGTCAGAGGCTGGGAATCCTGCGGAGGGTAACTCACCTCCTAACTCCCCAAAGCCTGTCCACCATCTGCAAGGCACAAGTCAGGAGTGCGATGGAATACTCTCCACTTGCCTGGATGAGTGCAGCTCCAACAACACTCAAGAAGCTCGACACCATCCAGGACAAAGCAGCCCCGCTTATAATTTTAGAGTACCCAATTATTTTTTTCTAATTAAGGGGCAATTTAGCGCGGCCAATCCACCTACCCTGCACATCTTTGGGTTGTGGGGGAGAAACCCACGCAAACACGGGGAGAATGTGCAAACTCCACATGGACAGTGACCCAGAGCCGGGATCGAACCTGGGACCTCGGCGCTGTGAGGCAGCAGTGCTAACCACTGTGCCACCGTGCTGCCCAAAAAGCAGCCCCGCTTGATTGGCACCCCATCCACAAACATTCACTCCCTCCACCACCGCCTCACAGTGTCAGCCGTGTGGACCATCTACAAGATGCACTGCGGTAACTCACTAAGGTTCCTTAGGCAGCACCTTCCAAACCCACGACCACTGCCATCTAGAAGGACAAGAGCAGCAGATACCTGGGGAACCCCACCACCTGGAGGTTCCCCCCCGAGCCACTCACCACCCTGACTTGGAAATATATCGGCCGTTTCTTCACGGTCGCTGGGGCAACACCCTGGAACTCTCTCCCTAACAGCACAGTGGGTGTACCTACACCAGAGGGACTGCGGCGGCTCAAGAAGGCGGCTCACCCCCAGCTTCTCAGGGGGCACTTAGGGACGGGCAATAAAGCCTGGCCTAGCCCACATCCCTTAAATGAATAAAAACGTAAATATATATAACATATAAAACATAATATAATATATAACATATCTAACAAAGATGTGCAGGTTAGGTGGATTGGCCCGGCTAAATTGCCCATTAGTGTCCAAAGATGTGCAGGTTAGGTGGGGTTACAGGCATGGAGGGGGAGGGGGGGAGTGGGCCTGGGTAGGGTGTTGTTTCAGTGGGTCGGTGCAGACTCTATGGGCCGAATGGCCACCTTCTGCATCGTAGGAATTCTGTGGTTCTATATATATATATAAGTACATGATATGTGATATATCTATATTTATGTATAAAAAGGGAGAGAGAGTTTGTAAGCTTTAATTGGACATAGGGGGAGGAAGGGGCTTAGATACAACCCCTTTGCCCCTCACCCCACCACCCCCCCCCAAGTCCAACCTTCTCTCTTTGCTCTCCTTTGTTCATCATTGCGCCTCAGAGGCTCTCCCTCTTTCTCTGGCTCTCTCTCTCTCTCACTCTCCCTTTCTCTCTCTCTCGCTCTCCCTTTCTCTCTCCTCTCTCGCTCTCCCTTTCTCTCTCTCTCGCCCTCCCTTTCTCTCTCTCTCTCGCTCTCCCTTTCTCTCTCTCTCACTCTCCCTTTCTCTCTCTCTCTCTCGCTTTCTCCCTCTCTCTCTTGCTCTCTCTCGTGTTCTCTCTCTCGTGTTCTCTCTCTCTCGCTCTCACTCTCTCTCGTTCTCTCTCTCTCCTGTTCTCTCTCTCGCTCTCCCCCTCTCTCTCGCTCTCCCTTTCTCTCTCTCCCTCGCTCTCCCTTTCTCTCTCTCTCTCTCGTGTTCTCTCTCTCTCGTGTTCTCTCTCTCTCGTGTTCCCTGTCTCTCTCTCTCTCTCTCTCTCGTGTTCTCTCTCTCTCGTGTTCTCTCTCTTTCTCTCTCGTGTTCCCTTTCTCTCTCTCACTCTCTCATGCTCTCTCCCTCTCTCTCGTGTTTCTCTCTCTCTCTCTCTCGTGTTCCCTTTCTCTCTCTCACTCTCTCATGCTCTCTCTCTTTCTCTTGTGTTCTCTCTCTTTCTCTCGTGTTCTCTCTCTCTCCTCTCGTGTTCTCTCTCTCTCGTGTTCTCTCTCTCTCTCTCTCTCGTGTTCCCTTTCTCTCCCTCACTCTCTCATGCTCTCTCTCTTTCTCTCGTGTTCTCTCTCTCTCTCGTGTTCTCTCTCTCTCTCTCTCTCGCTTGCTCTCCCTTTCTCTTGTGTTCTCTCTCTCTCGTGTTCTCTCTCTCTCGCTCTCCCTTTCTCTCTCTCTCTCGTGTTCTTTCTCTCTCTCTCGCTCTCACACTCTTGTGTTCTCTCTCTCTCTCTCTCTCTCGCTCTCACTCTCTCTCATTCTCTCTCTCTCTCTCGTTCTCTCTCTCGCTCTCCCCATCTCTCTCTCTCTCGCGCGCTCTCCCTTTCTCTCTCTCCCTCGCTCTCCCTTTCTCTCTCTCTCTCTTGCTCTCTCTCTCGTGTTCTCTCTCTCTCTCTCTCGTGTTCTCTCTCTCTCTTTCTCTCGTGTTCTCTCTCTCTCGCTCTCCCTTTCTCTCGTGTTCTCTCTCTCTCATGTTCTCTCTCTCTCTCGCTCTCCCTTTCTCTCTCTCGTGGTTCTCTCTCTCTCTCTCGCTCTCACTCTCTCTCGTTCTCTCTCTCTCTCGTTCTCTTGCGCACTCCCCCTCTCTCTTTCGCTCTCTCTCTCTCTCTTGCTCTCCCTTTCTCTCTCGCGTGTTCTCTCTCTCTCTTGCTCTCCCTCTCCCTCTCTCTCATTCTCTCTCTCTCTCGTTCTCTCTCTCGCTCTCCCCCTCTCTCTTTCTCTCTCTCTCTCTCGCTCTCCCTTTCTCTCTCTCTCTTGCTCTCTCTCTCTCGTGTTCTCTCTCTCTCTCGTGTTCTCTTTCTCTCTCTCTCTCTCGTGTTCTCTCTCTCTCTGGCTCGCTCTCCTTTCTCTCTCTCTCTCGTGTTCTCTCTCTCTCGTGTTCTCTCTCTCTCTCTCTCCAGTGTTCTCTCTCTCTCTCTCGTGTTCTCTCTCTCTCTCTCGCTCTCTCTCTCTCACTCTCCCCCTCTCTTTCCCGCTCTCTCTCTCTCTCGTTCTCTCTCTCTCTCTCGTGTTCTCTCTCTCTCGCTCTCTCTCGCTCTCCTCCTCTCTCTCTCGCTCTCCCTTTCTCTCTCTCTTGCTCTCTCTCTCTCGTTCCTCTCTCGCTCTCCCCTCTCTCTTTCTCTCTGTCTTGCTCTCCCTTTCTCTCTCTCTCTCTCCGATCTCTCTCCCTCGTGTTCTCTCTCTCTTCTCTGGCTCGCTCTCCCTTTCTCTTTCTCTCGCTCGTGTTCTCTCCCTCTCTCTCTCGTGTTGTCTCTCTCTCTCTCGCTCTCTCTCGCTCTCCCCCCCTTCTCTTTCTCCTCTCTCTCGTGTTCCCTCTCTCGTGTTCTCTCTCTCTCTCGCTCTCTCTCTCGCTCTCCCCCTCTCTCGTTCTCTCTCTCTATCTCGTTCTCTCTCTCTCTCTCTCTCTCTCTCTCACTCTCTCGATCGTCCAGAACCGCTGCTTCAAAGAGAAAGAGCCTGCCAGTAATTAATATTCATCAATTCATTATTGAACAAAAGAATACCCAGGCACGCTGTGAATTCACTACACAGGAGCTCGCTGTGATGGGGAAATCCGCAGTCGGAGAGAGCTGTTGTCAGTCCAGTCTCGGCTGCTTCAGAATCATTCAATATTCTTGTTTTCTTTCACCAGACGTGGGAGATTGCTCTTCCCGTCAAATTCATTTTCATCTATTTTTTGGCGGGGGTGGGAGACGCGGGTACGTTGGCAAATTGGGCAGGCAATTTAAAAGCGCAAATTGATGAATAGGACTTGATATCAGGGGCTAGAGATCAGGCGATCGCTTTAATCGCCAATGCTCCTCAATCGTCAACTCGCTCCTTCATTTCCTACTGAAGCCGCACATCGCCTCACTGGCCAGGCACCTTCATGGTCCAAGTAGCTGGCTCACCCTCGAGTTCTCCACTCAATGGTGTTCTTCAATCAGCGCAACATGCATTGCAACATCCACTTCATGTTTCAGCGCAGCACTCAACACAGCACTAGACACAGGCTCAAATGTGACATTGAAGCAATACACCTTACAATGCAGCATGAATACTGAGTGCAATGCACCATACAATGCAGCATGCAATGCACCATACAATGCAGCATGCAATGCGGCATGCAATACACCTTACAATGCAGCATGAATGCGAGTGCAATGCAGCATGCAATACAGCATTCAATGCAGCATGCATACTGAGTGCGATGCACCACACAATGCAGCATGCAATGCAGCATGCAATGCACCATACAATGCAGCATGAATATAGAGTGCAATGCAGCATACAATGCAGCATGCAATGCACCATACAATGCGGCCTGCTATGCAGCATGCAATACACCTTACAATGCAGCAATGCAATACAGCATTCAATGCAGCATGAATACTGAGTGTGATGCACCATACAATGCAGCATGCAATGCAGCATGCAATGCAACCATACAATGCAGCATGAATATAGAGTGGCAATGCAGCATGCAATACAATATTAAATGCATCATGCAATACACCGTGCAACACACCATGCAATGCAGCATGCAAATATAGTACGCGAAAAATCATGCATATCAGCATGCACCACACCATGCACCAAACCATGCAATGCACCATGTAATACGCCATGCAATGCAGCATGGATAGAGAGTGCAATGCAGCATGCAATGAAACCACACAATGCAACAATGCAGCATGCAACACACCATGCAATGCAGCATGCAACATGCCATGCAATGCAGCATGCAATACACCATACAATGCGGCATGCAACACACCATGCAATGCAGCATGCAATATGCATGCAATGCAGCTCACAATGCAGCTTATAACATCTGATTCGATATCTCTCCCCGTCACTACATAATGCAATATTTAATAGAATAGTGAATACAGCAGCAATTTGCATATAAATCCAAATTGGACCCCCATAAGGAGATGTAATGGTAGGTGGCTGAAAGCTTTGGGTGAAGGTTTTAAAGCAGTGATGGAGCGCAGAGATCCAGGGGGTTTGACAGGCTCGGGGAGGCCAGTGCAGCCCACAACAACGGTTTGCATTTATATAGTGCCTTTACCATGCTAAACTGCCCCATGTGCTTGGGAGTAGTGATTATGGGCAATGGTGTAGCAATTAAAATCTGGGATTTCATCAAGAGGTTGATTGCCCTCGAACGGAATGTCTCGCTCGGCCATTCCAGAGGGGTAGCTAAGAGTCAACCACATCGCTGTGGGGTCTGGAGTCACATGTAGGCCAGACCGGGTAAGGACGGCAGATGTCCTTCCCTAAAGTGGCATTAGTGAACCATGAGGGTTTTTACCACAATCGACGATAGTTTCATGGTCGCCGTGACTGAGGCTCGTTTTCAGTTCCAGATTTTTTTCATGAATGGAATTTAATTCCCATGAGTGGCCCTGGTGGATTTTAAATTCATGTCTGCAAGAGCATTAACCTGGGCCACAAGCCCAGCAGCGTTACCAGTAAGCTACCACCTCCCTATCGTAGGAAAAGGCCGTGCTGGTGGACACTATAGAGATAGGAATCCACGGCAAGAGGAGGGGCCATTCAGTCCCTTGAGCCTGTCCTATCATTCGATGAGACCATGGTTGGTCTGTACTCCAAAACCATCCACTGACTTTACCGCACCCCCCTTCCTACCCTTGTCTGGAACAGAACCCGTTAATCTCAAATTTAAAATTATTAAGTGAGCTGACATCTACCGCTCTCAGTGGAAAACAGGTCCATATTCCGTGTGATAAATTCAGGAATTTCATATATATATATATTTATATTGAATTATATGTATCTGGTGCAGCAATGGTTTTTTAGAATCCTGGTTTAAAAGACAGCAGACACTGTGGCTACCAAAAGGTGCCATTAAGATGTGGTAAAAGTGAGATCATCGGGACTTCAAACCACGCTTATGTTTAACAGGAAAGGCTAATGGGTTCATTATGATAAGGCTAATGGGTTCATAATAGGGAGTAGATAATTAGAGTCATCGTGTTTAAAACTTAAGTAACAAGGTCATGGCATTGGAGTGGGATGAAGATAATGTAGTAATGGGAGGGGCCTGGGCTGTGGGGTCAGTTGGGGTCAGTTCTGCCGGAAGCTGTGAGCTGACCAGCAGCTTTTGCCAAATGCTGTGAGGTTAAGCAATAGTCTGACACAGACTGAAAGATCTCTCTCTTTAAGCAGTCTTTCTAAGACATTGCTGTACAGTAAGTATCTCTTTGTTCGCTAACTTTATTTATAAGTGGCTTTTGGCCTGTGATGGGCTTTGAAAATTGTATAAGTTCAATGTCAGAGTACTAAGGGGTAAAGGTGGCCCCGACCCTGTGGGTGGCGATATTTGGGGTTTCGGAAGATCCGGGAGTACAGGAGGGGAGGGGAGGGAGGTTGACGTGTTGGCATTTCCTCCCTGATAGCCCGGAGGAGGATTTTGTTAGGGTGTTGGGACCCGGAGCGGCCAAGGGCAATGGTGTGGGTGGGTGACCTGATTTGGAGAAGATAAAGCTTGCCTTTAGGGCATCAGAGGAGGCGTTCTACTCGAGGTGGCTGTCCATCTGATTCTTCCAGAGTTGGTTATCATGAGCGGGAAGGGGGGTGAGGGCAAGTTTACACCGCAGATATAAAACGGGGCATTTGGGCGGTATGGTAGGAGGGTGTTTATAATGAGAATTGTATAATGTTTGAGCGAGTGTTGTGTCTTAAATAGAAAATGAAAATGCCTTGAATAAAAATATTTTTTAAAAACAAAGGTATAAAACACCGCCCAGGCCATCACACGAACCTGCCTCCATCCAGTGACTCCATCTACACCTCCCGCTGCCTGGGGAAAGCGGGCAGCATAATCAAAGATCCCTCCCACCCACTTACTCACTCTTTCCAACTTCTTCCATCGGGCAGGAGATCCAGAAGTCTGAGAACACGCACGAACAGACTCAAAAACAGCTTCTTCCCTGCTATTACCAGACTCCTAAATGACCCTCTTATGGACTGACCTCATTAACACTACACCCTGTATGCGTCACCCGATGCCCGGTGTTATGTAGTTACATTGTGGACCTTGTGTTGCCCTTTTATGTATTTTCGTTTTATTTTATTTTATTTTCATGTACTTAATGATCTGTTGAGCTGCTCGCAGAAAAATACTTTTCACTGTACCTCGGTACACGTGACAATAAACAAATCCAAATCCAATTGTAAACAGGGCTTCCTTTTGTTCTTAAGAACTGTTAAGAGTAAGCAATTTCTTTAAAGATGTTATTAGTTTAATACTCGTTTAATAATAAAGTTGGTTTAATATACGATATCTCTGTGTGTGTGCGTGGGATCATTCCTGCAGCGAAATATCCCTTTCGCACAGTCTTACAAATTAAATAAAATTGTTGCCCTCTCATCTGGTTACCTCATATAAATTGGGGTCCAGTTCGCGATCGTAATATTCGGATGGATAGGCTTTTCCTCCACACTCACTGACTGACCGATTTTACGGTGAGGCCCCCCCTGTCCGAGAATTCCTCAACCAGTGGGAACAAGGTCGTCTCTATCCACCCTACCAATTCATTAAAAAAATAACCCACGCAGCGCAGTGGGTTAGCCCAGCTGCCTCACGGCGCCGAGGTCCCAGGTTCGATCCCGGCTCTGGGTCACTGTCCGTGTGGAGTTTGCACATTCTCCCCGTGTCTGCGTGGGTTTCGCCCCCACAACCCAAAGATGTGCAGGGTAGGTGGATTGGCCACGCCAAATTGCCCCTTAATTGGAAAAAATGAATTGGGTACTCTAAATTATTTTTACAAAAATAAACCCCCAAACTCTCAATCTATGGGACATTCGCATTGAAACCACCCCACACCGCCGGGAAACCCGGGGGGGGGGGGGGGGCAGGGGTGCGCTGCTGGCGGGAACAGGAATGCTGACGGCCGGAGAATTCCGGCCCCAGGTTTGGATTGTTTTCCTTCGGGAAGGCCGAGCGGAGATTTGATCGAGACTTTCAAAATCGTGAGGGGGTTGGACAGAGTAGATGTGGTGGTGGTGGGGGCGGGGTGGGGGGGGTGGTGGAGCTAAGTGAATTATTCAGTGGGATAATCAGGGCAGACAGATGGGCCAAACGGACTCCTTTGGTGCCGTAACATTTTGGTGATCCTGCCGATATCGCCACCTTCAACCTTCCGCCTTTCGGGGAATAACGGAAGCGAGTTGACGGAATCTCGCCTTCTCCGGCAGCAAAAGCAAAATACCACAGAGACCGGCAGTCCGACAGTAATATGCGAAAAAGTTCAGCAGCTCTGGCAGCATCTGTGCAGAGAGACCCAGAGTTAACGTTCAAGGTTGATCATAATGTAATCCATGGGGCCCTGGGAATGTCCTGGTGGATCTGCACGGCACTCCTTCTAAGACGCCGTCGCCAGATCGGCACACAACCCTCCGAATGTGGCTGAACTAGAAGGGTTTGTAGAGCGGTAGCTACATTTTTTCCAAGTCATCTTTCAGTCCTCTCTGTACAAAGCATAACATTCCGTAAGTCTTCCGGGTTGTTTTATGTGCATGAATGTTACATTCCAGTGATCTATGTACACGACTCCTGAATCTCTTTGGACCTCCACACTTCCCATCTGAATAATATTCGTATCTGTCCTATTTTGGTCCAAAATCAATAACCCATTTAGCTGAATGGTCCAAAATCAATAACCCATTTAGCTGAATTGAAAATCCACAGCAATAAAGGAACAGGCGACATATTTCCAAGTCGGGTTGGTGAGTGGCTCGGGGGGGGAACCTCCAGGTGGTGGGGGTTCCCAGGTATCTGCTGCTCTTGTCCTTCAAGAAGGTCACGGTCGTGGGTTTGGAAGGTGCTGTCGCAGGAGCCTTGGTGAGTTGCTGCAGTGCATCTTGTAGACGGTACACACGGCTGCCACTGTACGTCGGTGTTGGAGGGAGTGAATGTTTGGGGATGGGGTGCCAATCAAGCGGGGCTGCTTTGTCCTGGATGGTGTTGGGCTTCTTGAGTGTTGTTGGGAGCTGCGCTCATCCAGGCAAGTGGAGAGTATTCCATCACACTGACTTGTGCCTTGTAGATGGTGGACAAGGCTTTGGGGGGAGTCAGGAGGTGAGTTACTCTCCGCAGGATTCCCAGCCTCTAACCTTCTCCTGTAGCCACAGTATTTATCTGTCTGGGTCTGGTTCAGTTCCTGAGCAATGGTAACCCCCAGCATGCTGATGGTGGGGGAGTCAGTAATGGTAATTGGCATTGAACGTGCAGAGGAAAGCAATACATTCCAGCCATTGACGCTACACTCCATAAAAACACTCACAGATGTGATTAACCTAAAGAGGGAATGGGGGAAGGTGCGGGGGGGGGGTGGGGGGGGAATACTGAGAGGGGATTCAGAGTAAATGTAGGAGAGAGATGGGGGAAATCCCACTCGGAGAGAGCGGAAGTGAGCAGAGGCCTCAATATTGGTGAAGGTGAAGTCTACAAGGCCTTTGCGATTGTTATCGAAGGTGGGGGTGGCAGGGGCTGGGAGGGAGGGGTTTGAGGAGATGGATAACAAGAGAACTCGGGTTCCATTTGCAGGTCAGGGTGATCGCAGTTTATTGGGTGACGTTGAAATGCACGAGGCCTCATAGAGCTTGGTACGGTTGCCAACCCTCCAGGATCAGTCGCGAGTCTCCAGGAATTGGAGACTTCGCCGTGCGCGACCCTGGCGAAGAAAATCATCGGGACATTAAAATGGTTGGGTTTTTTGTCATACTATTTTAAATGATCTTTTACCAGATATAAAAATATTGACAATGGGAGGGGGGGAAGGCTGTTTGAGTGACAGTTGAGCATCACCCAATTGGGAAATAGTCATTATGCGTTCCGATTGGCGTAGGGGAAGGCCGTACGTCACAGGAATGGATGTATTAGCCGGACAATGGCTGGGGGGGGGGGGGTGGGGGGGGGGGTGGGGGGGGGTGCAGGACTTCCAGGAATACATTTCACCACAGTTGGCGACCCTATGAGGAACTCAGTCTAAAACGATGTCACAACTCTCGACACAACACTCCTTTTTTTAAATAAATTTAAAGTACCCAATTCAATTTTTTTTCCAATAAGGGGCAATTTAGCGCGGCCAATCCGCCTACCCTGCACATCTTTGGTTTGTGGGGGCGAGACCCACGCAGACACGGGAGAATGTGCAAACTCCACACGGACAGTGACCCAGGGCCGGGATCGAACCTGGGACCTCGGCGCCGTGAGGCAGCAGGGCCAACCCACTGCGCCACCGTGATGCCCCTGACACAACACTCTTAACAATATTAGAATGAGGAGCTCATTGCCCCAAGGAACAGCGAATAACGTAAGAGGCATTTAAGGGGTAACTAGAGAAGTACGTGAGGGAGAAAAGAACAGGAAGTTATGCTGCTGGGTTGAGGTGAAGAAGAGTCGGAGGAGAGTCAGCCAGAGCTTGAGCTCCAGCATGAACTAGATGGGGCCGAAGGGCCTGGTGATCATGCGCTGTAAATCTTAAGCACACGTGTTGCAATGCCCGGGCTGTGCTCATTTGTGGTCGTAACACAGGCTTACCGCCTACAGTCGGGTGCCCACAAGCGACTGGGCTGCCCCCTGCCTTGCAAAGCCAAGTCACTCACTGAAGACCACCGCCCCCCCCCCCACCCCCCACTCCCACCAGCCACCACCCCACCCCCCCACCCCCCCCACCGTATCAAGTCCGTGCAGAGAACCTGGCTTTAGGAATCCAGTCAACATCGTAACAAAAGCCAGCCCCGATCGTTTCCGGAGATACCGAAAACGAGAGTGGGCGTGGTAGTGCGGGTGGGGGGTGGGTAGGTGGGGGGTATGGGGGTGGGGGGGGGGGGGGGGGGAGGGGGGGCCTCGGCTTCAGGCTTTTCTTTCCCGTCAGCCTGCGACGGGCTCCATTTCTCCTCCCCACGAATAGGGCCGATGAGAGACTGGCCGAGTGCGGCAAAGGAAGGACCTCCCTCTCCACCACACCAGCCCCCCCCCACCCCCTCCTGACGCTGAGGCACAGGGTCCGAGCA